>NW_006921952.1:556237-621342 GCF_000298275.1 Orycteropus afer afer
AGGTTGGGCAATCCTACTTCCGTAGTGATACTGCCTCGGAAACCCAAGGAGGGGTCGCTATGAGTCGGGTTTGACTCGACGGCACATAACAAGAACAACAGTGGTTAAAGCATTTGGCTGCCAACCCAAAGGTCAGCAGCTTGAACCCACCAATTGCTCTGGAGGAGAAAGATGAGGCAGTCTGCTTCTGCAAAGATTTATAGCCTTGGAAACCCTTTGGGGTTAAAAAAAAAAAAAAAAGGCCTACTTTGGCCTAAAAGGGTCACTGTGAGTCAGAATTGACTTGATGGCAGTGGATTTCGTTTTTGGTTTGGATCTTGAAATACTCTTTTTTTGATGATGAATGCAATGTCATTCCTCTTCAGTTTGTCATTCCTGGCATAGTAGACCATATCATTGTCTGATTCAGAAAGGCCAATTTTAGTCCATTTCAGCTCACTAATGTTTAAGGATGTCAATCTTTACATGTTCTGTTTCATTTTTAACAACTTCCAATTTTCCTAAATTCATACTTTGTACATTCCATGCTCGTTATTAATGGATGTTTGCAACTGTTTCTTCCCATTTTGAGTTGTGCCACAACAGCAAATGAAGATCCTAAGAGCTTTAATCCAGTCATGTCACTATGTTCATCTCGCTTTGAGGATGCAGCTCTTCCACTGTGGTATTTTGAGTGCCTTCCAGTGTGAGGAATGCATGTTCTGGCACTGTATCAGGCAGTGTTTCCTGGCTATTCATTAGGTTTTCGGTGGTCATTTGTATCAGAAGTGGACCTGGCCACTCTTAGTAGCAAGTAATGAACTATCCTCTCTATACATTTGCCTATTCTTGTCTTTTCATATAACTGAGGTAATACATGTGCTTTTGTGACTGACCTATTTCGCTCAACAAAATTGTCTTTAAGCTCTATCCATATTTTAGGATAAATCAAGACTTCATTTCTATTACTGTATGAGTAGTTTTCCATTCTGTATATGTACCATATTTTGTTTATCCATTTATCTATTGATGAGCACTTAGGTTCTTTCCACCTTTTTGACCGTAGTGAATAGTGCTGCAGTGAACATTGGCGTACAAGTATCTGTTTGAGTCTATTTTCCAGGTCAGGTCTTTTGGGTATATACCTAGCAGTGTGTTTTGGCCCTCTTATGCTGCTCTAACAGAAATACCACAATTTGATGACTTTAACAAACAGAGATTTATTCTCTTAAATTTTAGGAGGCTAGAAGTCCAAGTTCAAAGTGCCAGCTTTAGGGGCTTGGTGAAGGCCCAGGAGCTGGAGGTATCTCTTAACTCGGGCAGGTGCTGACTGCTGAGGCTGACACACTGAAGGTCGACAAGTAAAATGGCACAGTCTCAAGATTATTGGACAGCACAGTAGGCCACTAGTTCAAGTCCAGAAACAGTCCCAAGATTGGCAAACAACACGGCAGGCTGAATGAAGACTTGGCTAAATGCAGGATCCAAGCATGCCAAAAAGCTAGAGACCTTTCTCAGAGTTGCTGCTTATATACTGGAAGCAGATCATACCCCTGACGCAACTACTCAGCTGCTCACAGTAGTTCTCACCATGGAGTTGATTACTAGTCTTATCACAGGGAATAACTACATTGATCTGCTCAACCACTCAAAACCAGGCCCAGCCAAGTTGACATATAACCTTAACTACCATGGAAATGCTGGGCCATAGGGTAGTTCTATTTTTAGTTTTTTCAGGAAACACCATGCTTTTCCACAACAGCTTCTTATGGCCACATCCTCACCAACATTTATTATTTTATGTTTTGTTTAAATTTTAGCCATCTTAGTGAGAGTGAAATGATAAAATAGTTTTGATTTGCATCTCTCTGATGACTAATGATCTTGAGCATCTTTTCATGTGTTTGGTGGCCATTTGAGTGTCCTCTTTGGTGAAATGTCACTTCAAGTTCTTTGCCCATTTTATGATTGGGTTGTCTTTGTTTTGTTGTTGAAGTTTATATATATTTTTGTTATTAGATTCTTGTCAAGTATTTGGTTTCCATAGTTATTCTCCCAGTCATTAGCTTGTATTCTCAGGTTTTTTTTTTTTTTTTTGTAAAGTCTTAATGAACAAAAGTTTTTACTTATGTCATCCCATTTATTTATTTTATCTTTTCTTGTTGGTGCTTTTGTTATTTCATTAGATAATCCTTTGTTAAAAGCTGGGCTCAACAGTATTGTCCTATTTATGGTTTTAGTTTTACATTTAGGTCTTTAAAAACATTTGGATTTGTTTTTGTTTATGGTGTGCTGCATGGATCCTGTTTTATTCTTCTGCACGTGGGTATCCAGCTTGAAGAGACTCCTCTTTCTCCATCAAATTCTTTTAGGACCCTTGTCAAAAATCTGTTGACCTTAGGTTTGCATTTATTTCTGGACTCTCAGTTCTATTCCATTGGTCTGTGTGCCTGTTACTATACCAGTAATAGTCTGTCATAGTTACTGTAGCTGCATAGTGTGTCTCTTCACCTTTTTTTCCCCCACTGATATTTTATAATACCCTTTGACTTTCAGGAAATGACTTTTTTGATAACATAATCTGTCTACGCACATACTTTGAAAAAACCCAATATACTGCCATTATTTGTCATTTAAAAGAAAACCAAAAATAATTATAAAAATGCTGTTTCTACAAATAAGTGCTTGGACGTCACTACTATATAACCTGTCACTCCAGGTGTGGTTCATGAACCAGTAGCATTAGTATCACCTGGGAAGTCATTATGCAAACTCTCAGACTCCGCCCCCAATACGGAATCTGAATCTGCATTTTGACTGGCTCCTCAGATGATTTGTGTGTGTGTCTCAGTGCGTGAAGCACTGCTTTAGACGACAAAATGAAATAGTAAGATGCTTGTACCTTTGTGTAGAATCACTGCAAATATGGCAGCTACCAGTGCCGACTGATACAGGGTGTGTGTGTGGTGGCAACACAGGTACCACAGCATGCTAATAATGTGATTTGTGAAAACTGCTATTAGTAATATTTCAGGCAGAGCATGTGTCCTCTTTCCTCACATACATGTTACTTGCTTCTCTGTAAATTCAATGTATGTCAAAACTTTGGGTAAATACTTTGTGTTTATATATAAGATGGAATATATTTCTGGGTTCACTAAATTATAAACAGGTTTTCCGCTACAAAAGTGTCTTGTAGAACATTCAGAAGTTGTGCAAGAACAAGCATGGGCATTGAGATACCCACCATCCCTGGCTCCCACCCAGTGGATACCAGTGAGGTCTCAGTCACTCTGATAACCTCCCCAATGAAAGCTCCCACAAATTTCCAAAACAAGCAAACCAAAACCAAAACCACCTGGGGCATAAAGCTGCTACATGGAGAACTGTTGCCCTAAACTCACACGTGATAGAAGATGCTGGTCAGGAGTGCCTGTGACCAGCCTGAACCCTTTGGAGCAGGCATTGGCTAGGACGCCTCTTAAGTTGGTATGCATCAGCTGGAAGACTGAGTGAAGTTCCAAGCTATACCCTTCCTACCCCTCAACCCTGAGACTTTGCTGTGAAAAACCGGAAGATCATTACTGTCCTTTCCTCAGGGGATGCAGATGGAAAACCAGTGTCTAGTGTGTATTCACGTTCCGTTGGCTCACCTTCTAATCCATGTGATTTGCTGTAGTAGTCTTAACACCCCGGAGGTATTGTATTAGGAAAGTCTCCTGCAAAAGACTACTTTAAAATGTTGAAAAGCAAAGATGTTACCTTGAGGACTGATAAGTGCTTGACCCAAACCATGGTATTTTCAGTTGTCTCATACACATGTGTGTAAAAATGGTGTGGGGCAATGTCTGACCTCCTCTCACTTCACAAGGGCAGAGGAGGATCAAGATCAATGGCAGCCCAAGGCTGATTTCTGTAAGGCAGAGGTCCAACATGCCACCACCCTCCAATCTTTTTTTTTTTTTTTTTTTAACCAATTCTGATACCAGCCATCCCTCCCACGGCACTCTGGTTCTCTGCTGGGTTTGATAATTTGTTATGATGGCCATACAGATCTCACAGACAATGTTTACAATTATGGGGTTCATTAAGGAAGTAACATCATCAGAAACAACTTAGGATGCATTTCTTTGATTGTGTCAGCCTCTTCTCGACAGTACCTACAGGCACACTTTTCTGGCCCTTGACCTCTCGGTCCTGCCACCTCAGCCCAAAGGTGCTCAGCTCTATGAAGCTGAACTAGCTAGTATCGATGAACTAGCTCCACCAAGTTTCTGGAGGCCCACCACTCCACCAGTATGCCAGAGGCACTCAGCTTTCTCAGTCGTTGGTCCAGGAGGCCCACCACCCTGTCTTGTGCCGGTCTCTGGGTTCTGCGGTCTCTGCTGCCACTGTTTCTCTGCCGCTCCTTCTAGCCGTCTGGCCGCCTCTGTTGTCACAGTTGTCTCCTGGATTGAACTGGTTCAGCGCAGGGATCTCAGGCCCAAGGACACACTCCCCTCCTGGCTTCTTTCTTAATGACACTGAGATTCCCCCATTCCCGCCTCTGAGGTGGCTTAAAAGCCTAGTGGGATGGTAAAACTGGCCAGACTCCTCATTGGGGGTTTATACACCTTATTTCCATGGTCCTGATGCCACACGGGTGTCACACCCCTTACTTACATTATTAGCAAGCTATCCAGTCACGTTGGTGGGGCACAAGCACCTCATATTTGCATAGTCCTACCTAGTCATTTGGTGAGAGTCACAAGGACTATGGCTAGAAGAGCCATATTAAGTAATTCACTGTACCACAGTATGAAAGCTGGACAGTTAATAAAGAAGACGGAGGAAAAATTAATGTAGTTGAATGAATGGTGTCAGCGAAGGATATTGAATAATACTGTGGACTGTCAGAAGAACAGACACGTCTGTCATCAAAGAAGGACAGTCGGAATGCTCCTTAGAAGCAAGGATGGCAAGACTTTGTGTCACATGCTTTGGACATGGTACTGGGAAGGACCTGTCCCTGGAGAAGGACATCGTGCTTGGGAAAGTCGAGAGTCGGCAGAAAAAGAAGAACCTCAGTGAGAGGGACTGACACAGTGGCTGCACCAGTGGGCTCCGGCACGGCCATGGCTCCGACACGGCCATGACTGCGGCACGGCCATGACTACGGCACGGCCGTGACTGAGGATGGTGCAGGGCCAGCCAGGATCTCATCCTCTTGTACGCAGGGCCACTATGAGTGGGAACTGACTTGATGGCACTTAACAACAACCACAAAATTGAATAAGATTCAACATGAGTTAACTAAATACATACACAGTGATTATTCATAAAGCAGAGAAGGTTAAGGGACATTCATTTTATTTGAATTTGTAGTTTATAAAGCATTGTTTCGATACAGTAAATATTGCCACATACGATGATTTACGGGTAAAGATTATCTACTTATGTCCATCCTTGATTTCTTATCTCTGTCTTCAATATGTAATTTTGGTCATTGTTTTGAGAATTACTTTCTTTTAAGAATCCTGTATTAATGAAAATGGGATTAGAAGCTTTGATCTGGTTTCTATTTAAGAGTTCTGTGCAGGTAGGATGCTGTAGGCTATTGGTGCAGATGGCAGACCTAGGGAGTCTCCCTTTCTGTTGCTGGGTCAATGAAGAATTGCTGTTAGACTTTGTTAATGAACAGCTGTTCAACTTTGTCAGTGATTTCTTATAGGTTAGCCCCACACATTAACTAGGAAGTCATCACATTTATTAGAAACCTTAAAAAAGTACTCTTTTCCTTTCACCGAAAAGAGATGGTGAATGTCCCCATTATATGGATAACATTGATGAAAATGAGCCAGTTTATACCTTATTTCTTCTTCTTTCCTAGGTTTTAAAACGACCAGAATATTTTGGGAAGTTTGGTAAAATCCATAAAGTTGTCATCAATAATAGCACATCATACGCAGGCTCACAGGTAACTGATTATAAGGATCTTTGCCTTTCCTCCCTATGGTTTGGGCTTGACCTGGGCTCTTGAGCAGGAAGCCTTGCTTTCTGTGATTAGAAATCCTGAGGACCTAAGCAGTAGAGCCCTCTATTGGTGGAACAGAGAATTTTTGGTGCTTATTTGACTCTTCTATGACTTGAGTGGGATCTCTTATGGTGTAGTGCCTAAAGCATTTGACTGCTAACCAGAAGGGTGATGGTTCAAACCCACCAGCCATGCCTCGGAAGGAAGATGGGGCAATTACTTCTATAGTGATACTTCCTTGAAAACTTAAGGAGGAGGGGTCGCTATGAGTTGAAATTGTGACAACGGCATATTACAACAACAGGACTTAAGTAAAGGGATAGTAATAAGAGGGAAAGGAGTAAGACAAAGGTTTAGTGATGGGGTGAACAGGAGGGGGAGTTGAGTCTGTTATCAGACAATCTAATATAATTAGTGAGTCCTAATCATTAACAACAACAACAATAACAAATCATTAATAGTCTCAGATATTGAAAACTTAACAGAGCATCTTTGCGCGCTCTGTGTGTGTGTATGTATATGTGTATATGTGTGTGTGTGTGTGTGTGTATTGTTGTTGTTGTTGTTGTTGTTACATGCTGTCGAGTCAGACCCGACTCATAGCGACCCCTCCTTGGGTTTCCGAGGCGATATCATTCTGGAAGTAGATTGCCCCACCTTTCTTCTGAGGAGTGGCTGGTGGGTTTGAACCGCCAACCTTCTGGTTAGCAGTCAAGTACCTTAGGCAGTATGCCACCAGAGCTCCCACTTAAGTCATAGCTCTGGAATAGCGTAGTGCCTAAGTCACTTTACTGCTAACCTGAAGGCTGGTGGTTCAAACCCACCAGGTATGGGAGCTCTGGTATAGTGTAGTGCCTAAGGCACTTGACTGCTAACCAGAAGTCTGGCGTTTCAAACCCACCAGCCACTCCTCGGAAGGAAGGTGAGGCAATCTATTTCCAGAGTGATACTGCCTCGGAAACCCAAGGAGGGGTCGCTATGAGTTGGCTCCAACTCAACGGCAGTGAGTTTGGTTTTTTGGTGTGTGTATGTATATATATGTATATGTGTGTGTGTGTCCTTGATTTCTTATCTCTGTCTTCATTATGTTTTTTATATATATTATATTTATACACACACACGCACACATACATGTGTATATATCTTTGCTGATACTAGCACATAGAATAGTTCTGTAGATGGCATTTATTTTGGGAGACCATAATTTGGCACAGTCTTAAAATCTTACTTTATTAAATATATATTTCAATTTTTTTCTTATAACCTTTATGAGCCTGTCAGTTGACCTCCTAAAGAAATAAATGCCAAGCCAAAGAAGGTATTTATTCATATATGTTATACCAAAACCAGAAAATCAGATAAACTTCTTTAGCATGATTTTTTTAAAAAGGTGGTAGTATATACTGTTTTCATATATGTTATACCAAAACCAGAAAATCAGATAAACTTCTTTAGCATGTTTTTTTTTAAAAGGTGGTAGTATATACTGTTTAACCAAAACCACTGCTACTTCTAATTGTTATTAATGATAGTGGTAATAAAGGTCTGTGGAATTCCTTCAGCAGGTTGCAGAAGAGCCCCCCCCCCCCCCCCCAAGTATTTACACATTTTGAAACTAACAATCGAATGGGATGTTTTTACTTTAGGGTCCAAGTGCCAGTGCTTATGTAACCTATATCCGGTCAGAAGATGCTCTCAGAGCCATACAGTGTGTCAACAACGTGGTGGTAGATGGCAGAACACTTAAGGTAACATGGTCCTCTTGATTTCTGGGGGGTGGGTGGGAGATGAGAGATAGCAACTAGACAAGAGGCTGACACTTACATATTTTGAAGACATTTGAAGATTGCTTCTTAAGCACTCATACCAGTCTACATATCTTGTGAAAATGGAACCAGTATTCTTCTCATCAGAAATAGGCAATGGTTCTGCTTTGTTCTCCAGATATATCTGAACACTGTTGATTCTAGTTTAAGTGAAAGATTCCACTAGGCTGTTTTATGTAAATGCAAGAAAGACAGCATCAGTCGGAAAAGGAATTTGCCTTCTTAGGTGCCCTAAACAGTTGCAACACGGAATAGATTTTGTCTGGATTTTCCCCCAGGTGCTCAAGTCCAGAAACCATGACTGAGTGCTTTCCTTAGCTCTTCCAGATGAGCCTCATCTTGACCGAGCCCTCCCAGCAGTGGTCCAGTCTCCAGTGTTCGCAGCCACGCTCCCGTTTTGTCATGTCGGCACTTTGTAGTCAGTGAGGAGCAAACACTGGAAATTCTGATGGTGGTGTCTGCTCACATTTTCAGTCCTTCTCTCCTTCCTTCCTCTTCCTGCAGGCATCTCTAGGTACAACAAAATATTGCAGTTACTTCTTAAAGAATATGCAGTGCCCAAAGCCCGACTGCATGTATCTACATGAATTGGGGGATGAGGCGGCCAGCTTCACAAAAGAGGAAATGCAGGTAGTAAAGTAATGTGAATTATCAACTTTGTAGAAAAGGAAGTACTTTTTCTTTATAAGTTAAAATTACACAAGCAAATCTAAAGGTTTTTTCAAACTGGTATTACTTTAAAGTGGTATTTTCCAAACAAAGTATTCCATGCATTATTATATTATTATAACAAAAGAGGGTCTGTGTCTGAAATGCTCGAGTCAGTGAACTTACCAGGTTTCTTTGGTGTAGGTTTCTACTCGGAGTTTCTTGTGGACTAATCCCTACCCACAGGCTAATACACAGCCGAGAGGGGCGTGTATAGTACCCTGTACAGCCATCACTTACAGACCACGGAAAACACTTCAGGAGATGCTACTTTAATAGAGATGTCAGCAAAATGGGAGCTCACAGGGACATTGTAATTCTTAGTTGGGTTTCTACCTCTTCTTTACTCTTCCCAGAGCATATTGTAAAATGCTGTTCTATCAGGTGATGATGATGATGTGCTAACATTTTAAAAAACAATTCTTCCCATGAAAGTGCCACCAAGTCAGTATCCTGTCAGGGTGAACTGAAAGTGTACTGTCCTTTGTTCTTTTTTACATTTCCTCTTCTCCTGTCTCCTTTCAATTTGTAGTATAAACATGCCTTTACAAGTAAAATGTTGACCACACGGCATTTTAAATGACGACTGTACCAAGGCACAATGCTGCCCTTCCCTATTGTAGATGAGGACTTCCGATTGTTGCTGTGGACTTGTGCAGGAGTACTTCTCACTTGGAAGGTGGGGGGCATTCATTGCTACCTTTCATTCTCCAGGTCCAACTAGAGAAAGTCTGGTAGGGGCTCCTCTAACAGCAACGTGTTCAGTCCCCTGAAAGCTGACCTTTTTTGACTCAGAGGTGCTGCAGACTAAATCCCATTATGATAAACACACTCAAGTTCCTTGACAGTGATGTCTCTGTCATCCAAGACAGTGTTAGAATGAGGTCCTTTGATAGAGATTTTCTTATTTATTCAGTAACTGCTTGTTGATCTTTTTTTTTTTCTTTTAAATGAAATCTAAATTTCACACTTGACATTTAACTGGTAGAGAATATGTTATACTCATAAGCACTGTTACAGTGCAGATTTCTGTCTCTCAGAAAATTTCCAAACCCCAGTTGATCTCATTTTATGCATTATTGAGCAATGAAAGAAATTAGATGGACAGTCCCTTGTAACTTGTAATGGGATTTAACCTGTGTCTTAGGAACTGCCCCAGTAAGGATCATTTGAATGTCAGTTTGAGCTTTTTGTGACTAGTGAAAGCCATGACATCTCCTGAACTATAGATTGCAGAAAAAATTTCCAAAAAAAGTCCATGTTTTAAAGATGTAAATTTCACATCTGACTGTATTTTTTTCTTAATAATTTAAATTCCTCTCATAGTGTTGTTCTGAATTCATCTGACTCTTCTTGAAACCAAAACCAAACCAGGCTCACTGCCCTCAAGTTGGATCCTACTCATAGCAAGGCCTCCATGGGTTTCCAAGTCAGTATCACTACGGAAGTAGGTTGCCCAGTCTTCCTTCCAAGGAATGGCTGGTGGGTTTGAACCATCAGCCTTCTGGTTAGCAGTCAAATGCCTTAGGCACTGAGTTTAAAATCACTTTGAAAGGGAATTTCTTCGTTAAAACACTTCCTTAGTGTGCAAAAGAAATTTGAATAAATTCTGTCATAGCAAAAATCAGAAGCTCTTATCTTGTCACTGCATAACTCAGAATGTCGTACTATGTGACTCGGTCTCATGGAAACACACAGGGTCTTGGAATAGGGGACGATGATGCATTGTGCTGTGTACGATACAGTGGCGCTCAAATGATAACGTCCTTGTTCGTATTGTTTTGTTTTTGTTCTCTTTTGGTTTTGCCATAGCACCTTTTTTGGCCACGATTTTTACATAATTAACACCCCTAACGGTAAGTGAAAATGTAATCAGTCTGTCATTCCAGTCATGACATACAGTTATGATACACATGCAGATAAACAAAAGGTTATTCAGAGTAATTTCTTTGTCATTTATTTTGAGGTATAACTGCCTTCCACAGTCAGTCTTTGTCTATTTTCTCCTTTAATGTTTGTGACGTGGCCTTCTGACATACAGCTACCTAAATACAGTAAATAGCATATTATCTTACTGTGCCTAGGCAAGGGCCAGCAATCTTGGTCACAACTACTCAGTCAGCTGTTGCAGCCGTATGTGAACGAATGTTCATGGCTGTGTCCCAGTAATGGGTTGTTTACAAAAACAAGTGGCTGTCAGGACTTGGGGAGTAGGATAAATTGCTAACCTCTGGTCTAGAGTTTAAAATACATGAATTTTTATTTTATTCTTGTTAACAAAGAGGAAAGAAGAGAGTGAAAGTAAATTAATGAGATTTTTACTTTGTGTCAGACAGGGTAAGGAGAAGCATGGTAAAGTTCTTCACCTGTGTGTAACTTACGAAACTGTTTTTGGGGTGATCTTCAATAATTCAGTACTGCCTCTTAGAAAGAGACTTCATGCTTTAGATGTGGTGGAAGTGAGTTTAAAATGGACTGGTTTTTTTTAGCTAGTAAAAATGTTCTCTTCATATGATTTTCTACACAATAAAGCTTGTTGATGAAATACCTTTTTTAATTCTTGGAACATACATTGAGTTCTGTTGGAAGATTTTCATTGGTCTAGGAGTTTTGTGAAAGAGTGTGCTCACGGGTTCTGTGATGCCGTGGTGGCACTTGGGACCTTTAATAATTCAGAAAGTAGTTCAGTATTTGATAGCAGCTATTTTGTGACTCCCACTGCAGTTTTCATTCCTTCTTTTATTAGGCAGGTAAACACCAAGAATATGAACAGAAGCTGCTGCAAGAATTATATAAATTAAATCCCAATTTTCTTCAGCTGTCCACGGGTTCAGTTGACAAGAATAAGAACAAAGTGACACCACTGCAGAGGTACGACACGTAAGTACTGCTGCTCGTGTGGTCAGACACCCTAACCCTGTATCAGCCTCCCGCTTGGCTCCGTGTCTTTGCCATGCAGAAGCCTGTGCAGGAAATCTTGAGTCACAATTCCTGGGTTTGGATATTCATTCTTTGCATGCCCTCCCTGGTGACATTTAAGACAAACCTGTGATGGCCTCACCTTGTTCAGTGACTTGTAACTACCCTGAGCCCCGAGAACCCTGTGCTTGTTAAAATGGAAGTTAAGGCATGTTAGATGTTAATGGGTTCTTGTCACCTCATTACCATTTCACCTGATGCACTGAGGGGACAAGGTAAGGAAGGGTGGAAGTTCACAGAAGCTTTGGATGTTGGTGACACAGAGCTATCTCAGAAATCACTGAAGTCTTATCTACTGTGAGTGGGGAGGGCACCCCATGTTCAGAATCTAACCTCCATGGGTTTATGTAGACCTGTATTATATCAGGGTTTAAACATATTTGTAGCTCTAATTACTGAATGTTGTTCTGATATAGTGATCTTCATATATTTGATTAGGGTCTAAAATGATGTAATTAATAGAAACACTCATTTTGGGATTGTATTTGATCCTGAATGTTCTTAAAGTTTGATGCTGTAAGATCTTTGTTCTGTTTATTTTTAATTTGGTAACTTTGACTTCTATACAAATGATTTTAAAAAAAATAGGTGTAATTAATTTAGGTATGTTGATTATCTTGTTTATTTTTAATTCCAAAATTAAATTAAGTGATACTTTAATGTCTGTGTGTCAGATATGATAGCTAGTGGTGTGTTTAGCACTAAAGAAACATACGAACCATTTTCAGATGCACTAATAATAACTGCATGGATTATTGTCAGTGAATTTCTTCAAAAAACATATTCTTGTATTGAAAGTTTTGAAGTCTTTAAGTTTATTTCCTCTGATAGTAAACATTATTTAAATATTAGATTGTTTTAATTTAAATATTCATTTCTTATTTATGCATACACACTCAAACACCTATATATACACATATGTTATATATACAGTTGTGTGCTGTGTAAAGTCTGTTTGGGTAATGTCTGACTGCATAGACATCTGTGGTCTGAACCCCTGTAAAGCCCATTACATTAAAAATTCAACGTACTTACAATGGTTCATAATAACAAAAAAACACTACTTTTTGCACGTCAAGCAATTAGTATTATTTCTACTGTATTAGTATGTCAAAGATGTAGTGTATCTGGAATTGTTCCTTTAATGTTTTTTTTTAATGCATAGAAAGATACACTATATACTAAGATAAACATTTAACTGACATTAGATACGAAGAGTACCTAACACTTCTGACTTATACACAAATTTGACTTTCAGACAAATTTAGGAATAGAACTCATTTGTAATCCAGGGACTGCCTGTATGTAATACAGTGTGTGTACACCATCCAAATCACATAACATCCTGTTTCGCAGAATGAAGCATAGACTAAGAGATGCATGACTGTAAATGTATGTGATAGGCCACAGAGCAAAACATAAAATTATTGTGTAGTAGAAGTCGTGGAATTTGTTTATATCAAAGCTAAGAATAAAATCTAAGTCCATATGAAAATCTTTTGAATTCACAGGCTTTTGACCCCTTCCTGGAGTGTTTCTGTACCCACCCTTCCTGTGTCTGTGTATCTGTGGGGGCCACATACCTTACGTCATATTGGTTGCCAACTTTGTAGACCTTGGCATAAGAATGGGAGTATTGTAATAAATGTGTATTTCGGATGCTTTTAACATTTATACATACCATTGTTTTCATTTTAAAAATTGTCATTCTAATTAAAGTCATACTCTGGGTTGATAATCCTTAGAGAATGCAGAGCAGAAATTTGTATTGTAGACTATCTCTTTGAGATGACACTTGTTATTTTCTGAATATAAAAGTAACAGGTTTTAATTGAAGCTAATTTAAAAAGTTCTTGAAAGCATACGGAAGGAAATAAATACTGTATGTGACCTCAGTACCCAGAAGTTTGCACTGAAAATGATTGGTGTATTTTCCTTGCAGTGTGGATTTCCTTGTAGTCTTTTCTTCTTGTGAACATACACGTAGCTCTTGGCTTACAGCGGGATTCTATTCAGATGGCTCTGTTGAGTAGGTTCTGATGTAAATCAAATGCCTCTTTTTTTTTCCTTTCGGTTTTCATTATTATTGCCTTTTAATATCAGTATCTTTATAAATAGGATCTCTCTTTTGTCTTTGGAGATGGGAAATATTACATATAAACATCAACAAATTATGTGCTGCAGAACTGTATGTAATACAGCCAGTCCCCAGATTACTGAGTATATTTTCTATGCATAAATAGCATTAAAGAAACACTTGCACATATACTCAAGCATCTTTAACATAATAATACAATAGTGATAATTATGTTTTGATGCCTGTCACAAGTAGTGCCCATTTATTATTATAAACCATTGTATGTACCTCAGATTTTTAATATAATAGGCTTTACAAGGGGCAATTGGTTCATAACTGCATATAAGTTGGACGTTCATAACCTGGGGACTGCATGTACATGTTCGCAACGATAAGATGTGCAACAAGCAGAAAGCACTTGTAAGTGCTCAAGAATGAGTCTGAACTCGGGGACTACCTGTATATACACACAAAGGACATTGCTTTGTTACATTTTAAAACTTAATATTCATATGAATATTTTCCCATGTCGTGAAAACATAATTTTTGATGGCTATGTCGCATTCCTTTACATACGAATATTTCAAATAAATTAATCTGCTGTTGTTAAAACACTGTGATTAATGTTTTTTCATATAAAAGTTTTTGTTTTAGCTTTGATTGTTCCTAGATGTAGGATGAAAGAATATCTATTTCTTTGAATTTTGAGTACTTTTTCTCCTTCATATTTGCTAAGTTGATAAACAAATATGCTGTCCTGTTTTCATTTCTATTTGATTAGTAGAGTGAACTCTGCATTGTGAATTCCCTGTGTTTTGTTCTCCATGTTTTGTGTTTATCTCTTCTTTCAGGTTTGTAAGAATTTCTTTGTATGTTAAGGTATTTTGCCTATGTAATACATGACGCAGATTTTTCTCATTTCACTTTGTGTCTTTTAATTTTATAAATGATATGTTTCAGCATGAATAAGGGCAGTTTTATGTGGTTAAAAATGTCCATCGTTTCCTTTATTTTTATCCTTTTTATGGTTAGAGAGTCAGACCTTCTCTACCCAAAGACCAACCAGATAACTAATTACCTATGCGTGTTTTTTGTTTTATGTCTTTGCAGTTGGAATCGGTTTGTTTTGGCTATTAACTATGTAAATGTTGTAGGTATATGGAGTTCTACCTTTCCCCAACTACGCAACCAATTATTTGTGATTCAAACTACATTAAATTTAAACATCAGTTTTGGCAGAATCTGTGTTGAACAACATCTAACCCTGCCACGCCTCTTAGGAAGGCGGTCTCTGTCTTTTTCCTCTCGGACAGCACGGGGCCTTCCACTGCCACCTCTGACTCTTGAGGACCCTTCCTAAGAATTAGAGAATGGCGGTTTAAGAGCAGTGCTGGCGGCCATCCTTGTCTCAGTCTCACTCTCGTGGGAATTGCTGTGTCTGTGGTGCTTTGCTCACTTCTTAAAAGGAGGATTTTTGGTATTTTATTGGAGATAAATCTTTTTAATCACATTATGAAAATACCTTATTTTTCCTAATTTATTGAGTTTTTTTCCTTTAAACTAGAGATGAATATTGGAATTCATCCAATGTCTTTTCAGCTTTTATAATAAGTGTTTAGCTGTTCTTTATTTTTTTAAATCAGTTTTTAATAGATTATTTCCTAATATTATTTCGAGTTTGCCTTCACTACAGAGTATAGTCAGGTGATCCACAGAGCATATTTCTAACTGTTCCCATAGCAGGAATGAGTCTCCTAGGCGCCACAAGGTGGAGAGTGGTTATGACTGGATACTGTGGCTCAGTCACACAACCTGTTATTGAGGGAACCAAGATGTTCTGCTTCAGACTGAGGTGAAAGGAGGGTAGAACACAAAAAAGCCTTGGTATCTTTGGTGTTCGTTTAATCTTCTCAGTAGTCTTGGGTGGTCAGTGGCATTGTTACCTTACGACAGGGAAAAAAACTAAATCTTGAGTTTCCAAATTTACCAGTACATCCCACACAAGTACATTACAGGTCCGATTCAGACTAAGTCTCCGTCACTTTGAAGCTCAAGCTCATTGTCCTCACTATACTCCTCTCCCGTGGTTTTGTTTAGAAGAGGTGATGCTGGAAATTTCTGAATAGAAACTCTTAAGAAAAATGAACATGAATCAAACTAATTTACTTACGGAAACTATACTGTGACTATAGATAGTTTGACCTTGAAGATATCTAGTGCTTAAAGCCTGTCACCTCAGGATAAATAATACAGTGATTGGACTATAAATTCTAAGGAATCAGTGGTATTTTGAGCAAAATCTTCCCTAAACCACCTAGATTGGTGGCAGTAGAGGATTACCTAGAGAAGTGGTAAAAGGAAAACTTCTTTAGGAATTTATAACATTTCATTACATTTATGACATTGACAAGATTGTCAAGATATTGTCAAGATACCAGATGTCATATAGCATTGGGCAAATCTGCTACAAAGGACCTCTTTCAAGTGCTGAAGAGCAAAGATGTTTCCTTGAAGACTAAGATGCGCTTGACACAAGCCATGGTATTTTCAATCACTGCATATGCTTGTGAGAGCTGGACAATGAAAAAGGAAGACTGGAGAAAAGTCGGTGCTTTTGAGTCGTGGTGTTGGGCAAGAGTGTTGATAATAGTATCATGGACTGCTAAAAGAACTAGTGAATCTGTCCTGGAAGAAATGCAGCTCGAATGCTCCTGGGAAGTGAGAATGGCCAAACTTCATCTTACCTACTTTGGTCATTCCCTGGAGAAGGGTATCATGCTTGGCAAAGTGGAGGGACGGCGAAAAAGGGAAAGGCCCTCAACGAGGTGGATTGACACAGTGGCTGTAACGATGGGCTCAGGTACAGCAAAGATTGTGGGGCTGGCACAGGACCAGGCAGTGTTTTGTTCTCCTGTACATGGGGTCGCTGTGAGTCGGAGATGACTCATCGGCACCTGACAACAACATGACATTGACAAAATGTACATCTTTCAAAAAAATATGTCTATCCTTCTTGAAAGCCATGTATTAGCTGGTTAAATCTGAAGGTCTGGTTGGCATACCTTCTTTATTCAGCAGAATGGGAGTAATCACTGCATGACTTCTGTCTCCTACCCTGGTGTTATTTGAAAAACTCCTAAGGTTACAAAAGGTACATTCTGAGACTTGTAGAAAATAGTCATGAGCTTGTTGTTGTTGTTAGGTGCTATTGGGTCGGTTCTGACTCTTAGAGACCCTGTGTACAACAGAACGAAACACTGCCTGGTGCCGCAGCATCCTGACAGTCTGCTTGCTTGAGCCCGTCTTGCAACCATCGTGGGAGTCCATCTTGTTGAGGGCTTTTCTCTTTCTCACTGATCCTGCCTTTTACCAAACATGATATCCTTCTCCAGGGACTGACCCTTCCTGATAACATGGCCAAAGGATGACAGATGAAGTCTTGCCATCCTCGCTTCTAAGGAGCATCCTGGTTCTACTTCTTCCTAGACAGCTTTGTTCGTTCTTCTGCCAGTCCCTTGTCTATTCAGCATTCTTTGCCAATACCATAATTCAAAGGCATCAGTTCTTCTTTGGTCTTCCTTATTATCCAGCTTCACATGCATTTGAGAAGATTGAAAATACCTTGACTGGGGTCAGGCACACCTTAGTCTTCAAAGTGACATCTTTGCTCTTTAACACTTCAAGGAGTTAATCTAATCTTCAAAGATTTGCAGCAGATTTGCCTAATGCCGTACATTGTTTGATTTCTCGACTGCCGCTTCAGTGGACATTGATTGTGGATCCAAGTAAAACGAAATCCTTGCCAACTTCAATCTTGTCTCCATTTATTATGATGTTGCTTATTGGTCCAGTTGCAAAGATTTTTAGTTTTCTTTATGTTGAGGTGTAATTCATACTGAAGACTGTAGTCTTTGACCTTCATTAGTAAGTGCTTCAAATCTTCTTGAGTTTCAGCAAGCAAGGTTGTGTCATCTGCACATCGCAGGTTGTTAATGAGTCTTCCTCCAATCCTGATGCCATCCTCTTCTTCTTAT
This sequence comes from Orycteropus afer afer, assembly GCF_000298275.1. NCBI lineage: Eukaryota > Metazoa > Chordata > Mammalia > Tubulidentata > Orycteropodidae > Orycteropus > Orycteropus afer. Next base: position 573,854 of record NW_006921952.1, read on the forward strand.
AGTCCAGCTTCTCAATTATTTGCTCAGCATACAGATTGAATAAGTATGACAAAAGGATATAACCCTGACCCACACCTTTTCTGATTTTAAGCCTTGTTATATGATAAATTTATGATGGTAGATACCCATCTTTTACCTATAATACTGAGAATAATTAAATATTTGTGCCTACTAGTGGGTATCAAAACATTTATTTTCACTGATGTTAAGAATATCTTGTGGTTATAAGAGAAATTCAATTAAAATCCTATTTGCCCTACTACAGTTAGTCTGGGTTTACTGGGGGCATTTTTGTCCTTGCCCTGGTAATAGCTAATTGTGTAACTTTCTTTCCTTAAGATGTCACTGTATTTCAGTAGGAAAGTAATGCTATAAATATTAATGTGTATTTGAAGCCTGAATCAAATAAAATTTATTCTACACAGGCAGGTTTTACCTATTTTTAATTTAAACATGTCCTTTTCAGTAGAAAATGTTTATTTCAGAACATGAAAATTAAAGTGAATTATTCTAAATGGATATGGGAATACTCAATTTAGGAACAAAAACCAAAACCAAATCCACTGCCATGTAGTCAATTCTGACTTACAGTCACCCTTTTTTTGGGACAAAATAAAACTGCCCAATAGGATTTCCAGGGTTGTAAATGTTTACTGAAGCAGACTGCCTCATCTTTCTCCTGTGGAGCAGCTGGGGGGTTTGAACTATCAACTTTTTGGTTAGCAACCTAATGCTTTCACCAAAGTACCACCAGAGTTCCTCATTTGGTATTTGTATGTATCATAACAGGACAGTGAAATTTGGGAATGTCCGTTGTATTGACATTTGTCTATATATTAATTTTACCTTATATCCAAGATGATGTTGTTGTTATGTGCCATCAAGTGGGACCCGACTCATAGCGACCCCCGTTGGGTTTCTGAGGCTGTATCACTACGGAAGTAGATTGCCCAACCTTCCGAGGAGTGGCTGGTGGGTTTGAACCTCCAGCCTTCTGGTTAGCAGTCAGGTGCCTTAGGCACTACACTACCAGAGCTCCTATATATCTCCAAGATAATAACTAAAAATGAATACTAGCACTGGGATGATCTTTCTCTTTTGAACTCAGTGAACAGAGATACGAGACTTCTCAGTGTTCTCTTCTATCCCATGCCCCGCCCTCCTCAGTGGTTTCCTCTTTGATCCTCCTCCTTTGTAATAAATTGTTTCATGTTCCAAATTTTGAAAAGCAGCCACGAGAGTCTTTTCAGGGGTTTGGTTGCTGTTGCCACGAAGGAAGTACTGTCGCGCTCTGCGTTCCTTCCATTCACCTGAAGGACCTCGCACTTGGCTGAGCATTTGGAAATGCAGACTGAGGCCCTGCGGGGTCACTGCCTGCCTGTTTGGTTTCTCGATCTGTAAAGCAGATGATTTAAAGTAGATTTTAATGATTGCTTGCAGCTGTGAAATCTAATAGTTTCAGAGACTTTATGGAGACTGGATGCTGTAGTTAACCTTTTCACTGTACTCCTCCTCACAGCTTCCATGGCAGCATTCGGAGCAGGGGCCACAACTCAGACCCACTGAGGCGGGGCCTCTAGGGATGCAGTCAGGATGTGTCCTTTATACTCTGATGAAAAACCCATCTATACACCCTGAGAATCTTTCTAGCACTAGATTTGGCTGGGTTAATTTCAGAGTGTTTACTCCTAAGCAGTCTGTCCTCTCCCCGTGGGTTCAGAGCTGTTTCAGATGAGAACTTACAGAAAAATGAGTGAGGATATTTCTATGCGTACATTACATGCTTAAGAATTTTTTTATCTGCGGGGTTTTACACATGGCACGGCATTGTCTCCTGGAGGTATTCTTGACTGGCGTGACACCTGGCTGCCTGTCAGTACTCAGGGGTCCACTTGAATCCCTGCTTGTCAGTCAGCTGTGGGTGCAGTGGCCTTGGGGGTGACTGTTGTTAGTGTTGGGGAACTGTTGCTCGGGTGGTTTCCCAGCTCCTGGCTTTGGCAGAGAACTTGCCAACCTTTGTTCTTGCCTCTCGCATTCTTTCTTTTAGTTCAGTTAATGTTGGTACCTGTTTTTCTTTGTTTCTGCCTGCGGGAACCAAATTAAAATGCTGTGACTCTTCTGCACCATTTCTAGGCCTTCCCTTCTTCTGCCCACTTCTGTGCTGTGTGCCATGCAAACAGCTGTTACACAGAAGTCTTTCCTGTTGGAAACTGCACGGACAACAAAACTTTGGCTTCAAAACATAGGCTTAATTTTAGTGTGGCAAAGAGGTTGATTTTAGAATATCTGTCAGGTTTTTTGTTTGGTTTGTAAATTAAAAAGCCATGCACTTTATCTTAGTGTGCCCAGGGCAATGGAGGTTCTTGACCAGAGACCGGTCCATTTCATGGGTAGATGTCTTTCTTCATTAATAAGTCTGATGTTGATTGACGCTTGTTACCCTTTTTCTAAATCACTGGCATGGTAACGGGTGGTAGGTGGATGTTAAGTGCAGCAGCAAATTCATTAACACTGCCTCAGAGTAAGTGGATGCAGAGCCGACCCAAAGGCAGCATGACATCTGCTGTCAGGGAGTTGTGAGACTTTGGCCTCACTAGCAGTTGCTGAATGTTGAGCCAAGGGGTCACATTTATTGAAATTTGTAAGTAGATTTTCTTCCTGTGGAGTTACACAGGTGCTGGCAGGGATCCTGCCGGCTTGCTTCTCTCTTTTGCAATAATACTTGTGTTGACAATGGCAATGTTAATTATGGTTGACTCTTTTTTTTTTTTTTAGCTTGTGTTTGGTTTATTCCAGTAGAGGCATTAGCAAAGCAAAGTTGATGAGAATGTGGGATCAAGAAAGATGGCTCTGAGAGGGGAAAATAATTGGGGCTTGTGGTGGAAAGAGTGAGTAAGGAGATAGAAGAGACGACCAGAGATAAGAAATTAGAGCAGTTACTGTACCACTGTATCCTGAACGATAACCCAGGGCCATAGTCTTGGGGGCTCCACCAGTCCCTATCCAACCAGTAATCCTGGTCCTTTTTGTGTTTTTGAATTTTGTTCCACATTTTTCCTCCCACTCCATCCAGGATCTCCACTTTGATCCTTTCTAAGTGGTTGGTATTGGTAGTCAGGCACCATCTAGTTCTTCTGGCCTCAGGGTTGTGAAGGCTGAGGTCCTTATGGTCCATCATATCTTTGGACTAAGTGTTTCCAAATGACCCTGATTTTCTTCACTCTTCTTTGCTCCAGATAAGAAGAGACCAATAGGTGCATCTTAGATGGCCGCTCGAAAGACCCCTATTCACCAAAGTAGGATGTGGAACAAAATATTTCTGTACTGTGTTATGCCAGCAATTGACTTTTTTTTAAGTCCACATAGGAAATAAAATAATTTCTAGTTGTATCTTTACTTACAAAGCCTTCTATTTACTATTCATTAAGTCTGTTCATTATTGTTAAAATAAATGGAAGAATATGCTAAACCTGGGTGAAGCTAAGATACCAGTTTGGTGGTGTCTTGCCGCAGTCCTGGGTTTCTGCAGCTCCCTTTGGATTCATGACACTGATCTGGAAGTTTTTCAGTGTCTCTAAATCTTTCCCAGGCGGAGCAGAGGCTATTGAGAATCAGTGCTTGTGGAAGCAGTTGGGGTGCAGACAAGACATGATACGAGTTCTTCTTCTTAGCTCTAATCCAGGCACATCCTCCAGATCTGTCCTTTGTGCCCTAATACCTTCACAGATTGCTCTTTCCATCACACATACTGCCTTCACCTCGTGGAAGATGATTGTTTAGTGCTCTTTAGTGGTCTGACTGCGAAGAACTGAGTTAAGACACTGAAGTTCTTCCTTTGCGATATTTTGCTTTCATCCTTTCATTTCTGTTACTTCTGCTTCCTCTCAACTTTAAACCCTTATTCCCATATTATAAGAATACTGCAACTCTAACTCGGATTATCTCAATTATGTTGCAGTCCATTCTTCACACCGCCACCAAATTACTCTCAAACACTGCTTTGTTTTGTCGTCTCTGTGCTCAGGATTTCTCTTGGCCTCTGGAGTCTGGCCTCTGTCTGCCTTTCTAGTCTCACCTCTTTCCATGTTACTCTAACCATCCTGTATGTTCGCCAGACAAAGTAACTTTCTCTGAACCCTGTCTGTAGCTTTTTGACCCTTGACACATTCATTGTTCCAGTTTCAATGCTGTTCTTTTTCCCATTTTCCTTCCTTCTCAAAGTATGTAAATAGTTTTAAGGACCTGCTTAAATTGAACTCCTTTATGGAACTTTCCCTAATTACCCCACTAGAGGTGGCTTCTCTTTCTTCATTAACTTGTTGCCACCTTGTCAGTAAAGAGTAAAGACCTATTTTCAGAATGAAGACTACCTGACAGTGTCACTGCAGAGGACACACTGGGGATTCAGAGTGGGGACCTGCCCTGGTTAAGATGTTTCAGAGCAAACAAATGTCGTCCTAGTAGTGCCCAAGGCACTTGACTGCTAACCAGAAGACTGGCAGTTCAAACTCACCAGCCCCTCCTCGGAAGGAAGGTTGGACAATCTACTTCCATAGTGATACAGCCTCGGAAACCCAAGGAGGGGTCGCTGTGAGTCGGGTCTGACTTGATGGCACATAACAACAACAACAGTTATCTGCTTCAATAAGTTTTAAGATGGCTTTGGATGTATTTCTAGGGGATAAGATGATTTTGAGGAGTTTGGAATCTTAATTTTTCCCCTATTTTGTTAGAACTACGCATCTGGTCACTAATCCTTACCTCTTGTTCATGTGCTGAGTTAAATAAAGTTCATGATGAAAGTGGAGTCACTGGATCAGTGTTGTGATGCTGACTGAGATTTTGTTTTGTCTTGTAAGTCATACTAGTTACAGGGGACTTGAAGTTAGGAGTTCTGTCTGTCTAGTCTTCTCTGTGTGGAAATAAAATTTAATGTTTCGGTTTAAGGCTGTTTGTTTCTGTCAGTCGTGTGTGTGTGTGTGTGTGTGTGTGTGTAAATACCCCCATACCTTGTCTATGGTTATGATTAGGATACTGAAGTATTAAAATAAATGTATGGCTCTTCAGAACCTATAGAGAACATCTCAATAACTTTCATCTTATCATTTAGAAAAACGGGACAGCACTGTTTAAAAAACTGTAATGGAGGTGGGTTTAGAGAATGTCATTTGCATGCAGGTTGCCCAAGGGCAGAATCTTACTTCTTCTTGTCTTTAGCATCTAACTTCACATTTCACATCACACTGCCTCAGTAAAGGTGTGTTCAGGTGGGAAAATGTTTGTTTTTCTGCATTTGGGAGGGTTGGTTTTTATTGTGAAAGAATGACTTGACTTTGATTTGTTTTTGGTTTGTCTTCTTTTTACAGCCCCATTGACAAACCTTCAGATTCTCTCAGTATAGGGAATGGTGATAATTCACAGCAGGTAAGATTCTGGTACAGTACTACTTCATTTATATCCTGTACCCACAAAACAGGGAGCTCTGGTAGTGTAGTGCCTGAGGCACTTGACTGCTAACCAGAAGGCTGGCAGTTCAAACCCACCAGCCAGTCCTGGGAAGGAAGATGGGGCAATCTACTTCCGTAGTGATTCTGCCTGGGAAACCCAAAGAGGGGTCGCTATGAGTCGGGTCCAACCTGATGGCAAACAACAACCCCAAAAAAAGGTGTTCTATACCAATGAATTTTCTAGATAGTGAAAAATATCTTAAATTCTTAAAAAAATTTGAAAACAGGTTTGGTGAACATCTTTTTAAAATATTTTATGATTAGTCTTCTTTTCCTCCTCATAATGTGTAGAACATTGCGTAAGCCTTCTTGCTGACTCAGTCATCATTCTGACCATGTAGTACTGCCCTGCCCTCTGAGTTCACCCTGACTCGGTCATCATTCTGACCCTATAGTACTGCCCTGCATGGCAGTATATTGACGTCCTTGGTGGTCCCAACCAGCACACCCTCTGAGTTCGTGCTGACTCAGTCATCATTTTGACCATATAGTACTGCCCTGCATGGTAGTGTATTGATGTCCTTGGTGGTCCCGACCGGCACACCCTCTGAGTTCATGCTGACTCAGTCATCATTCTGACCGTATAGTACTGCCCTGCATAGCAGTGTATTGACGTCCTTGGTGGTCCCGACCAGCACACCCTCTGAGTTCGTGCATCTCGGAGTTCTTTTTCCCATCATATGCTCCCTCTTCTCGAGCTGACAACTTTAATTTCCTGTTTCTGTCAGTGTACTTGCCCCTAACAGTTTCACTCTTACTTCTCCCAGTGCCTGTTGGCTTTGAAGTGGTACCACCAGATGCTTAAGCTTTTCACAGTTGCATCCACCATGTAGGCTGAGTGAAGCCCTGACCTTAGAGCCCTGGGTCATCTGTTCAGTTTCTCAAGGAACTTTTTTCTGCTCTTTTTTTGATGCTTCAGTTTCTGCACATTGTCTTGTAGTAGCACAATAGATGTAGCTCTAATCTCTTCTATGAAAAATGACCAGTCCCCCACAGTGTTGGGAACAACTTGGAGATCTTGAGCTATGTACTTTTCAGATGTTTGCCCACAAATTCTTAAGAGAATTTGAAAATCTGTGTATCCCCTGCACATTGTAAGCTGACATTAAAATTATTTTCTTAATAAGTTGGAAATAGTTGTCAAAGTGTCATTGCCAGCATATTGTAAATACTGGCATTTTTAAATAAAAAGATTTCATAGTACTCTGAGGTACTAAGTATCTTCAAAAATGAAATATCACAATGTTTTGATAACCCATTATCCATGAAGAAAAACATACACTCTCTTCTTTACCAGTAAGAAGTTTGACATCATTTCTTTTCCTCCTTGAACTTATGTTTCCATCTCCACTGCCATTGTAGAATTTATGTTAATGTGGTAGAGTGTGTGCTTAAAGGCTTACCCTTCTCTTAAACAAAGTTTAATTTGTTGAAGTGGAAATTTTTTTGCTGTCACAAGGCTTTCAAGGCCAAAACTTCTTTTCTTCTGAATTTTTCTTAGTAGTATTGAGTACTGTATATGTCGATTTTGGTAAAGAGTAATCATTAAATATAAACACTAAAATTATGTTGGAAATGTATTGCTTAATGATATGGATAGAGCCATTTTTAAATTACTTTTCATGTCTCCCTGGATGAGCATTACTTATTGGTAGCACGAAACAAGGTCCAGCAACAGTTCCAGTCAGTTTTTCATTTTTCTAGGTGCAAGTGCTAAGAATTTCATAGATTGTTCATAGAAATAAGTAGATGGAAGAAAAGGGAGTATTTTTATATCATTTTCGTTCAAATCTTTGAACTCCTTCTGAATTAAATGCTAAAAATTAGGTAAAGATTTATCATAAAAATTACTTTTAGTGGCCTGTTGGGAAAAAACTTGATTCATCCTCTCTTCAGTTTGGGTGAACATAAGCTATTGAGAATGATGATGTTTGTAGAAATACTCTGTCATTTGAGTTAGTCACTCTCTCACCAGTCTGATTATTTCAAATAAATTATTGTTAGCCTCTGCAAAGTTTTCGTTTTTGGCCATAATACCATAGTTGGGTCCCAGACAGTGAGAAATCATCTTTCCTTTATAAAATGAGAGAAGCAGGTTGTGAAAGGAGAGGAGAGTGGCTTCACCCCTTTTAGGCAGATGAGGTTTAGAAGAGAGTATGCCTGTAAGTTAATGGTCTTACTGATTTTCTGAAACTCCACACTCTCAGTGTCTTCATTTCCCTAGTTTGAAGACCACTATTCAATGCATTTACTCGCAAACCTTTTTTAGTTGTGACTTACTAAAATGTATAAACTTGTATTGATTATTATTTTCTTTTCCTGTCATATTTAGATATCTAACAGTGATACGCCTTCACCACCACCTGGTTTATCAAAAGCCAACCCAGTCATCCCCATCAGTTCGTCCAATCACAGTGCACGGTCTCCTTTTGAAGGGGCAGTAACAGAGTCACAGTCGTTATTCTCAGACAACTTTCGTCACCCCAACCCCATCCCAAGTGGGCTTCCTCCTTTCCCCAGCTCCCCGCAGACATCCAGTGACTGGCCGACAGCACCTGAACCACAGAGTCTCTTTACATCAGGTACACAGCAGAGCTACTGAGGCACCCCACTGTCTCTTCCTGTAGTGTTGACGGGCTGATGGGGAACAATGGGGGACAGATGGGTATCCTTTTTCTCTCCCCACTCCCTTCTTCATTAAGGTGTAAACATTTTAAACTCATGGAGTTGAACAGTTAGATGAATTGCTATAGGGCCTAAAAGAAATGACTGTTAAAAGACAGATCTCTCCAGAAATCAAGGGTCATAACCTCATTTTACCCAAAAATAAACAGTTTATTCCTCTGGGAAGGATTGAGGACTTCAACATTTTAAATCAGATTTGTGTTTCTTTGGTTGACTTTAATATTTTTTCCTCAGACTGACATAGAGGTAAGTTATTTAGTAGTAGAAGTTGTTTTTTGGCATTTTGAGCCATTTTCATTTTTATTCATTGTAAGCTTATTATTGTGACATTGACAATAGCACTTCTGGAGGAGCTAACTTTTTTTTAAAAAAAAAAAAAAAAGCTATGAGGCTTAATATAAATAGATACTTTTTCCATTAGATTATATGATTTCTTAATAGTATATGAAGCATAGATTTGAAATTACTGATATTTTGTCTTTGATAAGTAGCATTTTGAGAGTGAGCTTTACTTGTTGCAATCAGCTAGATTTTATTTATTATCACTCTTTTATCTGAATAACTTTTTCTGGGTTTTGATTATGAATAGCTGAGAGTAATTTTGCTTGATGAGCAAAAGTCAGTCTGTGAAATTCAGCTTTTGAAGTTAGTACCTTAAAATGTACTAGAAACAACAAAATACTTTTTTAAGAAGAAAAGAATATGCTAGACATATGAGATGACGTGGTGCCTAAGGCACTTGACTGCTAACCAGAAGGCTGGCGGTTCAAACCCACCAGCCACTCCTTGGAAGGAAGGTTGGGCGATCTACTTCCGTAGTGATGCCACCTTGGAAACCCAAGGAGGGGTCACACTATGAGTCAGATCTGACTCAACGACAGTGAGTTGTTTTTTTTTAAAGTTTTTGTAGTTACATAATCTTAGTGAATGTGCTAAGAAATCAGATTTTAAGAAATCAGATTTTGCAGATAATTTCATCCTATGACATTACACCTTTAACTTTTCAATAGTGAGTGGATATTCAGGAAGTTGGAAATGGAGCTGTGTATTTCATATTAACCACAAATTCTCTTCTCCACAGAAACAATTCCAGTTTCATCCTCTACAGACTGGCAAGCAGCGTTTGGCTTCGGTTCTTCTAAACAGCCGGAAGATGACTTGGGCTTTGATCCCTTTGATGTCACGCGAAAAGCCTTAGCAGATCTGATCGAGAAGGAGCTGTCAGTTCAAGACCAAGCTCCGCGCTCACCCACAGCACGCCAGAACTCCTCCTCACACACTACAGCTGCCAAAGGTCCAGGCTCGGGCTTCCTGCATCCTGCTGCATCTGCAAATGCCAACTCTCTCAATAGTACCTTTTCAGTCTTGCCACAGAGGTTCCCTCAATTTCAGCAGCACCGAGCAGTTTATAATTCGTTCAGTTATCCAGGCCAGGCCACCCGCTATCCTTGGATGGCCTTTCCACGCAATAGCGTCATGCACTTGAACCACACAGCAAACCCCACCTCAAATAGTAATTTCTTGGACTTGAATCTTCCGCCACAGCACAACACAGGTCTGGGAGGGATCCCTATAGCAGGTAGGTTCATTTAAAACCTTTGAGAACTTGTGATTCACTCGTGCCTTCAGGCTGTGGGTGGACAGGGAGGGAGTGGTTGGATAACGGAGTGCTTGTCAGTCTCCAAAATGTCTACGGAAAAAAAAAAAAAGTCTTTATCTTAATCTACACTTTTGAAAATTGGATGGATGCCTTGTAATATTGAGCTTTATAAGGATGGTGGAGTATTGTACCTAGTTATTATTTAGAAGCATTTTCCTTAATAGAACAGTTACTGATCTTTCATATGTCAGAGGCAATGCAAAAAGAGAAAAAACAACGGACTCTGAAATTATGGTGCTGTTAAGTTCAACACCATGGTAAAAATTCGGATTTTGCATTCTAAAAGAAAACTGTTTTTTTAAAAAAAAGTGTTAAGATGGTAATTGGTGAGTGCATGGGGGATAAAGCCACTCTCTAACTACTTCTGGTAGTTACTTCCTTTGACTGGTTAACACATACACATGCACACATACACACATATGTCCCCAGCAGTGCTACTTACTAATAAAGTTATGTAATACTTGATAATTTATATTGTTAATTATAGCAATATGACAGTAGTAATACTATCAAGGTTTCACAGACCTCTGTACATAAATATACTTTGTATGAAAAGAAATGGTTTAAGTAGCAAAATTTTCCCTTTTGATCTATCATGTTTTTATTTCTGGGGAAAATGGTAGGTTCCTATAACTTTGATACCACAATATTTCTGGTTTATACTGCTACCTTGGAAGGTTTCAGAACTTTGGGTTTTGAGATCACATAATAGTTTTTAGCTAAGTGTCTTTGTATCTAAGGAAATCCTTATCAATAGGAATTTAGACGTGAGAGCTGCCTGGTGAAGAAGAAAGTGTATTTCTCTCGTGACTCTCTCAGGTGGAGCAGAGGAGTCCCCACTGTCTTGCATAGTTGATACAGTGTTTTGCCTTGTCACAGTCTGTAAGGAATGGCACAGTGCAGTGTTGTTGTAAAGATGTGCTGTTGCCAGCAAGGCTCTGGTTCCATTGCTTGTTCTAAGTGAGGTTGATAGGTGGACGCACAAAAATCCATTAAAATGCTTTGCCTTTATTCCTTTGTGACCCACAGCATCTCCTTTGCAAGACTAGTACCTGGAACTGGAAAGTACAGTGTTGGGGCTATTGGTACCCTGAAGTTAACTTCCCTAGCAGTTGATACAGGGCATTTCATTTACCTGGGCTAAGTGGCATCTCCCATGGTGATTTGCACAGGTGGGCCTCACAGTATCTGTCCACGTGGTGATGATAGTTGGTAGGTAATAATAGAATGGCACTGGGCAGGCCACTCCTTCTCCACGAGATTCACTTGTGAAACACTCTGAAGAGATTAGTTCCTGGTCCTCCTTTTTCCTTCCATTCAAGACACCATACTTAGAGTGTCCTCTTTTTTTTTCTTTTTTTTTGTTTTAATCATTTAGTAACATGGTATTTTAATTGCTGGTAGTGTGTCTTGTAACTGATTACAACATTAAAAGGTTAAAGTTATTTCCCCTAAATACTCTAAACATTAAAATACGGTACTAAACCAATTAAAAGTGAATATTTGGGTTCTTGTTTGACCAACAGTGAGCTAGGCCATGTGAAGAATACAAATAGGAAATAGGGATACTCCTTCCAGGAACTTTACAGTGTAGTTGAAGAGAGGAAATTGAAATCCTATAGGGAAGTGGTGACTGTGTGATCCTGGAATCTGGTAGACATGAGGGAGCCTCTAGTTGTTGGGGAGGCAAGAAGGGGTCTTGCCTGTGGTATTTTGGATTTGTGTTACCAGGGGTAAGGAAGGGCCGCCCATGTTGATGGAAGCTTCCTGAATGCAGTCTTGGAGGCAGGAGTGGGTATGTACCATACAGGCAGCAGTAAACCTGTCTTCTCTAACAGGAAGTGGTGCTTCTTATGTTCTGTGGAGAAAGCAGAGGAGATGATGGGAAGCCCTGCCAGCCAGTGGATCAGTGAGGCCTTGATAAGATGGGCGGGGGACCTTGGTGAGCTCCAGTCCTGAGCTGTGTTCTTTTCTGCTTTTACTTGGTTTATGACATGGTCATCTTTGATAAACTATCTGTTCTTCCACTTTCGGAGTTACCAAATTGTTAGCACTGAAGAGCAGTGTCAGCCCACGTATCTTAAGCCGTAGTCATTCTGGAGATGGCACCGTGGTGTGGAGGAGCCACTTCCTGCTCAGTGCAGTTGTCCTCTTGTTAGTCTGTGAAAGCTTCATCTAGAGGAGATACTCTGGAAAAAATGTACCATTAAATATGGTCCTATCTTGGTAGGTTATTTTTTTTTCCTTTGAACACATAATAATCAACCATAATACAAAACCATTTCACAGTTTTTTGTCTTTTTTTTCACACCAGAAACCTAAGGAACTTTAGGTTCTGAATCATTGTTTTTTTGTGGGGAGGCGGGAAGGGCCTTTTGTTATTTCAGAATTTTAGCTGTGCATCCTTGCTTTGTATTGAAATGGTGATTGTGGTTTAAGCTCATTCTTAGATTACTTTTAAGGTTACGATGAATTGTAGTTTTATACCAAAATATTTGAAATTGTTACCAAGAGCTGCACCAGAATTCTCTCATGTCTTACAAATATTTGGCACATACCTCAGGAGACTGAATGTTTAGCTGAATAATTTTAGCTAGATGAGTTAGTATTTTTAGTAATAATCAAAAATGACAGAGGGTGAAAATCTGAAAACCTATGTACATTGTAACCATGTCTGCTTTGAAACAATGCTTAGCTAATACCTCCCCTGCCCCAGTTAGAATTAACTTCTACTGGAGTTGAACAATTGACGGTTCAACTTTGTGTCCTCCGGTGATTATCAGGGGACTTACCCAGGGTAGCTGCTCAGCAAATGTTTCCGGGATTCAGGGTACATACTGGTTCCATGAGACCTGCTGTTTAAAATATGCACAGACATTATTTCAAACTAGTTTTGCTCCACCCAGGAACTTCTAGGAGAGTCACGTGTATTTATTCTTTAGACATGCAAAGCTATATAGTGTCCTTGACCTATGGGAGAAAATGTTAGGAGGTAGTAGGCACCTACATGTACAAATGCCATGTTTTTATCTGTTCTGTATTTGTATTGAAATTTTTGTTTGCTTCAGTTAATTATTAAAGGTTGATCTGTCTGAAACCTGTCATGGGAAGGGCAGTTTCCATTTCCTTTGCCTAATTGAAAACATTTTAAAAGTGTTTAAAATTAGTTGTTTCCTTTATTAGGTAAAATCTTTTCAGCAGTGTTTTTTGGCATGCTGAGTGTATAAGGAGTTTTTAAATGACTGTTTTTGGAGGAACACTCCAACTATAGCATGTCCTTTCAGATCGTTTGTCTTTTTGGAACCACATACGTTTGTTCTAAAAAGTGACTCGTGTTCAGCCCCTTCATTTTAGGAGTGGGAAAACTACACTTCAGAAGTGAAATAACTTGTTAAGGGACACACATTCAGTTAGCAGTGGGATTGGAGTAGGACTCTGATCTCAAATCCAGTGATGGGAATACTTTCCCACCTACATCCTTGATGCTCTCCTTGTCAAGTGAGAATCACTGGCCTGTGCTTCAGCCTGGCTTTCTTCCCCTAGGAATTGATTTTTGCTGTCACACATGCAGTCCCCTTTTACCACCAGTGTCTATCATAAGACAGTTGGCCCAGCTCAGGGATGTGGGCCATACAGAATGAAGTTCGCTGACCTGATGGAAGTCATTTATTGCCTAGTCTTATTAGTACTGTATTCTCATCATATACTGTATTGTTGCATATAGAGCGCCCATATGAATAACGCTCTCCTCATGTACTGTATTGTTGCATATAGAGAGCCCACATAAATAAAACTCTCCTCACGTACCGTATTGTCGCCCACATGAATGACATGCACACAAATAGTGTGCGCAGGAAACTTGCGCAGGAGGAGCTTGTGCTGTTTGCAAACACATGTTTAGTGCACGCATTATTGGCATAAAAAAGTACAGCATTCTAGTCTCAGGTTTGCTGTATACAGCCTCCTCGCTATGTATTTGCTCTTAGGATCTTTGCCAGTTTATCGAAGAACCAGGAAATAACTAGTTCTAAAGGGGTAAAAGACTCTTTGTCGTCACTTTGTCAGTTTTTCAGATTTGTTTTTCAAGGAACTCTGCTAAGATATTTTTATTCCATAATGTTAAAAACTCTATGAAAAAAAAAAGCATTGCTGTTTCAAGATATACTTAGAAAAATATTTAAACTGTTTAGCATTGGATTTTTTGTGTGTTTTTGTTAATTTAGTTATGAGAGGACGTTTTTCTTTAAACTCTGTTCTGAATTAGCTATTTTCGCAGTGGCTTGATTGAGTTTTGAGTCATGTGTGAAACAAGTCACTTACAGTCAAGCAGTTAATCAGTTATTAGAGCATTGATCTTTCATATTTTGTTTTCTGACCGAGAGGTAGTCATCTCACTTTCAGTCAATTGGATCATTGTATCGTTCCCCTCCTACATTATCCAGTTTCTTCTGAAGTCTAAAGTGAATTTGCCAATGCTGTATGTTAAAACGTTAATATTTAATATTTATCTATTTTTATTTCATTTTCATGTACTATTTCTGCCTTTAAACATGGATTTGTAAATTTCCTTCAGAAAGTCAGTTTTCACATTCTGTAAATTGAATTTTAATTTCTCCATAAAATACTGGTTATCATTAGGAATTTGTATTTGTAAGGGGTCCAATTGACTTGGAAAAGAATGGCTTTCCTGATCATTTTTTGTTTTTCTTTTTTCCTTTTTCTTTTAATATTTATTATCCTAAATCTATTATATTTATTATCTCTGACACAATATTAAAGTTAAGGGTGTGTTTAGAGGGTACTTGCCAGATACTTGATACTTTTGTATTTTAAGATTCATGTCTTGTTTCACACCCGAATTCCAGCCAGTCAGCATGTATTTGATATATGTATGAATATTCCAAGTATTGAAATCGTTTTTAAAGGGACTGTTAACAATCTAGTCACCCATAACTAGACCATGACTGACTTTTCCACAGGGGAAGAAGAGGTGAAGGTTTCGACCATGCCACTGTCAGCCTCTTCCCATTCATTACAACAAGGACAGCAGCCTCCAAGTCTCCACACTACTGTGGCCTGACAACTGCACTGAGAGGAGAGGATTAGACTCTGGGGTGCTTGCATGGGCAACCGGGTTTTTGCATGATTCCTTTCTGATTTTGCATTTAATGTATATACCCAAAAGAGCCATGATAAACTTTCCTCATGCCTACAGCTAGTGTGTTACCTCATAGTTGCTAAAGTATTTCTGCACTAGGTCTTTACCATCATATCCTAGCATCATGATTCTGGCATTGTTTCTCATGAGTGATACTACTTTTAACTCATACGAATAAACTTGTAGTACTAATTAAGATCCCCGATGAGATTAGCTAGAATTGTTCTTACTTTGGCTCTATTATTGAAAATATATAAAGGTAATGGTAGTTCCTTGTTTACTAATTTGTGAAAAAATGGTAATGTCCTAATCTACTCCTGAAGAATTGGAAAATGAAGAAGATAATGTCTTTTGGATTCTTTGAATACTTGAAAAGAAAGAATGCATATAAAACAGACTTGGTGATGTCACTGAATGCTCAGAAGGATGTTGTCAGCAATTGTTTTCAGTTGTATAGATTCGTATCCTATATTATGCATTACGTGTGTAGAAACTGTTTTTGTTCTCTCATATTTGCACATTCGCACTTTCTGTTTGAATGGTTGTTAATTATGCGTAGATGGTTAAAAGAACTCTGACTGTCTAACTGCAATAGAATCTTTTTTATAAATGCACTGCCTAGCACACCAGGAAATGCCTCCAAACCAGAATTCCAACGTATAGTTGATTTATCAAAAACTTGAATATGGCATAAACATTGTATGTAAAAAGCAACTGTAGTAGTATAACGTTTTTTCTGGGTTATCTGTTTGGAAATCTCATCCTTTAATAATTAAACTGTGATAAAATAAGACTATATTACAAGGACCTGACCAGAGTGAGACTAAGTGGAGGAGAAGAGAAGAGTATATGTCGAGTGAGGGTTTTCAAGGTTATCTCTTTGTATGAAGTCTGATTACTTTCTAGTAGATATTATACAACAAAATAAATGGCTTTATCCTGAGGAATCATGAGGGGAACTAAAATGTATTCTTGCTATCTTAAGGTTTTGTCAGCCCAGGGTGCAGAAAAAGCTAATAGCCTAGCTACCTCAGTGATTCTTTTTTAAAAAATTAAGCAGAATTGTCAATCTTTAATTTGAATTTGAAGTGATGTTAGGACAGCATTGTAAGTAGTTGAAAATATGGCTAAAACATTGTAGATTTATTAAACATCAGCCTTTCATCATAGTTTAACTTAACTGTGGCTGTCATTCTGTTATAAGAGGCTAAGACTTCCACTTACTGCCTCCTGTGGGGCTCAGGCTCCTAGGCTTTGTGGGCTCGTCTGCCTGGGAAGCAGCTCACAGCTCATAGCTTTCTCCAGCCTTTAGTGCAAGGCCTCGTCGTTGCCTGGATCCATCTCCTGGACCCTCTTAACAAAGCCCTAATCAGTGATTAGCGCCCACAGACTCACTTCTCTATGTTGAGACCCTCCTTGTGGGTGTCTTTCTCAGAGTAGCTTTCTCTGCCCTTTCTTGTCCACGTACAGTGCAGAAGAACGGCTGGTAGATGTCCAGATAGGCCTTGAGCCCAGAGTAAAATTCTGAGTGTCTCCCTGCCTGTGTCTCCCTGCCCTTTCCAGGCAGACACACCATAAACCAGGAAAATGCTGCCGGGCAGTTCGGCTTCCGTTTATATGTTTACACACAAAGTGGCTTAGATTATCCTGTAACTAGCTCTGTAATTCCTAGACCTTCTAGACCTAAGAATAATAAACCTCACCTTTTTTGCTTACTCAGTATTTCATATGTTGTTGTTGTTATGTGCTCTTAAGTCGGATCTGACTTATAGCAACCCCTCCTTGGGTTTCCGAGGCAGTATCACTACGAAAGTAGATTGCCCAACCTTCCTTCTGAAGAGTGGCTGGTGGGTTTGAACTGCCAGCCTTCTGGTTAGCAGTCAAGTGCCTTAGGCACTATGCTACCAGAGTTCCTAACATTTCATATAGTATGGTTTTTTAAAAAACCAAAAACTGAAGTTTTAAAGTCCACAGTTTTAATGAATTTTATGCTGAAGCTCAGAAGACATTGCACAACATATTGGCGAAGGTGCCACTTCCCACAGCAGGCCCAGTGAGGAGTCAGGGATGGGCCCGAGTGCGGAATTACAAAGTTTCAAGTTAGTTTTTGATATATTTCTGCATGATAGCTCTGTTATCCATAAGGAAAACTTTATCTACCTTTATGTCCTTAACCTTTTTAAAGTGATAAGTCTTTTCCTTAAAGCAGAAATCTTTAACCTTGGGGTACAGAACTCTCTGAAATTACATGCAAAATTGTGGGTTTGTGTGAATGTACATTTGTACATGTTTTTCTGGTAGAGAAAATCTATAGTGATTGTAAAGTTTGGTACTCCTTCCTTTTCAAAAAAAAAAAAAAAAGAAGAAGGTGAGGACAATAAGAAAGTTAGCAAAGAACTGCCTCCTGAAGTGGTTTCAGCGCAGCTGTAGGCCACGGAGCCCCAGATGATGGTTCTCGCATATGAATGCCATGTCTCTGCCCTTTCCTAACAGTGCCATTGGGAGGTATGTTCTGATTGATGAGCTTTCTTTCTCACCCAGTTGCAGTTGTAGCCTGCCCTTATTTCAACAAGGCATTAGTTCGATACCTGAGTTAGATCTTGACTGATACCAGCTGAATAAAATGCAGGCCCTGTCATCACAGATAACAGTCTAGTGATAGTTTTATTTCAGATAATTTCTAGAAGGTCAGCTCTTACTATCTTTTAACCACAAGGGCAGCCATAGCAATTGTTTTGGTGACTTTGTGCCACTCTCAAAGAAATACCACAGATGGGTGGCTTCAACAAACAGGAGTTTTTTCTCCTACAGTTTAGGAGGCTAGAAGTCCGAGGTCAAAGTGCCAGCTCTAGGGGTTGAGGGAAAGCCCCTTGACCTTGGGCTTCAGCTCTGCCTCTTGTTCCCAGCCCATTGGAGCTACAGGTGTCTCTTTACTCAGGCAGTTGCTGGCTGCTGAAACTATCAAGCCCAAGATTGACACAGTAGTACAGTTCCAATATTACAAAACAACATGGCAGGCCACTAATTCAAGTCCAGAGACAGTCCCAAGATCAGCAGGCAACATGGCAGGCTGCTAAATGAAGACTCGACTATATGCAGGGTCCAAGCCTGCCAAAAAGCTGCAGAAACCTTTCTCAAAACTTCTCCTTATACACCAGAAACACACCACATCCCCAAGGCAGCTACTCAACTCTAGTAGATTCCACTGTAGAGTTGATTACCAGTGTCATCCTGAGGAATCACTATATCCAGCTGGCCAGCTACTCAAAACCAGGCGCGGCCAAGCTGACACATAACCTTAACTGCCATGGCAATCCAAGCTCATTTCATTATCTGTCCCTCAGGGGAAGACCCTCAATGACATGGGTGCAGCGATGGGCTCAAGCATAGCACACTTGTGAGGATGGTGCCAGGACCAAGCAGTGCTTCATTCTGTTGTACCCAGGATTGTTGTGAGTTGGAACTGACTCGGTGACACCGAACAGCAGTAGTTTCTCTTAACAGTGGCCTAAGGGGTCTTGAATACCAGTACTTCAAATTTTAAAATATGTAATGATTTGGCAGGAAGTGAAAGAATCTTGTAGGGAAGACACACATTCATTATTCTGATTTAAGTATTTCTCAGTCTTCTCTTGTGTGTGTTCCTGTCTCTTGCTCTTCACTTAGTGTCCTGGGAGTTAGGCAGCACTTTCCGTATTTGTAAGGAGCTCTGGTGGCATAGTGGGTAAAGCATTTTGGCTGCTAATCAGAAGGTTGGTGGTTCATACCCACCAGCTCCTCCACGGGAGGAAGATGAGGCAATCAACTTCCATAAAGATTTGAAAACCCAGCAGGGGTTGCATCAACTTGCGACCATATCAACTTGCTGGCAGTGGGTTTGTTTTTATTTTTTTTTTTGGTTCTGTATTTGTATTCTTTTAAATGAATAACTTGGATGTATTTTTTCTGTGCACATTTCTGTCCACACATCTCTTACCTGTGTGGTATTCCAGTCCCTTCAAGACTGTGAGAGCACTTGACTGCTGGGACTCGGATCCCTGGGGACGCCTCCCACAGAGAGATTGCCTCAGAAAGCCCAGTGAGAGGGCTGCACTGCAGGGGCATTGAAATCTCGCAAAAGGAGGACCCCCTTGTTACTTACATAAACTGGGACACATTGTATGTTACCGTGAGGTACAAAGTTTTGGAGTGGTTTGTTTCTTTGATCATGAATTTTTTCCCCAGCTCTGTGCAGTTGTCTTTAAAGGATGGCTGTCATACAGTTGAAGGAGCCCTGGTGGTATAGTGCCTAAGGCATTTGACTGCTAACCAGAAGATTGGCGGTTCAAACCCACCAGCAGCCACTCCGTGGAAGGAAGACTGGGCAATCTACTTCTGTAAAGATTGACTGCCTTGGAAACCCAAAAGGGGTTGCTGTGTGTCAGAATGGACTTATGGCAATGAGTTTGGGTTTTTAATTGTACAGTTGAAGATATAGTAATTTTAAATTATCTTCTACAGAAGTAATAACCCAAGATATAATATAATATGTGTCTTTTTCATTCTACAAAATATGACCGAAGTCAGATTATCTGAGGTCAGACTAATCCATTTGCCCTTAGTGCTGTCTCTCTCTCCTTTCAGTCTTTTTTTTTTTTAACATTTTATTGTGGTTTAGATGAAAGTTACAAAGCAAATTAGTTTCCCAGTCCACAGTTTACACATACATTGTTTTGTGACGTTGCTTGTCATCCCCTCAAGGTGTCAGCACTTTGTTATTTCTACCCTGGTTCCCTGTTTCTGTTTGCCCAGCTTTCCTGCCCCTCCTACCTTCGGAATGTTGCATTTGGGAACATTCAGTTGACTATTCCGAGAAGCATGTTCCTCACAGATGTTCTTGTTCACCTTATCGGCTTCCCTATTGTTTGTCTGTCAGATGGTCTCTAGAAGTGGATTCAGTTCTGAGTTTGGAGGGCCATAATGCCAGAGTTTCCACCAGACTCTACCAGACACGTAAATCAGGCCTTTTCTTTATGAATTTGAATTTCGTTGTCTATTTTTCTCTTACTCTGGGACCTCTCTTGTGATCTTGGTCAGAGCAGTTGGTAGTGGTAGCCAGTACCATCTAATTCTGATCTCAGGGTGCTGGAGGCTGTGGTTCACACAGTCTATTAGCGCTTTGGACTAATTATTCCCGTGAGTCCTTAGTTTTCCTCACTCTTCTTTGCTCTGGATGGGAAGAGACCAAGAGTTGTATCTTAGATGGCCACTTGCAAACTTTTAAAACTCCAGTTGCTACTCACCAAAATAGGTTGGAGAACAACTGTCTCTATGGACTGTGTTATGCCAGTTGACCCAGATGTCCCTTGAGATTATGGTCCCTAGCCCCTGGTTCTTCTCAGTCCTTTTGTCTGAGCGAGTAGATATTTTGTGCTTCCTTGTGATGGATAAATGCAACAGTATATGTAGGTATTTCAAGATACAGTGTTCAGTGAATAAATCAGACACTATGTGAATACAGAAAGTAAAAATAGGAGTTAAGAGAAGAAAGTTATCATGAACTGGTATGGGGAAAGGCTTCCTGAAAGTTTGGGGCATTTTGACTTTGAAGGATGGCTTAAATTTAGACGGTAGAAGGAGAAAGTCATTATAATAAAGGGAGCAGATTAAACAAAGGAGCAGAGGCGAGTATTAGCGATGTCTTTAGGAATCTGGGGAGAAGGACAGTAAGGAGATGGGCTCATCTGAGGATTCTGGGTCATGTAGGTAAGTTGGAGTGGAGTAAGTGTGTGAAAGCCTGGAAACGAGGGAAGAAGAGCTTCATCTCGATGTGGATGTCGTCAGTAGCAGAGAACAGTAGTAGGTTCTTTAGCAGAGATGCTGTGTGGTTGTAGCATTTTGAGGTTATTTGGTAATATGTTTGACGAGATTGAGAGCAGTTAGAAAGCTGCTCCAGTGTGCCCATTGCTGGCCTGGGCTGGAGGAGCTGGAGGAGAAATGGAGAAGAAATTATGAAGTAGAAGCCAGAAAGCAGTCTCTGGTGGCTTCCATCAAAAGGTGTACACAGCAGACAAATTTCCAGGATTCCTGAGGCTGTGGGTCCAGCAATCCCTGGCTGCTCATTTAAGATGTTTAGCAGCAAAGAGGAAGAGAAAGATGAGATAACTAACTAGGTAGATAGCTGGGTGGGCAGGCAGACATGCATACACACATCTGGGAAGATAGTGCTTGGAGATAAAGGAGAAGCCTAAATACTTGAAGGCAGAACCTGCAGAACCAGTTGAGAGGCCGAGACTGACAGTGTTGAAAAGAAGCCTGGCTTAATCCCGGGAATAGCAGATTGCTTTCAGGTGGGAGGGGAGGATAAACTCCAAGGTGGGTTTAGGATTTCGATTTTGAGAGACAGAATGTATCCTCCTTTGTGATTTGCAGAACAGCAAGAGGATCTAGGAAAGAGTGTGCGATTAAAAAGATGAGGGTAGATGAAGGATGTCATTTAATATCAGTGTGTCATGTATTGTTGTTTGAGAATGAGGGGTGGAAGAGTGGAGTTGGGATCCTGTAAAGACAAAACCAAAACCTAACTCTCTGCCATTGGGTCAATTCTGTCTCATAGTGACCCCGTTGGATTTCCAAGGCTGTAAATCTTTATGGAAGCAGACTGCTTCATCTTTCTTCTGCATAGTAGCTGGTGGTTAGCAGCCGTATGCTTTAACCACTACTCCACCAGAGCTCCTTTGTAAAGAAAGGAGATTTAAAACAATATTTTCCGTGAGAATAAACGTAGAAGTGCATTGGAAAGAAAACTGCTGGGTAAAGATGAGTCAAATTCCGGATTTTTAAGTGTTCAGATATGTGTGGTGTTTTGTGTGTTCCTCTGGTTCAGCACGAAGGATCAGAAGTGAAAAAAGCAAATGCTAAGACATTGGTTTGAACTGCAGAACAAAGGACATACAGACATTTGAAAGGACATGCTTGTGGTCAAGGACAGAGAGGCAGCACTGAGCCAGGAAGAGCCTAGCACTGCGAGTGATGTTGGTGAGAGACCAGTCCTCTTAGATCTTTATGAGGACAAGGAACACATGAAGTGCTGTTAGGGAGTGACAGGAGATGGCGGCCAGTGTGAGGAGCATGCACTGCTGAGTGATGAGTGAGAACTGAAGAAAGGTGATGGAGCGATGTCTAACATGAGGGCCCAGAGCTTCGGGAGATGGCTCACTGGCCCTGGCTTGAGAGAGAAAGGTGTAGAGAGCACTGTCGGGCCTGGGGACTCCTGGGTAGCTGTCCTGTAAATGGAAAAGAGAAGGGTGGACCCCAGGAGAACCTCCCACGGTGGAATGACCACTTCTTCCACAGGGCCCGGGGGACATGAGAGCAGAGTAGGGAAGGCCCAGGGAGACAGGTGCGATGGGACAGATGTGCATGCACCAGGGAGTGGAGGGATTGGTAGCAGTGCTCTTAAGACGGGAGATTTCCACAGGGGACTCAGTTTACCCGGTCGCCTGAAAGGTGAGTGGCGAGCCTCAGTCCCCTCTCTGGCCAGCGTCCTGCTGCAGCGGAAGCTTCAGGCTCAGGCAGCTGTCCGGCCCCCACCTCCAGAATGAGACTCCAGTCTGTCTGGTTTGTTCAGTGAGATTTTCTTCCAGATAATAGCATACCACGTCAGTAGTTCCCAGCGGCTCAGACAGCGGGACTGTGTGTGGGGTCAGTCCTCCTCCAGAGGGAACAAAGCGCTCAGTGGCAAGTCTTCATTTTTAAAGTTACTTTTTCTCTATTTTGAGAATTTCCTAATGTTTCAGGAGGTTAATGCAGATACTAGGAGTTGTCACAGTCAGTCTTGGGGACTGGTGTTGCCAGGCACGGTAACACGGAGAAGTGCTATGATGGGAAGTAGATCCACTGTGGCAGTGGGGACTTGGGACACTTGCTTTCCAGAACAGGGGAAAATGGCAGCAGGAGGCTCTGGTTTTGAAGGCTCACAGCAGCCCTGTCTTCATAACCTATGTAGGATTAGGTAAGAAAGCATTTGCTCAGCCAAAGTAAACTGTCAGCCCAGCTGTCTGTACGGGGGTGAAGTTGGATGTGTGTGTGTGCACATCTGTGTGTTTGTAGGGGATACTCTTTAGTTAAATCCTCCACTTAGTAAACCTAAGAGGAAGACGTATCAGGCATCTCTAGTTCCTGCCACTTTCTGATCAATTCCTGTGTTGAAAACGCTATATTTGTATGCAGTCTTTTTCTCTCTCTTTTTTTTAAGGAAGCCGACTATATTTCAATGCAGTGAGGCTGTAATGCTGGTGCCCACCTTGCCCCTGGTCATGTGTTTACTGAACAAATATTTTCATAACATCTTTCTCACCAAATGCAACTCCCACTACTAAGTGTACCTATTCTATGTCACGCTCTTTGGAAAAAACCTAAAGAAAGGATAATAAGAAAAAAAGATTTGTCTTGGAATCATGAAAGTTCAGGGCTATGATAGACATGAGATAGTCTTTAACAGTCACTTTTTAAAAGCACAGTAATAGTAGTGAGGGTCATACTCAGACTCAGGAGCGTGGTGGTTGGTCCACAGTCACATTCTAGCAGCTGTGAAATTTCCTTTAGCCGTGACTTCAACCATGACCCTGCTTCTGTACCTGTGACTCTGGATAGGACTCAGGGCGCATTTCTTCCTCAACTTTGTTTTGTCTCACAGCTTGATTGTTAGAGGAATTTGCTCTCAAGGCAAGCGTTTCCAACTGAATATCAGTGCAGATAATGAGTTGAAGGCTTTCCAAATGTCCATCTGCTGACAGCTCTTCCCACAGGTCCTGTAAGTTGTCACATCAGCCTTGTGCAAAACGTGGCCCAAGGATCTAGGAATAACTTGGGGGATGAAGGGATGTTGCCTCTCAGGTGCTCTTAAGGCAGACTTACAAAATTACCCAGGACCAAACGAAATAAGGAATGAACAGAGGTGCAAGTCAGTTTCTAGAACTGCCCAGGATGTCTCTGCAGTGCTAACCAAAGAGCATTTCAGGACCAGCCTGCATGACCAGTAGACCTGTGATGTCGCTATTACACAGCTGACAGAGAGCTTATGGCACCCACATGAAAGCTGGGACCTCAGAGTCATCTTGGAAGAGCTGCCTCATAGCTGAAATGATGTAGAGTGATAGCAAATCTGCTGTTGGTTTTCAGTCAAGATTATTGGTCTCAGCATAGTGAAACAGAGGAAAGTCCCATGAGGATTTAAAGGCAGTAATGCCATCCTCATCGTCAAGAAGTGTAAGAAAACTGCAGTCAGCCTGTGTAGCCCAGCACCATGTTCTCGTGTGGGTAGAACTTGTCCCAAGGACTGTGATAGCGTTGTCACTCTGTCATCAGCCTTGCATACAGAAACAGTGCATCTCAAGAGCAGAATGCCACGGTCTAGAATCTTAACTGTGATGTATTTGACCATTGGCATTTGCAGGAAGTCTGACATCCACGAGGTGGTTTAGATTTCCTTGATTGCAGACGTCTTTAACTCGAGGATGCAGCTAAAAGCAGAGGAGGTCCTGGGCTATGTGCCCCTCAGCCGAGCAGGAAGGTTCTCATTGCCTTCAGGCTGAGTCTTGGATTGCATGCCGCAGTTCCCTTATGTTTCGTCTGTTGAAAAATAGAAGATTTTATTAATATTTATGCTTATAGATATTGACGTGGCCACCCCTCCCCAGGCCCATTTAGACTAAGATTTGCTAAGATTTGCTACCAGGTATGTATGTTTTAACTTTGAAACGGTTCACATTCCCTCTTAATCTAAGTGCGATCTTCCCCTGGTCCCAGGAAGGGCCAACCTGTGCTCTAAGGGTAGATGCTTTTTTTAATTGGAATGAGGCATATTCTGAAATAAGGAAAGAGCTTGTAAAATCTCCACATAGATACAAACAGTCCTGCACCCTTTGTTTTACAACAAGCTTTCAGGTGGCTAGTCTTAAGCCCTGCCAGGCTTCTCGTTCAGAAAGTTGTGCCCATCTCTGCTCAGTTTTGGACAAAGCAGAGACCGTTTCTCTCTCAGTAGAGCTTTCCACAGTTAGAGGAGAGGTCACAGCTTCTGTCAATGTGACTCTACCAGGTCGCTGACAGGTCCAGATGGTCCCTTTACAAAGAAAAACACTCTCTCCCCATCAGCCTTTGAGTGTTGCCTCAGAGTCTCTCAACTCACTTGTCAGGGTCGCCATGCCCTTGGCTCCTAGCCTTTCAGCTTATTTCTAAACTGGCTTTGGATGGTTAGCGATGGTGTCCTTTTCCTCTCTCTCTCTTAAATCACATCAGCACGTTTAGACAGAAAGCGCAGTCTGGAGTTTGGAGGAGCTGAGGGACATCCCCTGCACTGGAAGTGTGCAGTCGATAAGATTTTTGACACTGTGAGACTTGCACGTTTTTCTGTTCCCTCACCTTCTAGGGTGATTCTTGCTCTTTTAAAAATAGCTTAACACTTCTAAACAATATGGCTAAATTCAAAGTTTTACACATAAATGTGATTTTAATAGTTTTTTTTTTTTAAAAAAAAAAACCTAAAACATTAGTTTTGATTCAGCGTAAAGCTCCAGGAAGTCATGGTGTAGGAATTGCAGTTTCTGATTTATGTTTGGGATTGTGTTTATGTGCCCTCCCTGCTCCCTCTCTCCCTGTCTCCTTCCTTCCTTCGTCAGAGTCTTCTGTCTTGTGAGGTGTGACCCTGCACAGCGTGTCGGGCTAGGGCAGATGAATGCTTTCACAGTGGAAATGTCACTTAAAAATTGGAATTAAAAAAACTTCATTTTCTCTAGTATGTCAATAAATGTAAGGAAGAGAAAGTAAAATAATCACATTTCACATAGCTAAAATAGTTAAATTTTAAATTGCACATACTTGTTTCAAAGAGCAGATGTTTACAAAGTAATCTCAAACTTTAGCAAATATCTCTTCGTTTGAGTTACTAGATCAATAAAAAGAACTTTCAAAGATGTGTGCTTGGTGTCTGGGGTTGGAAACATCCATTGCCACGGCTGCACTCATGTCTGTTTCACCTAGCTTTAGGAAGCGACTTCATTTTCCGAAATAGCTTATTTCTCTGAAGTTAAAGAAATAGAAGTAAATCATGGTTTACATCCTTAGATACTTTCTAAAAATGAAGCTCATAACTGAGTTATGAAGAATTTGTCGATTCAAATCTTTTTGTTTCAGAAAAATGGGTCATTGTAGTAGTCTTACTTGGAATTTTTGCAGCTTTTATTTCAATCCTTACGTAACCCCGTGCTGATAGGTGCCATCTTGCCCCAGAGAAGATGGGACTGGTTCACCTTCACTATTGAGATGAAAGTGGGCTGTGTATCCAGAAACAGTGAAGAACTAAGACGCGATATCCAAACAACATTTAGAAAATTTGGGAAATTGTAAGCACCAGAAATCTTAGGAATTTCAGTACACACATAACGCTGAGGGAATTTGCTGCATAAACAGCCGAATACTTTGGTTTGAATGCAAGCATGAAGATAAACTACTTCTCCCATACAAATCTTTTATTGGCACTCAGCAGTCAAAAGCTATCATTGACTTTATTTACAATAGCCGACCTCCAGTGAGCCGTTCAAGAAATACAGAAGCCGAATAGCGGGTGTTTTAGGAGAAGGCAGTGACACCAGGCTCCAGACAAAGGCCACCAAACAGTGGGGTTTGTGTCTAACTGCTTCTGGGGGCCTGCAGAGCCTGGATCTGTGTGTGCCGAACTCCTGCATCTCGACTTTTGCCGGTGTTTAATCAGATTCATTGGCACATGTGGAATAACTCGCCTCCTGATTCTGGGGCGGCGTTCAGCGCCGTGGTTCCGCTCCCGTTCTACAGTTGTTCCTGTCTCCCACTGTGGTCACCTCTGAGCACTGGAGACTCGGCTCTCGACTTCTCCTTATTTCCCAAGTCCCACCCTCTTTTATTTTCCTCCCCTAGTAACACTTTTTCTTACCATCCCATTCCTCCTTTGTGATACTCACAGATCTATATGTAAAACACCAATAAATCCCTCCCAGTCCCCACCCCACACTCACTGCAGAAAGTAGCTGTATAATACCCACTTGTGGCGCTAACTCCACAGCAGTGAGAGAGAGAGAGAGAGGGAGGGAGTTCTTTTAGGCAACTTGTAATTATTAAAAACCAAATTTCTTTTCTCAGTTAAACCAAAATCTTCCTATTTTGCCCCATTTGTAGTTTGTCCAATATGGGAAAGCAGTTACAGCATTTGTATACTGACTTCTAGATGTAGCTCGGACATCCTCAGTTCTTTCAACCACCCCACCAGGAAGGAGCCCTAGAGGTACAATGGTTAAGCACTCGGCTGCAATCGAAAGGTTGGTGATTTGAACTCATCAGCTGCTCTGTGGAGAGAAGACCTGGTGATCTGCCCCCATAACAATTTCGTCCTTGGAAACCCTATGGCAGCAGTTGGCTCTGTCTTCTGGGGTCATTATGAGTCGGAATCAATGCAGTGGCACACGACTGACTGTAGCTGCCCTCTACAAATACTTTGAACTGATGATGCCTTTCTTAAAATACTCAGCGCTCACTCGAATTCAGATATGATCAGATAAATGCAGATGACAGTAAATATTGTTTTCATTACAATTATTACTACTAGTATTTGTATATTGCTTTACAGTTTACAGAGTGCTTTCATAAAAGTATCCTGTGGAGTAGGTATGATCTCCATTTTTTAAATGAGGAAACTAAGGCTGAGAGTGCTTAGCGTTAGTGATTTGCCCAAGGTTGTACAATTGATAATTTAGACATTGCATATGTGTTTATATGGCCTTAAAGTTACCTTTTTTAGAAGTTCCATTTCCTAGTTGTCCCATTAGATATTGTAAACCTATTATGTAAAACCAGTAGACCATTCCCAGACGCACTACTGGTTAGCTCTCTGTTGTCCTGGACTTGCCTAATGCAGTTTGAAAAATCCAGATGTTCAAATGTATGCATGTGGATTTGGTGTACAGAGTGTATTCTGTTCTTACATCACCACCTTACAAGTCTGTTTCATGTGAAAGCACTGTGGGATTAATCAGATGTTACCATTAACATGAAGAATTGAAGAATCTTAATTGAAGAATAGTTACCGTGTTCATTACCGATTCTGCCATCTGTAGAATTGGCTTTCCATTGCATGTTTAGATGGACCTGTGGTTTCTGTTAAGTAATGAAAACCACGGAGTCAAACCCCACGTGCTGTCACAGAGACCTCTGAATCGACTCAGTGTTTTATGTTCTGTGTACAGTCATCTCAACACTGTTATCTATGCTGTACTTTACCGTCCTGTCCCAAAAGGGCACCATCGGAGAGCTTACCAGAAACTGTGGAATTCAGGTTGTATTCAGACATCCTAAGAAGCCTATCCAAATAATGAATTACTTTGATATGTTGTTCTTTATGAATGCAGTTTGACTGTCCTTGGTCACTCTAGTCTCTATAGGATTGATCTCTTTGTAGACGGGATGGAGTTGGGTGCAAAGTCTGAGTTGAGGCAAATGGCAGAAAAGGATAGAAAGTGGGCCGTGGAAGACGGGGCATTTCTTGTGGAAAACCATCGCCAGTGGAAGCAGTCCCCATGACTTCTTGCTCAATGTTGTACGCAGGAAGGGAGCTGAGGTCCTGACCAAACCCTGTGTATTTCCTGTGAGCAGTGCCTCAAACCTGGGTGGCTGGAACAGTGACTAAGAAGCATCATGTTTGTCTCTGAAGAAATCATCAAGTACCCAGTCTGTTTCAGGACTTTTCCCAGAACTAGAATTAATTACTGTACAACTAGACACACATAGCTTCTGAAGTTTGCCATTTCCTCCTCTTCTGGCTCTTCTGTCAGCAGTGATTTTGGGGTCACATCTGTGAGGACTGACACCTCAGGGTCTGATTCATTTTGCACCCATGTGAAGTAGTGGGTCCTCTTGCACTGTCCTTGGATCTCTCCCCTTCCAGTCTGTTCTCCACGTTGCTTAGTGTGTCCTTTCTGATTTGAAGAACGTGCTTCCTTGTGAAGAAGATGGACTCAGCAAAGTGAAGATGGAATTTTGCAGCTCCACCTTCTCCCTCCCTGCTTCCCCTTCTGGCAGCAAGCAGAGCAGTGAGTCCACTCACTTTGTTCTCCTTTTCCAAACATAGCTTTTCCTTGCCTTCAGCATTACTCACAAGCCTCTGGCCCCTGTGGACTTCTGCTTTCAGTCCTCAAGGATGTGGTTCTCTTACATCCAGGTAGGTTGTATGCCTTCATCCGTCGTTTCCAACCTCCCTTTTGCAGGACTAATCTCATCAGCTTTTCCCTGTGCAGGGACTGGTTTCTTTGGATTTCTCTTCATTCTCTTCTCCCTGTGAGAATGATTGGATTGCAGAGTCAGAATGCCACGTGTTGGTGTCTTCTGTGGCCTGAGAATCACCCCACCCCTCCTTTTTCTAATCTGCTTTGCCTGAAAGCTGTTCTCTTGAAAAGTCCGAAAGCACATTTTCAGAGCCATACGTTTGGGAAACATTAACTGGCTCCTGAGGTTCAAGTTCACCGTCTACAGAGATGATGAAATCAAGGCCCTTTTTCTGGAGGAGCTCACTGTCTGCTAGAAAACGATTGTGGTCACTGCAGAAGTAAGCCGGCGGGCCTACCACCCCAGATCACAGCCCACCCATTCCCATTCCTGGCTTCTCTGAGTCCTGTCACATCCTCCTCGGGTTTCTGTTATTTTCACCGTGGCCAGCGCATTGTTTTTTGGTTAGAATGAAGTCCAGGATGAAAATGTCCCTCCTTGTTTTTTTTTTTTTTTTACCTGGGGAAAGAGATATGTGGCCAGGAACATGTTATCAAATGTATTTTCTTCACAGAGTTAGGGTGGTTGACACCCTCCATATCCCTGCAGCTTACACATTTTTTTTCCTTTACATTTTATGTATTGTGTTGTTGAGAATGCACAAAGCAAAGCAAACCAAATTGAGCACTCGCCGCATGTGCGATTCAGTGACACTGACCGCATACTTCAGGTCGTGCGACCGTTTTCAGCCTCCTGTTTTCAGTCGTTCTTCCCTCACTAATATAAACTCACTGCCCCATAGTTTGCAGCTTAGAATTTGTTTTGAGGAAATGCTGTCCTGCTCATCAGTCGATGGATTGGTCCTCTCCGTGATTCAAGCCCCCTGATCATCTTGGGGTCTCCTCACGGGGTGTTCCTCGTAGTCAGTGCTCAGTTTTGTCCCCACTTAAATGCTTTCCTTTGAGCTTCTAATTTCAGAATTTGCAGATTTCTTATATTGGATTTTGTTTTTGGCCCTGGCTACCTTTTAACTCTGTTGCTTTTGTATTCTGGTTCAGATTCCATCTGACCCAGTCTGTGGTTGTAAGGGTGGATAGGTTTATCTTTTTGCCTTAAATCTTAAGTTTACATTTCAATAATTCTATATATATTGTATAGGGTATTGGCCATTTGGAATCAGACAGTCATGTAGTCTACTGTGCCAGGAATGGCAAATTGAAGAGGAATGACTTCATATTTATCATCCAAAAGAACATTTCAAGATCTGCCCTGGAGTATAGTGCTGTCAGTGATAGGATAATATCCATACACCTACAGGGAAGACCAGTTAATACAACTGTTATTCAAATTTATGCATCAACCACTAATACCAGAGATGAAGAAATTGAGGGTTTTTATCAACTTCTGCAGTCTGAAATTGATCAAACTTACAATCACCGATGCATTGGTAATGCATCGGTGATTGTAGTGTGAAACTTGGAAACGAAGAATAATTTGTAGTTGGAAGATATGACGTGGTGATACAAAGGACACCAGAGATCTCATGATAGAATTTTGCAGGGCCAGCGACTTGCTCATTGCTAATACCTTTTTTCCAACAACATAAACAGCAGCTGCACACGTGGACTTCACTGGATGGAATACGCAGGAATCAAATTGACCATATCTATGGAGAAGCTCAATAACATCAGTCAGAACAAGGCCAGGGGCTGACTACTGAACAGACTATCAATTGCTCATATGCAAGTTCTGGTTGAAGCTGAAGAAAATTAAAGTAAGTCCACAAGGGCCAAAGTACTACCTTGAGATTATCCCACCAATAGAGACCATCTCAAGAATAGATTTGATACATTGAACACTAATAACTGAAGACCACATGAGTTACGGGACAACATCAAGGACATCATACATGAAGAAAGCAAAAGGTCATTTAAAAGACAGGAAAAGAAGAAAAGACCAAAATGGATGCCGGAAGAACCTAAACTTGTTCTTGAATGGAGAGTAGCTAAAGTGAATGGAATAAATGAAGAAGTAAAAGAGCTGAACAGAAGATTTCAAACTGAGGCTCAAGAAGACAAAGTAAAGCATTATAATGAAGTATGCAAAGGCCTGGGGAAGAACACAGTCAGCATTTCTCCAGCTGAAAGAACTGAAGGGAAATTTCAAGCCTTGAGTTGCAATGTTGAAGGATTCTGTGGGCAAAATATTGAACAAAGCAGGAAGCATCAAAAGAAGTCCACGTTACTCTGAAGGTATTGGTGAAAGCAAGGCTCTAGGAATTGACAGAATACCCATGAGATGTTTCAGCAAACAGATATAATGCTGGAAGTGCTCACTCCTCTAGACCATGAAGTCTGGGAGATAGCTACCTGGCCAACTGACTGGAAGACATCCGTATTTGTACCCGTTCCAAAAAAAGGTGATCCCACAGAATATGGAAATTCAGAACAGTGTCATTAATGTCATAAACACGATTTTGCTGAAGATAATTAAAAAATGGTTACAGCAATACATTGATATGAAACTGCCGGAAATTCAAGCCAGATTCAGAAGAGGATATGGAATAAGGGATATCATTGCTGTTGCCAGATAGAACTTGGCAAATACCAGAAAGAGGTTTACATATGTATTCACTGTGCAAGGGTATCCAGCTGTGTGCATTGTAACAAATCATGGTTAACATTGTGAAGAAGGGAAATTCCAGACACTTGATTGTGCTGATGTGGAACTTATGCATAGATCAAGAGGCAGTTGTTTGAACAGAATAAGGGGATATTGTGTGGAGGAAAGATGTACATCAGGGTTGTATCCTTTCACCATACTCAATCTGTACGCTGAGCAGATAATCCAAGAAACTGAACTGTATGAAGAAGAACATAGCATCGGAATTAGAGGAAGACTCATTAGCAACCTATAATACACCGATCACACAACCTTACTTACTGAAAGTGAAGAAGAATTGAAACACTTACTGATGAAGATCAGACATACAACCCTTTCAGTATGGATTACACCTCAACATAAAACAAAAGTCCTCACAACTGGACCCATAAGCAGCAACATGATAAATAGAGAAAACCTTGAGGTTGTCAAGTATTTCCTTTTACTTGGATCCACAGTCAGTGCTCATGGAAGCAGCAGTCAAGAAATCAAAAACATACTGCACTGGGCAAATCTGCAAAAAACCTCTTCAAAGGGTAAAGAGCGAGTGTCACTTTGAGGACATGGTTCACTTGACCTAAGCCATGGTGTTGTCAGTCGCTTCATATGCATGGGAAAGCTGGACAATGAATAAGGAAGACTGAAGAAGAGTTGATGCCTTTGAATTACGGTGTTGGTGAAGAATATGAAATATACCACAGACTGGCAGAAGCACAAACAAATCTACTTGGAAAAGAAGTACAGCCAGGATGCTCCTTAGAAGCAGAGATAGCAAGACTTTGCCTCTTGTACTCTGGAGATGTTTCAGGGCGGGACCAGTCCCTGGAGGCGATCATGGTTGGTCAAGCAGAGGGTCTGCCAAAAAGAGGAAGACCCTCAACCAGATGGACTGGCACAGCGGCTGCATCAGTGGGCTCAGGCGCGGCACTGATGGTGAGGATGGCGCAGGAGCCCGCGGTGTCTTGTTCTGTTGTGCGTGAGGTCGCGGTGAGTCAGAGCTGACACAACAGCAGATAACAGTAGCAACAACATACAGAACTTACACAAATTTGTCTTTTCATAAATATTTTTCTTTGCTATTTTTTTCTTTCTTTGTTTCTTAGATTGTGCTTCTAGTGAAAAGCAGTGGCCTCTGCTGTTCAGTCCTTCATGAAGCAGTCTGTTGGCTAGATGTTCTCCTTAAGTGATCTGAGTCTCCCTGTACACAGATTTCTAGATCCTTGTTAGGAAGCTTCTAGAAGGGAAGTGTGGACATCATGCATCTAATTTTATTTTGAAAGGTTCCCACTAAGTGATTCCTGGCCTCCGCTACCCTTGGTTCGGCATGGAATGCCCTCTCCCTTTCTCATGTCAGCTTCACACCCTCTGATGCCTCTCTCCTTGCTCTGCCTGTAGAATGGCAGTCATTCACTTCCTTCTTTGTGTCCCCACGGGACTTGGCTCCTACTAGGTAGCGTTCCTTACCGTATATTGTGGTTCTTTAAACATGCCTGCCCACCCTACTATTAGCCTGTGAGTCCTGGCCAGATGATGGCTGCTTGGCCATGTGCTTGGTGGCTAGAGCAAACATTGCAGAGTCAGTCTGGGCTTGATTACTGACTGGGACACTTAACTCTGCAACCGTGGGCAAATTCCTGAAACTGGTAGAGCCTGTTCAGTCATCTCATTGGTAAAATGAAGCTGCTACTTTACCCCCTTGGGTGGTTGTACTAAAGTAATGGAGAAGGTAAACTGCATTGTGAGTGGACAGGGTTCAGGTAGAAAAATGCATCACATGGACTTCAGAGACCTGTGTCTGGTCCTGTCTTGTGTACACAGTATGCTAATGTCTGTTTTTAAGAAGCATCCCTTAAGCAAATGATGTTGATGCATTAGACTTTAAAAATTGTATTTGCTTGTGTTTTCTCATCTGAAACTTGGGAAACATAGCATCTGTGGTACATTTCCCTCAGTTTATATGCAGTCTTTTGGATCCAAAACTAAACCCTGCTTAAGAAAGATGCACATATTGTTGGAGAAAACCATTTGCTCATGGCATTATACAGGTAAAGACGGAACAGACTTGGTTGGGTATAGTGACTTTCAGCTTCTTCCAGGTCTCAGTCTTGAGTCAGGTGTTTTAATAAAGCACTGCTGGAGAGTGTGTAACACGTCTCCTGTGGACCTTTGGCCATGCAGGAAAAGGCCGAGTACCACGAGGGCAGACGTTAACTACAGTAAACCAAAAAACTAAACTGGTTGCTGTCAAGTTGGTTCCGACTCCTGCAACATCACTTATGTTGGAGTAGAGCTGTGCTCCCCAGGGGTTTCAGTGGCCTGATCTTTTCTTCTGAGGCACGTCTGGCTGGACTTGAACTGACAATCTTTCAGTTAGCAGCTGAGCACTTAACCACCTGTGCTACCCAGGGGCACTCTAGTAACTACAATAGATGTCACAAAATAGCATGCAGTTTGATGACAACTTAGTCAGACCGTAAGTGCCATTGTCAGCTACAGTGATCTGGGTGGGAGAGAAAAGACTCAGATGTGGAAGGCGGGCTAAGAGTGAGGGAAGGGAGCAGAGTAGCCTGGTGGGCAGGAGACTGGTAGCAACTAAAGACAGTCCAGAGAGCACACATCCCGTTTAGCTGATCCTCACAGAGCTCTCAGTTTATCTCACTTTACTTCCTTCTATGAGGAATGAATTTTGACTGCTTTTGCTGCCACTTTGTACAAGTTCTTCCATTCTGCTCAGAAGTCTTTTCATTTGAGTTCTTAAAACTTTTCATTTAGTCTAAGCACATCTGTCCAGTCTATTAAGCCTTAAGATTTTGTGGGTACCCAGTAAATCTGCTTTGCAGCACTGTCTGTCTTGCTTTATAATAAACATAGTCCTAGAAATTTGAGTGTAAACTAATTGTTTAAGTAGAATAACATTTTTTGTAAACTATCCAGAAGAATTCATTCACAAAAAAGTCCTTTTCCCTGCGTATTCTTCTTAATAAACTGAAGTGACTGTTGTGACCACCCTAAAGTACGTAACACACACAGACACACACACACAAATGCTTGCTTTGAATTTCCAACATGAAAAATTTGTCTCTTTCAAGTTTGGTTTAACATATAAGACAAGCGTAATTCATTGATACTTGAGCTGCTTAGAGAAACACTTTTGAAGGTTGAGGTGGTTTAAGCTGCCTTGGAGTCATGGTGATAGAGTTAGACAATATCCAACAACTGATGGGCGATGGTAGCTAACAGTTCAGGGATGGGGTGTGGAGAGGGGTGCAGGAGCTGGGATAGTCTGTACCCTGTGTCACCCTGACAAGCCTGAGGCTTTGGGAAAACCCCTGTCTGTCTAGCACTAAGTGACCACCGTGGGGACTGGGTTTTATGTATATACACACTGTACCCAGAAGGGCTTCACTGTAACCTTAACTGCTGGAGCCTCTGACCTTGAACTATCAAGAAAGGACACCAGTAAACAAAGGGGTGAGAGAAGCTTTTTAGAAAACCAAGGTCTTGTTCCAGATGGAAGCTCTGGTGAGGAACCGTTAACTAAGGCTTCAGCACTAAGGAGCGGAATAAACTCTAGGAATGTTTGTGTGCAAGTGACTACTCTCATTGGGGGTGGGTCTGATCGCTCTCAGAGCACTTGAACGTGAAACCTGAGTGCTCAGGTCCCAGGTCCTGCAGCCAGGAATGAAGGGACCGAAGGATGGAAGGATCGGGGCTGAAGAAGTGAGTTAGCGGCTGCATTTATGGTTTGATTAGAAGACCTCGAGGAAGGATGCCAAAATGAAGGTTGGACAGGAATTCTAAGAGGAGACAGAACATCGTGACTTGGTGGTGCAGGGGTGCAGTGGAGGGAACTAGTACAGTGTGTGAGTGGTGCAGGGGTGCATTACAGGGGACCTAGTGTTGTTGGTGTTATGTGCTGTCGAGTCATCCCCGACACAGTGACCCCTCCTTGGGTTGCCGAGGCAGTATCACTACAGAAGTAGATTGCCCAACCTTCCTTCCGAGGAGCGGCTGGTGGGTTTGAACTGCCAGCCTCCTGGTTAGCAGTCAAGTGCCTTAGGCACTATGCTACCAGAGCTCCTAGGGGACCTAGTACAGGGTGTGAATGGTGCAGGGGTGCATTGCAGGGGACCTAGTACAGAACATGAATGGTGCAGGGGTCTGTCAGTGGGGGGACCTAGTACAGGGTGTGAATGGTGCAGGGGTGCATTGCAGGAGACCTAGTACAGAACGTGAATGGTGCAGGGGTCTGTCAGTGGGGGGACCTAGTACAGGGTGTGAATGGTGCCAGGGTGTGTCAGTGGGGGGACCTAGTACAGGACGTGAATGGCTCTCTTTGCAGGTTGCCTCCACTGAGCTGCTCTCACCGTGCTGTCATTGTACCTAGTAAGTCTTCTAGTTGTCACTCCTGTCACAGCAGAGCTTGTTACCCAAAGGAAACCTTGCATGCTACCTGAGTAGACAGTTGGTCTTTGCTCCCGCAACTTTGTCCCAGAGGCCTGGGATGGTTTGCAGTCTGTGAGACCTGTTTGAAAATTGTAGTTGTTCATGGACTCATCTCCCATGACGACTCGTGTGAAGAGCAAGTTTCGCTATTTTGCTGTCTGTAGTTTTGCCTTTTGTAGTGGTTAGCACACTGCAGTTAATCTGAGGAGCAGCCCGGCAGGAAGCCTGTGACGGCCCCACCACACTCACTGTGCTGAGGCTTAGCCCTGCCATCAGTTCTGCCTGCGGCTTTTCTGAGAGGTCTAAAGTCAAAACACAGCTTCGTTTGGCCTTGTAATAGAGTCACTGCATATAAACTGTACCCACCTGTATTTCCTGGTGAGGTGTTGGACTAGTCCAGTGTTAGGTAGGAGTGTCACACATAGTTGTCACCGGTTGTGAGTTTTTCGGGTCCAAGAGGGCCCATGTGGTAACGAACATGGCACCTGCGTGGACCAGTCACCGTGGCCCCTCACCCCCAGCACAGGCCCATGCCGGCACCTCCCAGGCCTCTGACTTCTCAGCCAACATTCATCGCATTCGTTAATCACGCACAAAGCGTGCGGCACTCCTCCTGGGCCGTTCTGAGTTGTAATTGTTGCACTTGCCGTGTGCCGTCTCACCGCATAGATGGCCAGCTTCTTCAGAGCTGGGGCCTCATTTATGTGCTTTTGTGCTGCTTGCGTGTTGGGACTCTGATGAGTCGCTTTCATTTTTATCTACTTTCCTAATGTTTTTACTGCTTTCCTGATTTTACTGCTGAGGCTAGATTTGCCGACCTGCTTTGTGTGTGATGCTCAACTTCTGTTGGTGGACTGGGTGCAGTGGCCACAAGCAAGTCGGCAGGATTTTAGCCGTCATTTCTCCTTCAGCAAAATGTGTTCTGAGTCAGGTCAACTGGAAGTCTACTGATAATTCTTACATGATGGAATATGTGAGTGTGGTGTATAGCATCGTCTAGTTCTTTGAATTGTATGCCTGTGAGGTCTACACCAAAAAATAAAACTACTACTAGCAACTCAACCCTGCTCCTGCCCTCAGATTCTTTAGAACTGAAAATACTGTTTGTTTGGAAGTAGATCGCCCAACCTTCCTTCCAAGGGGCGGCTGGTGGGCTTGAACTACCAGCCTTCTGGTTAGCAGTCAGGTGCCTTAGGCACTATGCCACCAGAGCTTCTTGTAGTGTAAGTTAATATATTTTTTTTTAACATCATAAAACACTTAAACACTTAAACATATTAGCAAGACTTTAAAAATATAGTCCCTTCCCTAGTGTATTACGTGATGGCTTAAATAGAATTAGCACCATTTTAAACATAAAACATGTTCAGTAACTTGATTTTCATTATACGTTGTTTATAGACTTTTTACGGGAGCTCTGGTAGCCTAGTGCCTAAGGCATTTGACTGCTAACCAAAAGGCTGGCAGTTCAAAGCCACCAGCCACTCCTCAGAAGGAAGGTTAGGCAACCTGCTTCTGTAGGGAGACTACCTCGGAAACCCAAGGAGGGATTGCTGTGAGTCAGATCTGACTTAATGGCAGCCTTTTTTACACCTTTCTTGTGGAGGTTGAAGTACTTCCCTGTATCGTACTGGTCTTTGCAGTGTGTTGGTGAGAGGTGTGCTAAGCAAACAGGCTCCCAGAGTTTGCCTATGAGAATGGTGGGCGGGACCCCTAAGCTCCTAAGAGGAGACTGTCGTGCAGAGGGCCCAGTCTGGCAAGTGAGAAGCTGCCTGCCTTGGCTTTGTGGGAAGGTCAGTACCAGGCAGTAACAGCTACTGGAGAAGCACGTGTTTGGGCATTTAGCCTGGCACATGGGCTTCACCTTGCCTTTCCTTCGTGTCTCGTTGTACTTCTGTGAGAGAGGAAGGTGGATGGTATTTATGCTCGCGAGGTAGGCCCCCGGGCTGCTGAGAGTCTGAGTGTGATACGGGCCCAAGGCCGCGTTAGTAAGCGGTTCTGGAGCTGCCTGTACGTTCGTCCGCAGTTGGCGGCCCAGCGTTTGGTCCATGAGGCTTCTGCCTTGTACATGCTGGGCTGAGCCAGTGCGAAGATTCCTGCTGCAGTTTGAAGGGGAACTGCGGACGCAGGCCAGATTGTTGAGAGCCCCAGAAACAGGGGAATGAGCTTCCTCTGTGTCAGGGTTTCTCAACCGGCGGCACTTTGGCCTCTCAGGAGACGTGGGTCAACGTCTGGAGTCCTTTTTCCACGGATGCAACTGAACATCCTACAAGGCTTAGGACAGCCCCCACAGCAAAGAATTGTTCAGTCCAAAATGTCGGCAGGGCCACGGGTGAGAAACCCTGCTGGGAGTATTTCAAGGAATGGAGTTACCAGAACCAAAACAAATTGGGGTCAGAGGTAGCGGGTGAAGGTCAGGGAGGTGTTCAGGTATGGCTGCCCTCAGATGGACTGTCTTGGTGGGGTTAGGATTAACTCATTGGCTGTGTCTTGTTGCCCTTTCTTTGTGCCAACACTTGGCACGCATCAGTGGAAAAAACGCTATAGTGTTTTTCTCTCTTCTGAGCTCCTTGGAACAGCTGTCCCGTTCCCAGGGCTGAAAGTGTCTGCCCACCTCCCATATCGCCTGCAGCTTCCCTGGAGACCAGAAGCCACTCACCTATGCTGCCAGGCTCCCGAGGTGCCTGGGCACATGACTGTGCTGTTGTTGCTGAAGCTGAGGAGACATAAACTGTGGAGTGGGTTTATTTCCAGAGGACCCTGCAGTGACCCTTTCTGTTTCCGTGTCACGTGTCCTATGTGAATTGCCTTGGTTAACATTGCCTCTCAATTTCATTAGTCTACAATCAGAGGAAGAAATGTCTTTCCACCTGATTATAATTCTAATCTTCAAATAAATCTTAAGAGAATGCAAATACTGTTCTGGTGAGACAAAATTAAAAACCAAAAACAAACCAGACTCACTGCCGTTGAGTCGCATCTCAGTCACAGCGACCCTCCTTGGGTTTCGAGGTGGTATCTCTATGGAACTAGATTGCCCAGCCTTCCTTCCAAGGAGTGGCTGGTGGGTTTGAATTGCCAGCCTTAGCAGTCCCTTAATTCCAGTTTTTACTGCCTGTAAAGCAAAAGTAAAGAGAAAATTGGTCAACGGGCGTCCCGGGGTATTTTCTTTTCCCCATGTCGGTGGGGAGGAGGCTCAGACCGTTGGCGTAGACGTGCTGAACCTTGCTCGCCTTGCTCAGGAACGCTCATGTTCCAGCAGATGCTCAGGCATTTTTTAGAATATCTTCCCGTATCGTTAAACATCGGCTTTCTACTTCAGGGAGATTCTTGTTTCCCTTTTAAGAAGTTTTCCCATTTAGAGTTCAGTTTCTGACAGATAGACAACCACATTAAGTTATTCGTGTTGACAGATTGACTGCTTTAAAAGTTAGAATAGGTCAAAGTGTCCACCTTCTGCGACCCAGGGTGTCCTGGGCCCTTCTCAGTGGGATCTTGTCACGGCCTCCTGCGGTCTGGGAGCACAGGGAGAATGCTGGGGTTGTGTTGCTGACCAGGTGGTTCTCTGGCTGCAGAGTCCAGGTGGTTCTCTGAGTCCCGGTGTGTCCCTCCCCTGCTGATGGTGCTGATGGACACACCACCGTGCTGCCGCGGGCTTTCTTGTCTCCTCAGCCGTGGGCCTCGTAGGCCCCTGAGTTTTCCCTTAAATGCTTGATTCCTGAGGAAATAAATTAATAGTCTGCACAGAGCAGATCAGTAGAGAGTGTGGTATTATTTAAAAAACAAAAACTCTCAGATGGGGCCTGGGTTTAGGTCCACATTATACAAGTTCTGGACTAAATGCAGCTAATTCCTCCTGCTCTGCCTGCCTCACAGGGTTGTGGTGAGGATTGACTGAGTACCTGGTAAATACAGCACAGTGCAGACGGACAGCAGGTGCCCAGGCAAGGAGGGAGGGCTAGTCCCTACATTGACTGGAAACAGAAGTAGATTCGAAGAGTTATTTTCCCTTCTGTTGACTGGTTTGTATTGCATAGAGTTCCTTTTCCTCATTTTAAGTTCAGAAATGACAGTGTAGTTTTTGTCAGTAGGGTTAAGTACTTCAGTTGCTAAAATATGCCATTCCTTATAGCTCAGTGATCGGTGCAAAGCAAAATTACTGAACAGCTCTGAGTTCACCACATAGCACTAGTGCTAGAGAGAGTGTCCTCATTGTCAGTGTGGACTGCTGATCAGTCCTGCACACCCAGATAGAATTTTCTCAGCTCTTTTCTGAAAGCCCAGTTGGTGGTGAAGCCTGCATTCCTGTCTTCCAGGAAACGGTTATGCTAAGTTGCTGTTACCCGCTACCCGCCTCTTGGCCCTGACCAGTTAGTTGTACTGTGGCCTCTGGAGGGAAGTCATCAGGCTATTTGGTCACGATTTATGAAAAGCTTTTTGACAGCGATGGTGCCCTGTCGTGTTTGACACTGTTCAGAGATCAGCCGCA
Source organism: Orycteropus afer afer (assembly GCF_000298275.1). Classification (NCBI taxonomy): domain Eukaryota; kingdom Metazoa; phylum Chordata; class Mammalia; order Tubulidentata; family Orycteropodidae; genus Orycteropus; species Orycteropus afer. The sequence continues at coordinate 614,728 of NW_006921952.1, forward strand.
GGGCCCAGGACTGGTGCTCGGAGTGACTGCGAGCCGCTGGAGCCCAGGAAGCCAGCTGCGTTGGCAGTTACTCCAGTTAAGGCCCATCAGCCTCTGCCTCCGTGGCCTTTGTGACTCAAGGAAAAATACTCTTTTCAAATCCAAAAGCCCGTTCATTACCGCCTTTCTTCTCTGAAATGCATTACCAGCTTTATAATCAGGAAGAACTTAATGATTTTTCTTTTCCTGTTGACTTACGTTTGTTCTTCATAAAATGGCTTTTGTTCCACTGAAGGGGCTCCAGAATAAACTCCTGTACTAACTCGCAGCTTGCATTGTTCAGGCATAAAGCGGCTCTACCAGCAAAGGGCCCCACTCAGGGACACTTGACCGTGCAGCTGGGAGGCACTCGTGTGCTGGGGCGTGGCGCCTTCCGACTGGCTGATGGATTTGCAGAGGCCCAGTGGCGAGGAGGCTAGACTGAGGGCAGGGCCCTCCCTCCCTGGTCCTTGAGGCAGTCCCTCATTTATTTCCGGGGCTCTGGGCTCACCAGCAGGGTCCTAACCAAGTTTCCCTCGCTAGGACAGCCATTTCAGATGCTCGGTAAACAAAGCATAAGTCTTCTCCCGCTTACCCACTGAAGAGCAACATACGTTTCTAACATCAGCTTTTTATGTTTTTTTTTTTTGTTTTTTTTTTTATCTTTCATTTTTTTGTTGGTAAATCTCCCAGACAACAGCAATTCTGTAGAGAGTTTAAATATGAAGGAATGGCAGGACGGGCTAAGGGCACTTCTACCCAACATTAACATCAACTTTGGTGGACTGCCCCATTCTTCCTCCCCCTCCAACGCCAGCCACAGTGTACCAACGTCCAACACTGCCACCACGGACGGCCTGAGTTGGGACAGCCCTGGCAGCTGGACAGACCCAGCCATCATCACAGGTAACACTCTCACTCGTTCAGTTCCAATGACTTCGGCCATTCGGTTCTTGGCACAGCCCAGAGACAGTCGGTCTCTTCCACCTGCTTCTTGTCACAGAGCCACCCGCGTGGGGTGGCTTGTGTGGTTCTCCGGGGTTACGTGACGGCGATTAACTCTGCTTGCTAGCTGCGCGTGCAGCATCTGGTGGCTCGGTGCTTCTCTGGGTCTAGGTAGGTGTTCAGGTCTGGCAGCACCACGGACTCCGTAGGCCTCAAAGTACAGCAGGCTCTCACGTAGCCTTCCTCAAAGGAACATACTCCACTTGGTTTTTATAAAGCTCTCTATTATAAGGCTGTTGGTGTGTCCTTCTTAGTGAAGGGGAAGCCTGATTGGGAAACTGCGTCGTGCAGGTCTTGGGCACCAGGTTTGCAGCTCTGCCTCTGGTGGTGGGGGCCTGGGTCTCTGGCGGAAAAGGAAGGCATGGTTGGCAGGAAAACCAATCTCGGCCGTTGCGGGAGAACGAAAGGGGTGCTGGACGAGAAAGGTCTGCTTGGAAGGAGTTTGAAGCTGTCTCTTGCTGCACTTCCTGTGGATGTTCTGATCACAGGAAACCAATGTGTTAGCCTGACTCCCTGTTCTCCCCGCCCGGACTCACGCTTGTCCCTCTTGTTTTCTTCTGTCCTCCCAGGTATTCCAGCATCTTCAGGAAACAGTTTAGACTCTCTTCAAGATGACAATCCTCCGCACTGGCTCAAATCCCTCCAGGCCCTCACAGAGATGGACGGCCCCAGCGCTGCCCCCCCCCAGCCCCACCACAGCGCCCCCTTCAGTACACAGATCCCGCTGCACAGAGCCAGCTGGAACCCCTACCCTCCTCCTTCAAATCCTTCCAGCTTCCACTCCCCACCCCCAGGCTTCCAGACGGCCTTCAGACCCCCCAGCAAGACCCCCACAGATCTACTACAGAGCTCGACACTGGACCGCCACTAGGGAAGCGCAGGCGCCGGTAGCAGAGGCAGGATTTGGCCGCCCCGTTTCTCCCTCTCAGCCCGCCCACAGCTCCCCACCATCTCTTAAGTTCTGAAGAATCCGGTTCCGATCAGTTTACCTTCTCCCCACCCCATGCAGTGCGATCACAGGGTCATTGCCATCTCTTCTTTCATTATTATTGTAAACATTTCTGTTTATCCAGCATTTGAGTGACACTGTGGAATGTTTCCTGAAATGCCTTTTTAAGGAGGGGGAAAAAAAAAGAAAGAAATCAAAGGTAGTCTCGATACTTTAGAAAATTACCGTTTGTCTGTTGCGCATAATAATGACGTAATCTGTTTAGCAGAAAATGACGATTAATCTCTAGGGAAGGTCACGTCTTGCGTACCCAGCTGCAGAAGTTTGACAACCGGGTGGATCCACTGAGATTGCCCAGTGCACGGGGGGAGCTGCGGCCCGGGCCATGGGCGCTCAGCCTGTCACTACTGCAGGGAAAACGCTTTGCATCTCATTTAATTTGTAATCCTGTTGGCAAGTTGATGGGGAGGACTTGATTGTGTCGCTGAGCAAAAGAATTTATTGGAAGTTGATGGAAGGACGAATTGGTCCGTAGCAGTAAATGGCCTGTCGCTAAAGCGTTTCTGTGAGGGGGAAGTGATTTTTCTTTTTTTTTAAGGAGAAAAAAAATTTGGGCTTTAGATTTAAAGTAAATTCAAATGTTTTAAAGAAAAAAGTATTCACAGATTTAATACCGACACCTAAGATCAGAGCTGAACTATGAGTGATTTCTTCAGTCTTTGTCCTGTCAGAGCCTTTGTTTTCTTTGACATTAAGTTCACCTGAGAGGGCACTGTGGCAAGCCCTGCTCTGGGGCCTTCACCACCGGGAGCAAATCTCTGACCTCCACCTGCAGCTTTTACTTAACCCTGTAGTTCCTGGACGTTCGTGCAGTATTGACAAGACAGGAGAAAGAGAGCTGGAACCTGGTTATAACCTGACGCTAAAACTAAAAACAAGGAAATGTACCTCTTTCTTCAGAATTAAAACTAAAATCTTAAATAAAACACAAAACCTTGATGACGACCCCGGGCTGTTTTCGTATTTGTCTCTCCATTTGCTCGCTCTCTGGCTGTGGGTGTGCAGCCCTGCGTGGCGAGCAGCCTCGGGTGTTTCCGTCTCACTCGACGTCTGCGGCCGTGGCACCAGCCCCGGATCCCCTCTCACACGGCCCCACATGCATCAGACCCAGGCTCCCCCAACTGTGCTCCCCCAGTTCTCATTGGCTGTGATCTTCCAAAAGTAGATTGCTCGGCCTTCTGAGGCACCTCAGGGTGGATTCAAACCACTGACCTTTCAGTTACTAGCCAGTTGCTTAACTGTTTGCACCACCCGGGGCCTTCTTCAGCAGTGATAGGGTGGATGATTCAGATGAAGAAATTAGAAAGATAGTGGATGGTCAGTCACTGCCATCTTTGAAGCTCAGCCCGTCTTGTCCTTAGGAGGGCTTTTGGGAGTAGGTAACTCTCTCCGCTATCAGGTCATGTGGACCCAGCCTTCCCACTGAGCAGCCTCAGTGTGTGGGCACATCAGTGATGTGTGGAGACGTTGCTTTCTGGGGAGCCATGGCAGGAGCAACAGCCAGTATGGTGCGCGAGCAGTGCCCCTGTGGGTGAGTGCCGTGACGGACACAGGTAGGAAAGCCCCATGGAGACAGTGCACAGGTGGCCAGGCCTGGAGCCCCGTCTGCTCCAGAGACTGCCTGCTGTTGAACAGGTGGGCACAGCACTGGCCTGGAGAGAGTGAAAAGCCAGTTGGCATGGAGTCAACCTGTAGCAACCCCACGTGTGTCAGAGTATAGCTGTGGTCCACAGGGTTTCCAGGGGCTGATTTCTCGGCAGTAGATCACTAGGCTTTCTGGGGTGATTCTAGGGGGACTTGAACCCTCAGCCTTTCTGTTCACAGCCAAACATTAACCATTCGCACCACCTAGGGACTCTGGCTGAAAGAGCCCAGAGGCCAGAAACACAGTGACCCACCCAAGACTAAGAACCCATGTAGTTTGCACGTCTTGGCTTGGAGCTCATTAAGACACCGAAGACTGGAGGTGGCATGTTTTAGCCATGTCCGTGAAGGGAACCTGTAGCATGGACAGAATGGAAGTAGATCTAAATCTTACACCTAGGCCTTAGGATTGATTTTTTTCATCCCTCCTTTACTTTGTATCTTATTGCCAAAAAAAAATTCTAGCTTGGTCTTTGAGAAATTTAAACAGAATCATCTCAGATGTCAGCACAAATAGATGGTGGATGGTGGATAACAGACTTTTTAATTAACTGAAATGTTAGAGCGCCAGAGGGGACGGTAAACCGCGTGCTCTCTCGGTCCTGTTTCCTTGGTCTCCGAAACCTGCACATCACCCTGCAGAGTGGTGGACTGTGCACAGAGGGGACACTCAGACTGCAGTGAATTGTACCGAAGCTTGGGATTGTTGTTGTTAGGTGCTGGCCAGTCGGCTCTGACTCACAGTGACCTCATCACAACAGATCGAAACATGGCCTGGTCCTGGGCCGGCCTCACAATCCCTGCTAAACCTGAGCCCATCGCTGCAGCCACCATGTCAAACCATCTCGTTCAGGGCCTTCCCCTCTTTCGTTAACCCTCCGGTTTACCAAGCGTGACAGCCTTCTCCAGAGAATGGTCCTTTCTGACAAAGTGACTGAAGTAGGTGCCAGCTTGGGGGGAGTGGGGGTTCATACAAATGTTACCGCCTCAAAGAAGGCAGGAACTGCTACCTTGCGAGGCTGCACTGCAATTGTGTGTTTCATGCACCACGCACACAGAAGGCTGTATAAAGAGTAGACGTGTTGTTGAGGAAGAGTTCAACAGCAGGATGTGTGCCCCCACCCAGGTTAAAAACAGAGCCTGCAGCATTCTGGAAGCCCCCTGGGTTAGTCACCCTTTCCCTCCTCACCGTCCCCAGAGGACGCTTCCCTTGGTTTCAGTGTTGCTGTTTATTTCTTTAGAGCTTTGCCACCGTGTGTGTCCCAAGCAGTGTGTGGTTTGAACAGATGGGTGGTTCACCACAGCTGGCTGTGTCAGGAGAAAACAGTCTGGCCATAGTTAGATGGAGGCGTTGAGAGAAGGGTCTGGTCAAGTTGGGCCTTAGCTTTCCTGATAACGTCTCAGAGCCTCTTCTAGGGAGGACAGTGCTCAGGGTATTGAGTGGGCCTGGGAAAGGGGTTCACTAGGGTCAGGCATCCACCAGGACTGGGATGGGGGGTACTGAGAACTGAGCAACGGGCAGAAATGAGGTTGACACTATGTCTGAGTCATGGCGGCTTTCCTCCATTCTAAAGTCCATCAAAACACCAAGGGGCGGGGAGGATGCTAAAATAAGTGTCACTGAACCAAAACCAAACCTGCTGCCACTATGATTCCACCTCATAGTGACCCTGTAGGACAAAGACTATCCCAAAGGTTTTCAAGGCTGGAGTCTGCAAGACAACAGATGACTAGATCTTCCTCCCTCAGAGCCACTGGTGGGTTCAAAGCGCCCACTGAACACTTTAACTGCTGTGCCACCAGGACTCCTTGTTGTTGTTGTTATGTGCCGTCAAGTCAGACCCGACTCAGCGACTCCTCCTTGGGTCTGAGGCAGTATCACTACAGAAGTAGGATTGCCCAACCTTCCTTCCAAGGAGTGGTTGGTGGGTTTGAACCACTAGCCTTCAGGTTAGTAGTCAAATGCCTTAGGCACTACGCCAACAGAGCTCCTGTAGCATCATTAGATGTGGCCAAAATTGAAGAAGTACAGCAAAGACCCTGGCCCAAACGCATCAGCAGTCTGCTGACACAGTAGCCATGGTACAGCTGTAGGTGAGTCTGTCTCCTGGACCATGATCCACAGATCGGGTGCAGCTGACATTCCTACCATTTCCCTTCATCTCTCCTCCTCTGGGTTCTCTTTTCCTTAGTCCTGTGTCCTGATGTCTGTCTTGTTTTAATTCTTTCATTTTGGTGGAGGGACATCCTCCAGTCACTTCTTGAGAAAAGGTACCTGTGGGATACGTGTTAGAGCAGTGTGAGTGCCAGAAAATAATATTGACCGTCATGGTTGACGCCAGCTTTTTCGTCCTTTTTGGAAAGCTTGTGGAACCACTGTCCTCTGTGCTCTGAAATTTCCCAGGGAAACACCCCGGTCGTGCTTCAGTGGTCCTGTGTTCATTCCTTGTGCATGGGCCACTCCTGGCCTCCAGTGGGGGGCGTTTTCTTGACAGACTTTGTTCATGAATTTCTTGCATTGTTTTTTGTCTGTTTCCTTTTCTTCTTTTGAATTCTATTACGCAAATATTGGACCTTCTGGATTTCTCTTCTGCTTTTCTTAATCCCAATTTTCCATCCTTGCCCTTTTCCTGTTCTTTTTGGGACGTTTTCTCTCAACTTTCTTTTTCAGTCTTCTGTTAAATTTTGTTTTTGCTTTTTTTGTCCCTCCCTCCCCCCGATATCTTTGGGAGCTCTGGTGCCGTAGTACCTAAGGTGTTTGACTGCTAACCAGAAGGCTGGCGTTTCAAACCCCCCTCCCCCGCAGCCACTCCTCTGAAGGAAGATTGGGCAATCTACTTCCATAGAGATACTGCCTGGGAAACCCAAGAAGGGGTCACTATGAGTCGGATCCGACTCCACGGCAGTGAGTTTGTTTTTTGGTTTTAAGATACCTTTTT
>NW_006921952.1:623697-625044 GCF_000298275.1 Orycteropus afer afer
TGGTGTTCAATGCATCAAATCTATTCTTTAGATGATCTCTAAATTCAGGAGGGATATATTCAAGATCATGCTTTGGCTCTCTTGAACTTGTTTTAATTGTCTTTAACTTCAAGTTGAGTTTGTATATATATATATACTTTTTTTTCCTTTTTATTGTGATTTGGGTGAAAATATACCCAAATTGTCCTTAGGCCTTCTCTCCTGGTCACATTCCATAGAGTGGCTGGCCTAGAGGGCACAGGCAGGCCATTGTGGCCTTCAGAGCTGGTGGGACTGCATTCAGAATGCTCACAGTTCCTGCAGCCCTCTGCTTCAGCTCGCCACTCGGCAGAGATGGAATTCCCAAGCCACTCCTGTTGGGAGGACACGCAGCTGCCTGATAGGGTAGAGTTGGGACGTGGATCTAGGGAGCTAACTGATTTTCTCAGTAATCTTTACCCCCACCCCACACGCTTTAGCCTGGTTCTGGAGGTGCCTGGTACTGCCAGGTTCTAAGCCTTTGGGGATACTGGAGGCAGATTGGATGGGATTCCAGCTCTGCTCACAGCTAGCTTGAGATGGGGTCTTCACAGATAGGCCAAGTGGATTACCACTCAGCCATCTGCTTTCAGAGAGGGCCCCCACATTTTGTGACCATTTCTCCTCTCTTGTTCTTCTTTCTTTAATTTCAGTGGTCTTTTAGGAAAAAAAAAAAAAAATCAGATAGGATTACTCTACCACCTTAAACCAGAATTGTGTAGTGCCTAGAAGCTAATGGCTGTGCTGGCTAACCAGTAGGTCGAGAGAGCACTGTTTTCTGCTGTTGCCAGTGTGCAGCCACTGTAGTGTGCTCCTTGGGTAGAGGGCATTACCCCCATGTCTTTAGTTTGCCTTGAAGTCATTTCTCATTTCCGACATCCTATTTTCCCATAATGCTCTTTTGACTGATAGTCACGGATTTGTTTTCCGAAAGATCATCATATACAGGATTATTTTTAAATTTTTATTGTAAGTAATATTTAATAATTATTTTATTGTAAATTCCTAATAGACAATTGCCATTTTAACCATTTTAAGTGGACAACTCAGTGACATTACATTCACTAGGTTGTATGACCTCACCATTATCTGTTCCCTAAACTTCTTCATCCCCCTAAACAGAAACACTACCCCTCAAGCAAAAGCTTCCCCAGCCCCTGGTAACTACTCATCTACTGTGGTCGATGCATTTGCTTGTTCCAAGTATTTCGCATTTTGTGACTTAACTAATTTCACTCAGAATCGTGTTTTCAAGGTTCATCCATGTCATAGCAGGCATCAGGACTTCATTTCTCTTTATGGGTGAATAATATTGCTGCGCATGTGCAC
>NW_006921952.1:625529-629993 GCF_000298275.1 Orycteropus afer afer
ATTTCTTCTGTGGCCTGGATGATGTAGAAACTTTCTTCAGGGCTCATACCTGAGAGCCTTTCAGGGGAGACAGTACTCTGCAGCTTTCTTAGTGTCTCCCTGGGAATCAGAACAGAATGATGTTGAAGTCCAATGCCCAGGATGTGACATGCAGTACAGGAGACACACCTACATTACAGGTTTGTGGCATGAACTCCTGTGCCTTCATCAGTCTCCATCCAGTGAAAACCAAAGAGAGGCCCAGAGAAGCTGAGGGTTTGTCCTGGGCCAGAGAGTTTACCGAAGACATAGGCCAGTCGTTGCCCACCCTCCACTACTGCGTCCGTGCATTTGATTCTCCAGCCTTGTTCTGTTTGTTTGAGATGCTCCAAGGGCTTTGCTCGTTTTCTTGATTTTACTTATAAAATGATCAGGGTAAGTGTAGTATTTGTGTCCCTCTATTTGAGCTAAGTGGTAGTGGGAGGAAAACATGGAGAGGTACTGTATTTGTTTGTCCCACATCAGGGTGTGAGTCCAAGGTTGGACGGACTTGGAACCCTGAGGGCCTTCTTGGCCATTTTGGGCTTCCGTTGAATTGTGTTTGCATTGAGTTGGATACCAGAGTATGCAGTATCTTTTGGATGTTGTCAGATGAGTAAGAAGGACAGGGTAATTGTCCGCAAACGTGTGAAGGACAGTTAGATGGAAATGGAAATGGGATGAAGGTGCAGTTGGGACTAAGATGTGGAGCAGAGATTTGAGTTCAATTTGGTCTAACAGCTTTTTAAAACATCTGCTTCAGCCTAGGCATTAGACCAGGTGCTCCAACGGGTGTGAAGATAAGATGACCCCTGTCTTGCGCACAGTTAGACAGTCAGCTCTAACGCAGCCACACGTGAGTGTCAGCAATGTGGCGTGTGTAGTGGCTCACAGGAAGAAGGGTTGGAGTTCAGATGGGACTTGGGTGGGGGGGCCAGAGCCACACAGGTGTTGGTGAACGACCACAGGGCACCATCAGGATGGCATCCCAGTGTGTAAGGAACTGGAGTTCATGTAGACTTGAGAGAGAGAACCTGCAGGGGTGGGCTGGGTGCTTCTTTAGTTGAAATGGGCCATCAGTCCTTTCTAAGCCACGACAGACAGGAGCAGGTTGTGTTTATGAAGATGCAACCCAAGGCAGATGAGATGTGGAGGTGGAAGAGACACTGAGCCAGGGCTCTTTGGGGTCAAGGAAAGAACCCCAAAGGATTTAGGATTTTACCTCAGAGGGACTGTCAGTTTTCCCCTGAAACAATACGTGCATATGTGTGTTTTATCAAATCCGTGATGCAATGTGTCCATGATACAGAAAGTCCAGTTAGTATGCTGGAGGAGAATTCCAGGTGAAGGTTATTGCCAGTAAGGGGCTTGGGAATAGAAAGAAGGGGAAACCATTCAAGAGAGATTTCAGAAGTTGTAGAGTTTTGGCAAGTTATGGGCCGTAGTTAAAGAGCAACAGAAGAACCATCTCCGAGCCTCCCGAGTTCCCTCTGAGCTGCTCCCCTAGACTCCAGGCTTGTTGAGAGCAGGGACCACGTCTAGCTTGACCTGGGTTCTCTGGAGAAACAAAACCAGTGAAGCTTGTGTGGGTGTAAAGAGATTTCCTTATCTTGAGGAAATGGCTCACACATGGATGGTGGTGACTAAATCTAGTCATGGAGGTGACTAGAAAAGTCCCTGGGTGGCTCAAATAGTTTACACTTGATTACTAAACTAAAGTTTTGTAAAGGCTGGCAAGTCCCAAGTCTGTGGGTCAGATGTCAGGCTGCAGGCTTCTCCTGACTTGTGTAGCTGCAGGGGCTGGTGAATCCAAGATCACAGGTCCCATGGCAGGCTGCTGCCTCCCAAGGCTGATGACTCCCAAGGTTAGCAGGCAATGTGGCATGCCACTAGCTCAAGTCCAAAGAACCAGAAGTCACATGATGAACCAGATGCAGGATCTAGATCGTGCAGAAAGCAAAGCTGCACCGGAACATCCACATAGTCCATTGGATGCTAGTCACACCCGTGAGGAAACTCTTTCAACTGATTGACTGCTCATAGCAAATCTAGTCATGGAGGTGATTCGTGGGGGATGACTACATACATCATTGATGAACCACTGAGTATCGTGGCCCAGCCAACATAGCTGTAACCTTCACACTTGTTAATCATTATTTGCCCAGCACATAGCATATGGTAAGCTCTCAACAGGAGTGAAATACAGCATGACTGGACTTTTGAGCCAGTTAACTGGAATAATTGTGTTTAGCTTGAAACACGTGGAAATCATGAAAGGAACAAGTTTTAAACTAAGGTGGTTTTCAGTTTGAGATTTGTGGAGCTGGAGGTTCTAGCAAGTCATCCAGCTAGAGGTGACCAGGAATTAGCTGGAAATTTGGGTGTGGTGATATTTAGGAGAAGAGTCCTGGGTGGCTCAAATAGTTTACATTTGATTACTAAACTAAAGGTTGGGGGTTCAAACCCACCAAGCAGCATGGAAGAAAGTCCTGGTCACCCACTTCCACTGAAATTCCTGTTCCACTGTGTAACGACACGTGGGGTTGATAGGAGTCAGAATCAACTCAAGGGCAACGAGTCACTTAGGAGAAAGCCACAGGTCGAGGGAGCATTCTGGAGCCATTGTTAGGAAGGAGAGGAACCCCAGGGAGGTACCAATAGGTGCTCAACAATGACCAAGTCCACCTAGAAACAAGGCCTGGTGATCTGTCTTCCAAAACATCACAACCCTGAAAGCTGATGGAGTGCAGTTCTCTGCACACATGGGGTCGCTGTGAGTCAGAACCCGTGGCAGCTGGTTTGGTTAGAGAGGGGAGAGGTGAGACCGGAGCTTTGGGCAAATGGAAGTGAGTTGTCGGCTGTGGAATATGGTGGCAGCATAGGAGTTGCTCAGAATGGTGGTGTGACTTGTTGGTCAGGGTGTCATCAGGAAACGAGTCACTCAGTGGGACAGATGTCCCCACCACAGACAGGCTGGGGAGGAAAGGTGAGGAAGACCTCCTCTGCTGCCCTCAGGAGACCTGGACGTGCAGGGTCATGGGAAAGCCTCCCCCATGGCTCTCAGCTGCCTGCAGCACAAAGGTGGGGCCACAGGGGGACTCCAGACGCAGCTAGCGGAATCCCACATTGGCCAGTGGCTATGCACCTGCCTCCGGCTGCTGCCTCTGGAATGATGGCCTCTCCTCCGCCGCCGTTCAGCTGTCACACACGTGTCTGTCATTCACGGGAGTCAGCGGGCAACCGCCTTCACCTGACAAGTGTGCTGCAGAGAGGGTGGTGGGGGTGGGGCTGACCGTCAGTGCTCAGCAGACAAGCCAGCCCCGGGGCCTAGAGCCTCCCATGCGGCATGTCACTTCCCTGCCAGAACTCTCCAAGAACCACCTCCTCTCATACCATCTTAGGGAGGTCTAAGCTTTGCTGTGAGGTCCTGGTGTTTTCTATTCCACATCGTCAGGCCTCTGTTCTCTCCGTATCTCTTCTCTCAGCATGGGATGCACACACTGTACCTCCCCTCACACCCTGGGCAGACTTGTTACAGTGGTTAAGCACTTCACTGATAACTGAAAGGTCGGTGGTTCAAACCCACTAGCTGCTCCACGGGAGAAAGATGTGGCAATCTGCTCTGTAAAGGTGTGAGCTTGGGGAACCCTGTGGGGCAGTTCCACTCTGTCCTAAAAGGTGGCTCTGAGTCAGAATCACCTGGCAGTGGGTTGGTTTTGGGTCATCTCCCTTTGTAATCTCCGTGGCTTGTGCCTCTCCACTCTGTATGGACACCTCCTGAAAGGACAGGGACCTTTCTTTTCATCTGTCAGCCCTTGCATAGAGCCTGGCATCCAGTGTGGGAAAAGAGCAAGACAGCTGCCAAGGTGTCGATTCAGACTGCTGGCGACCCCACGTGTGTCAGAGCAGAGCTGGGCTCCACGGGGTGTCAGGGGCTGGTTTTTGGAAACAGATCACCAGGCCTTTCTTCTGAGGCACCCCTGTGTGGGCTCAAACCTCCAGCCTTTTGGTCAGCAGCTGAGCAGGTTAACCATGAGGGACCCCACTCCGTTTGAATGAAGGAAGGAAACAGAAAGAAGATGGAAGGGAGAGAAAACATGGAGGGAGGGGCAGCAGAGAGAGGGAAAGGAGTTAGGATTGCTTTCTGGGGGTTGCTAATAAATTTGATTGGCAGATCCATCATGACCTGCCAGCTGCAGTAGGTCGATACATGAAGAACTGCTGGGAGGAAAAGAGTAGAAGAGAGAGTTCTCTGCAGACGTTTGCTCAAGAGACACTGTTAGCAGCTTGAGAAGCAAAAGCACAGTAAAGGGAGATTTGATCTGACTTATTAATGTAGCTAATTTATTGTATTCTTTTCTGTTTTATTTTACTTTAGTCATTTTCTTGTATTTATTTTAGTTTACTGTTTTTATTCAATGTATCCATTTTATTTTACTTGTATTT
>NW_006921952.1:631082-635937 GCF_000298275.1 Orycteropus afer afer
GTCTGGTTAGCAGGCAAGTGTCTTAGCCACTATGCTACCAGAGCTCCTTTATTTTGTCTTTATTATATTTTGATAGTTTATTTTGGTGTTGTTGTTGAGCATATACACAGCAAAAGCATACACCAATTCAAGTTTCTACATGTACATTTCCACCACTCACCCATCAGTTTGTCATGCTGTGGCGATGTGTGTGTTGCTGTGGAGCTGGAAGATATGCCACTGGTGTTTCAGATACCGGTCAGGTCACCCATGGTGCCCAGGTTTCACAGAGCTTCGAGACAGAGACAGGCTGGGAGGAAGGATGGGGCCATCCACTCCTGAAAACACTGGCCTTATGAACAGCAGTGAAACGTTGTCTGATACAGTGCCAGAAGATAAGGACTCAAACTATGACTGGGGAAGGGCTGCCGCCTCAGAGTGGACCCAAACCCACTGCCATTAAGTCAATTCCAATTCCTAGTGACTCCCTTTGTGTCTCCAAGGCTGTAAATCTTTACAGAAGTAGATTGCCTCACCTTCCTCCCATAAAGCAGCCGGTGGGTTCGAATCGCCGACCTTCTGGTTAGCAACCAAATGCCTTACCCACTATGCCACCAGAGCTCCTTTCCTCAAAGTAGAGTTCACCTTCATGATGTGGGTGGAGTAAAGCTTTCAGGACCTTCATTTGCTGGTGTGGCACAACTCAAAATAAGAAGAAACAGCTGCAAACATCCATTAATAATTGGAATGTGGAATGTATGAAGTATGAATCTAGTTGTCAGAAACAAAGTGGAATGCATAAATATCAATATCCTAGGCATTACTGAGCCAAATGAACTGGTACTGGCCATTTTGAATCTGACAATCATATGGTCTACTATGCCAGGAATGACAAATTGAAGAGGAATTGTGTCTCATTCAAGGTCAGGGATAGGGTAATATCCATATGCCTACAAGGAGGACCAGTTAATACCACTATTATTCAGATTTACACAGAAACCACTAAAGCCAAAGATGAAGAAATTGAAGACTTTTACCAAGTTCTGTGGTCTGAAATTGATCAAATATGCAATCAAGATGTATTGATAATTGCTGGTGATTGGAATGCAAAAAGCTGGAAACAAAGAAGCAGTATCTTTGGTAATAGAAATGATACCGGAGATAGCATGATAGAATTTTGCAAGACCAATGACGTTCTTTGCAAACACCTTTTATCAACAACATAAACAACAACTATACACAGTAGACTTCACCAGATGGAATACAAAGGAATCAAATTGGCTACATCTGTGGAAAGAAGCAATGAAGAACCTCAATATTACCAGTTAGAACAAAGGCAGAAGCTGAGTATGGAACAGACCATGAGTTGCTCATATGCAAGTTCAACCTGAAGCTGAAAAAAATTAAAACAACTCCATGAGGGCCAAAATATGACTTTGATTATATCCCATAGGAATTTAGAGACCATCTAAAGAATAGAGTTGACACATTGAACACCAGTGACTGAAGAGCAGACAAGTTGTGGGATGACATTAAGAATATAATACGTGAAGAAAGCAAAAGTTCATTAAAAAGATAGGAAAGGAAGAAAAGGCCAAAAGGGATGTCAGAAGAGACTCTGAAACTTACTGTTGAATGGAAAGTAGCTAAAGCAAATGGAAGAAATGATGAAATAAAGCAGCTGAACAGAAGATTTCAAAGGCCAGCTTGAGAAAATAGTATTCCAATGAAATGTGCAAAGACCAGGAGTTGGAAAATCAGAAGGGAAGAACACAGCCGACATTTCTCAAGCTAAAAGAACTGAAGAAAAACTTCAAGCTTCATGTTGCAATATTGAAGGATTCTAAGGGCAAAATATTGAACGATGCAGGAAGCATCAAAAGAAGATGGTAGGAATACACAGAGTCACTGTACCAAAAAAGAATTAGTGAACATTCAGACATTTCAGGAGGTAGCATATGATCAAGAACTAATGGTATTGAAGGAAAAGGTCTAAGCTGCACTGAGGGAATTGGTAAGAAACAAGACTCCAGGAACTGACAGAATACCCATTGAGATGTTTCAACAAACAGGTCCAGCCTTGGAGGTACTCACTCATTTATGCCAAGAAATTTGGAGGACAGCTACCTGGCCAACTGACTGTGCCCATTCCAAAGAGAGATGATCTAACAGAGTATGGAAATTACTGAACAATATCTTTAATATCACCAAACCAAAACCAAACACACTGCCATGGAGTCGGATCCGACTCATAGCAACCCCTCCTTGGGTTTCCACTATGGGAGTAGATTGCCCCACCTTCCTTCCAAGGAGTGGCTGGTGGGTTTGAGCTGCCAGCCTTGTGGTTAGCAGTCAGGTGCCTTAGGCACTATGCCATCAGAGCTCCTCATTAATATCATACACACGAAAAATTTTGCTGGAAATAATTGAAAAATAGTTGCAGCAGTATTTTTGCAGGGAACATTACTGATGTCAGATTATGGTAGTTAAGGTTATGCGTCAATTTGACTGGGCCTGGTTTTGATAGGCTGGGCAACTGGTGGTAATTATTCCTTGTGATGAGACTTGCAATCAACTCCATGGTGGAATCTGCCTTGAGCAGCTGAGTAGCTGCCTTAAGGATGTGGTCTGCTTCCAATATATAAGGAGAAGCTTTGGGAATGGTCTACAGCTTTGTGGCACACTTGAACCCTGCATGTAGCTGAGTCTTCATTCAGTAGCCTGCCATGCTCTGCCAATCTTGGGACTTCCAGTGGACTTGAATTAATGGCCTGCTGTGTGGTTTGGTAACATCGGGACCATGCCTTTTTACTTGTCAATCTTCGGTTTGTCAGCCTTAGCAGCCAACAGCTGGCTGAGTGAAGAAAGCCTCAGTGGGCCAAGAGCAAGAGGCAGAGTTGAAGCGCAAGGTCAGGCTTTCACCCAGCCCCTAGACCCCGGCACTTTGAACTTGAACTTCTAACCTCCAAAACTGTAAGAGAATAAACTCCTGTTTGTTGAAGCCATACCATTTGTGGTATATTCCCGTTAGAGCGGCACTAGAGATAAGCAAAACACAGATAGGTCTTGGCTGAAAACAAAAAATACCAGAAAGGTGTTTACCTGTGTTTTATTGACTATGCAAAAGCATTTGGCTATGTGGACCATAACACATTATAGATAACATTGTGAAAATGGGAATTCCAGAACACTTAATTGTGCTCATGAGAAACCTGTACATAAACCAAGAGCAGTCATTTGAACAGAACAAAGGGATACTGAATGGTTTAGCATCAGGGAGGTGTGTTGTCAGGGTTGTGTCCTTTCATCATACTTATTCAATCTGTATGCTGAGCCATAATCCAAGACACTGAACTATATGAAGAAGAATGTGGCATCAAGATTGGAGGAAGACGCGTTAACAACCCGTGACATGAAGATCACACAACCTTGCTTGCTGAAAGTGAAGAAGACATGAAGCACTTATTGATGAAGATCAAAGATTGCAGCCTTTGGTATGAATTACACCTCAACACAAACAAAACAAAAATCCTCACAACTAGACCAATAAGCAACATCATGATACATGGAGAACAGATTGAAGCTGTCAGGGACTTCATTTTGCTGGGGTCATAATCAGTGTTCATGGAAGCAGCGGTCAAGAAATCAGACAATGTGTTGCTCCGGGCAAACCTGCAGCAAAAGACCTCTTTAAAGTTTAGAAGAGCAAAGATGTCACTTTGAAGAATAGGGTGCTCCTGACCCAAGCCATGGTAT
Source organism: Orycteropus afer afer (assembly GCF_000298275.1). Classification (NCBI taxonomy): domain Eukaryota; kingdom Metazoa; phylum Chordata; class Mammalia; order Tubulidentata; family Orycteropodidae; genus Orycteropus; species Orycteropus afer. The sequence continues at coordinate 634,818 of NW_006921952.1, forward strand.
TTTCAATAAGCTCATATGCATGTGAAATCTGGACAGTGAATAAGGAAGACTGAAGAATTGATGCACTTAAATTGTGGTGTTGGCAAAGAATAGTGAAAATACCACAGACTGCCAGAAGAACAAACAAATCTGTCTTGGAAGAAGTACAGCCAGATTGCTCCTAGAAGTGAGAATGACCAGACTTTGTCTCACATACTTTGGTCATGTTGTCAGAAGGAACTGGTCCCTGGAGAAGGATATCACACTTGGGAAGGTGGAGGGTCAGTGAAAAAGGGGAAGACCCTCAACAAGACGGATCGACACAGTGGCTACAATGATGGGCTGAGGTACAGCAAGGATCATGAGGCTGGCACGGGACTGGGCAGTGTTTCGTTCTGTTGTACACAGAGTTGCTATGACTTGGAGCCTACTCCATGACACCTAACAACATATACATTTCAGTGACATTGGTTAAATTCTTCAAGTTGTGCACCATTCATACTCTCCTTTTCTCCTTAGCATAAACTCACTGCATAAACTCATAAACCCTAAAGTTCTTATCTAATCTTTTGAGTTGCCATTGTCAATTTGATCCCCTCAAAATAACAACAACAAAAAAAAACTACTCACTGCCATCGAGTGGATTCCAACTCAGAGCAACCTCCATTGGGTTTCCAAGAGAGTCAATCTTTATGGAAATAAATGGCCCCATCTTCCTTCCACAGAGCAGCTGGCGGGTTTGAATCACCAACCTTTTGGTTAACAGTCAAATGCCTTAGGCACTACACCACCAGAACTCCTTTGATCCCTTATCAACAAACAACAACTCACTGCCATTGAGTCGATTAGACTCATAGCGACCCTTCCTTGGGCTTCTAAGGTGGTATCTCTACAGAAGTAGACTGCCCAACCTTCCTTCCAAGGAGAGGCTGGTGAGGTTTGAACCACCAGCCTCTGGTTAGCAGTCAGATGCCTTAGGCACCGTGCCACCAGAGTTCCTTTGATCTCATACAGATAGACCTTAAAAGAACATCAGGAGCTCTGAGAGTGCAGTGGTCAAAGCATTCTGCTGCCAACCAAAAGGTTGGTGGTTCGAACCCACTAGCCACTCTGCAGGTGAAAAAATGTTGCAGTCAGCTTC
>NW_006921952.1:636037-637589 GCF_000298275.1 Orycteropus afer afer
GCTCTGGGTTTAAACAATCATGATGCTCAAGGCAGGCATTATTTGCTAGTTAAGCTGCACTGTCATTTGTTAGTTTGTTCTTAATCTTGTAAATGCAATTCTTTAAAAACCATTTTATTGTGCTTTAGGTGAAAGTTTGCGTAGCAAATTAGTTTTCCCAGTCGGTAGCTCATACAATGTCCCGTGACACTGGTTGCAGTCCTCACAGTGTTTCAGCCCTCTCTCTGTTTCCTCTCTGGGTTTCCACTCGTCCAGTTTTCTTTGTCCCTCCCTGTGGTCTCAGCTTTGGTTTGGAGCAAATGTTGCCAACGTCGCCCTGTTGGTCTCATTGGTGATTGTGCTGAGGAACATATTCTTCACACTGTTCGTTTTGTAGTTCCATCTATTATTTGGCTGGAAGGTGGCCTCCAGAAGTGACTTCTTAGAAGGTTTTCTCAGGGAAATAGATGTGGGGCTCCTTTAGTCTCTTTCTGACCAGTAAGTCTGGTATTTTATGTATTTTTTTTTTTTGAGGAGGGGGCTGGGTTTTGAATTCTGTTCTCATTTTCTTTCTTTATCCTTTCTAACTGGGACCTATTGTGGTCTTGGTCAGAATGGTTGTTGGTGGTAGCTGGGCACCATCTAGTTCTGGTCTCCAAGGAGGCTGTGGTTCATGTGGGCCTTTAACCTTTTGGACTCATTGTTTCCATGAGTTAGCATTTTACTTCCTTCTCCTTTGCTCCAGGCCAGAAAAGAGCAAGAGTTAGATGGCTGCTTGAAAGCTTTTAAGATCTCAGATGCTACCCAGTGGACTAGGAACGTTATTGTCTTTATCAACTGTGATTTTTCCCATTGATTAGATGTCCCCCGAGGCTTGTTTTTAATTTGTTGTAGTTATTTTAATGACTTTATTGTATTTATTTTGTTATTTTAGACACCCTAAGCGTGCTAGAAGTTAGAGGAGACTAAAGTATTTTAAAAGTCAGTTTGACCAAACAAGCTGCTTTGAATGGAACTGGGAACTTATGTGGAGATTTTGTCTTAGGAAGGTAGGAAGAGGTTACTTTTCCCCCTAAGATAGTAGTAAAGGAAGTGTGAGAGAGGGTTTACAGTAAAGACAAGAAATGATATGGAAACTAGCAGCCCAGTATGACGAGGGACAAGAGTCATTGGGGCTTGAGAACATATGAAAGGTGCACTGTCACTTTGGGGAATGTCACAGGAAAGCAAAAGGAGGAAGTGAGAGCTACGCACTGATAGTGAGGTCAGCCTATGTCTAGAATGGGCTCAATCAGAGGAATTCTGTCATCTTGCCCAGCACACTCAGGGGTCTTGGAGGAGGGGATGGAAGGAGGTGGTGGTTATCAGGCATTTACAGAAAGTGAACAGCAGGGGGCGCCCTTCAACCATGCTATCAGTCTCCTGAGGCGTGGCCTGGTGCCCATCAGAAGTGCACAGAGAAGCAACACAGGTTTCTGTCAGGGGACAGAGCCACAGGAGGGAGGGCCACACAAGTAAGATGTTGGACCCTCCACGGTCCCAAAGAGTCGTCCACATTCAAGATTCTATGATT
>NW_006921952.1:639459-641740 GCF_000298275.1 Orycteropus afer afer
GGGCCGGGAGCAGGAGGCAGAGCTGGACCCCAAGGTTGAGGGGCTTTCACCCAGCCCCTAGAGCCTGGCACTTTGAACTTGGACTTGAAGCCTCCAAATTGTAAGAATAAACTCCTATTTGTTAAGGCCATCCCATTTGTGGTATATTCTTGTCAGAGCGGCCCTAGGGAACCAGAACAATTACCAAAGCACTGAGAATCATTGTTCAGTCAAGTTGGCACATGTTTTGGGGGACACAAGCCAATCTGTGGCAATACCCTGCCACTTATGTTAAACACACACAAACTAAACAAAGCTATGTTTTATATGTAGCTAAAACTCGTTGCCACCACTTGTCTCAGTTTGTCGGACTGCGGTGGCTTGTGTGTGGCCGTGGTGCTGGAAGCTGTGTCACCAGCATTTCAATGCCAGCAGGGTCACCCGTGCCGGACAGGTTTCCATGGAGATTTCAGATTTGGACAGACTAGGAAGGACAGGGCCAGGTCCACTTCTGAAAGAATTGACCACTAAAAACCTTATGAATAGCAGGAAAACATTGTCAGATATAGTGACAGAAGATGAGGCCCTCAGGGTGGAAGACACTCAGAATCAACTGGGGAGGAGTTGCCTCTTCAGAGAAGTGTCAACCTTAATGACACGGATGGAGTCAAGTTTTCAGGACCTTCATTTGCTGATGGTGCGTGACTCAAAACAAGAGAAGACCCAGCTGCAGAAATCCATTAATAACCAGAATGTGTGAAGTATGAATCTAGAAAACTGGAAGGTGTCAAAAATGAAATGGAACGTAGAAAGATCAATATCCTAGGTATTAGTGAGCTGAAATGGACAGGTAGTGGCCACTTTGAATCAGACAATCATATGGTCTCCTATGCTGGGAACGACAAACTGAAGAGGAATGGCATCACAGTCATCATCAGAAAGAACATGTTGAGATCTATTCTGAAATACAGTGCTGTCAGTGATAGCGTCCATATGTCGACAAGGAAGACCAGTTAATACTGCTATTATTCAGATTTATACATCAACCATTACAAGCCAAAGTTGAAGAAAATGAAGAATTTTACCAACTTCTGCAATCTGAAATTGATCAAACATGCAATCAAGATGTATTGATAATTAGTGGTGATAAGAATGCAAAAGTTGGAAACAGAGAAGGAGCATCAGTAGTTGGAAAATATGGCCTTGGTGATCGAAATGATGCCAGAGATCTCATGATAGAATTTTGTAAGACCAACAACTTAGTTATTGCAAATACCTTTCTTCAATAACATAAACAGTGACTACACATGTGGATCTCACCAGCTGGGATACACAGGAATCAAATCGACGACACCTATGGGAAGAGACAATGGAGAAGTTCAGTATCATGAGAGTTAGACCGGAGGTTGACCAGGGGACAGAATATCAATTGCTCACATGCAAGTGGAAGTTGAAGAAAATTAAAACAAGTCCACAAGAGCCAAAATACAACCTTGATTATATCCCACCTGAATTTAGAGACCAATGAAGAATAGATCTGATGCATTAAACACCAATGACCAAAGATCTGATAAGCTGTGAGATGACATCAAGGACACTATACATGAAGAAATCAAAAATGTCATTAAAAGGACAGGAAAGGAAGAGAAGACCAAAATGCATGTAAGAAGAGATTCTGAAACTTGCTCTTTAAGAGAGAGTAGCTAAAGTTAATGGAAGAAATGATGAATTTAAAAAAATGAATGATTTCAAAGATTTCAAAGAGTTGCTCTAGAAGACCAAGTAAAGTATTATAATGAAGTGTGCAAAGGCCTAGAATTAACCAACCAAAGGACAAGAACACGTTCTGCATTTCTCAAGCTGAAAAAACTGAAAGAAAAGTTGAAGCCATAAGTCACAACATTGAAGCATTCTGTAGGCAAACTACTGAACAATGCAGATGGAAAGGGATACACATTCACTGTACCAAAAAGAATTGGCCAGTGTTCAACGAGAAGGTTGCATATGATCAAGAACTGATGGTGTTGAAGGAAGAAGTCCAAGCTGCGCTAAAGTCATTAGTGAAGGCAAGACTCCAGAAATTGATGGACTACCCATTGTTACCCTCCCGAGAGGGACCGGGTCTCCGGGAGCAAGGTAAGCACGGGCAGGCTTGTACTTAGTCCCCGGGAGCGAGGTAAGCATGGGCGGGCTTGTGCTTAGTAACCGGGAGCGAGGTAAGTACGGGCGGGCTTGTGCTTACTCACTGATCTGCACTGAACACTTTCCCTTGTTACCCTCACGAGAGGGACCGGGTCTCCGG
>NW_006921952.1:645264-653761 GCF_000298275.1 Orycteropus afer afer
TGATGGGCTCAAGTATAGCAGGGATTGTGGGGCTGGCGCGGGATCGGGCAGTGTTTCGTTCTGCTGTGCATGGGGTCGCTATGAGTTGGAAACGAGTTGATGGTACTTAACAACAACAACAACAACCCATTGAAATGCTTCAACAAATAGATGCAGCACTGGAGGCACTCGTTTATGCCAAGAAATTTGGACAGCTACCTGGCTAACTGACTGGAAGAGATTCATATTTGTGTCCATTCCAAAGAAAAGTGATCCAACAGAATGCAGAAATTATCAAACAATATCAATATCAAATGCAAGTAAAATTTGCTGAAGATAATATGAAAACAGTTGCAGCAGTATATTGACAGGGAACTGCTAGAAATTCAAGCCAGATTCAGAAGAAGACATGGAGTAAGGGAAATCATTACTGATGTCCAATGGATCTTGGCTGAAAGCAGAGAATACCAGAAAGATGTTTACTTGTGTTTTATTGACTATGCAAAGACATCAGACTTTGTGGATCATAACAAATCATGGATAACATTGAGAAGAAGGGAATTTCAGAACACTTAATTGAGCTCATGAGGAACCTCACATAGACCAAGAGGCAGTCGTTCAAACAGAACAAAGGGATACTGCATGGTTTAACATCAGGAAAGGAGTGTGTCAGGGTTGTATTCTTTCACCATACTTATTCAATCTGTACACTGATAAAATAATCCAAGAAGCTAGACTATATGAAGAAGAACATGGCATCAGGATTTGAGGAACACTCATTAACAACCTGTGATATGCAGATGATATAACCTTGCTTGCTGAAAGTGAAGAGGACTTGAAGCACTTACTGATGAAGATCAAAGACTACAGTCTTCAATGTGGATTACACCTCAACAAAAAGAAAACAAAAATCCTCACAACTAGACCAATAAGCAACATCATGATAAATGGAGAACACACTGAAGTTGTCAGAAATTTCATTTTACTTGGATCCACAATCAATACCCATAGACAAGCTGCCAAAAAATCAGACAATGTGTTGCCCTGGGGAAATCTCCAAAAGACCTCTTCAATGTGTTAAAGAGCGAAGATGCCACTTTGAAGACTAAGGTGTGCTTGACACAAGCCATGGCATTTTCAATAGCCTCATATGCATGTAAAAGCTGGACAATGAATAAGGAAGACCACAAAAGAATTGATACGTTCAAATTTGGTGTTAGTGAAGAATATTGAGTGTACCATGGACTGCTAGAAGAACAAACAAAAATCTGTCTTGGAGAAAATACAGCTGGAATGCTTCTTGGAAGTGAGAATGGCTAGACTTTGTCTCACCTACCTTGGCATTGTCAGAGGGGACCAGCCCCCGGAGAAGGACTTGGGAATGCTTGGGAAAGTGGAGGGTCAGTGGAAAAGAGGAAGACCGTCAACAAGATGGATTGACATGGTAACTGCAACAATGGGCTCACCAAGCATAGCAAGGATTGTGAGGATGGTGCAGGACAGGGCAGTGTTTCGTTATGTTGTACACAGGGTCACTATGTGTCAGAACCAACTTGACATCACCTCACTACAAACCAGTTGCCATGGAGTAGACTCTGGCTCATGGTGACCCCACAAGTGTCAGCTGGAGCTGTGCTCCATAGGATTTTAAATGGCTACTTCTTTTGAAAGAGATCACCAGACCTCTCTTCTGAGGTGCCTCTGGATGGACTTGAACTTCCAGTCTTCCAGTCAGCAGCCAAGTGCAGTAACCACCCAGGGATTCTGTTTCATACACGTTAATGCATAGATGAAGGCCTGGAAGGATTCATGCCAAAATGATAACAGCATTTACCTCTGGAAAGAGGAGTACAAAATATTCATCCATCCATCCTCTACCCACTGCCATGGAGTCAAGTCTGAATCATAGCAACCCTATAGAATGGAATAGAACTGCCCCATAGGATTTGCAAGGCTGACATCTTTATAGAAGCAGATTGACTGTTCTTTCAGCCACAGAGCAGCTGTTGGGTTTGAACTGCTGGCCTTTTGGTTAGCAGCCCTGTGCCTGAACCACTGCACCACCAGAGTGGAAAACTCAAATGCAATACAAATGCAGAGAAAGCTCATTATGATCATTTGCTGCAATATGTTGCCTTTTGTCTCATGAAATAATGCTGCCAAGCTTTAGGCTGGTGGCTGGGACTAGCAGCCTAAGTTCTGGCTGCTTGGACTTCTGTGTGGACCCCCTGTGCTCTGCCCCTCACTCCTGGGAATATGCCCACAAATTCCCTTCAAGAAGCCCTTCCATTCATGTGGCTCCCAGGTTTGAATCCCACCATTGTCACAACCCTAGGGAAGGGCCATGGCTCTGGGTGTGATTGCCTCAGACAATCAAGAGGACAACTCTGAGTAATTACCCTCATTACAAACCCAAAACCAAGCTCCCTGCTGTTGAGTCTGATCGGACTCATGGCCACTCCTCCTTGGGTGTCCGAGGCAGTAACACTATGGAAGTAAGTTGTCCAATCTTCCTGTTGAGGAGTGACTGGTGGGTTTGAACCGCCGGCCTTCTGGTTAGCAGTCAAATGCCTTAGGCACCACGCCACCAGAGCTCCCACCCTCATTACAGTTGACACTTAAAAAGCTCCTGCTCTTGACTAGATGTTGTTCTTGACTAGATGTTGTGATAGCAACTGTTATCCTAATTCTCATCTTGGGAGATGTCCCTTTATGGGATGTGACAGGGTATCTAAAGTGTGTTATGGAATCCTATGCCCAAGAAGGCTTTTTTGCTCCACTGAATGTGTCCGTATAAATCCAGAGAAGGCTGAATTTGAACTCAGTATCGATACAGGAGCCCTGGTGGTGCAGTGGTGATAGTGCTTGTCTCCTAACTGAAAGGTTTGTGATATGAACCTACCAGCTGCTCCCTAAGGGAAAGGGATGGCGGCCTGCTTCTGTAAAGATTTACAGCCTTGGAAACCCTGTGGGGTTGTTCTACTTTGTCCTCTAGGGGCGCTGTGAGTTGGAATCGACTTAATAGCAATGAGTACAGAATAAATGGATGAATATTTTGTTTGATATTTTTCATTAGAGCCTCATTTTTTTTGTTGTTTGTTATTTTTTCATTAAACCCTCATTTATTGAGCACTGCCAGCTGGAGTACCAAGTTCATGAAGATGTATTCCTGACCACTAAGGAAGTCACAGACTCAAAGGAGAGAGACATAAATGTACGTTAAAGCTTTTACCTGAGAAATATCACACACAATAAAAAGTAAGTAAAACCAAAGTGTGTAGTAAAGTGATGGAGGGAAGGATTAGTTCAGGCATGGAGGATCAAATCTACTTCACAGGGGAAGGGAAACTAAGACTGGCCTTTAAAGCAAGAGTGGAGTTTGCTAAATGAAGACCAGGGAAGTAGGGGAGGGGAGGACAGAGTGAAGGCATGGCATTCCAAGCAGGAGCAGAGACAGTGAGGGAGAGAAGGCATTTGACTGCTAGCCAGAAGGCTGGCGGTTCAAACCCACCAGCCACTCCTCGGAAGGAAGATGGGGCAATCTACTTCCCTAGAGATACCGCCTCAGCAACCCAAGGGAGGGTCACTATGAGTGGAATTGACTTGACGGCAGTGAGTTTGGTTTGGTGTTTGGTACCAGGTGTATCAGTGCCCCTGGGCTTCCATACAAAGCACTGCAAACCAATTGGCTTAAAACAACAGACATTTATTCCCTCACTGTTCTGGAGGCTTGAGTTCAAAATCAGGTATTGGCCATGTTGATTCCTTCTGAGGTTCGGGGGAGAACCTGTTCTGTGCCCGTGCCTTTCTCCTAGCTTCTGGTGATGGCTGCAGATGCGTCACTGCCATCTCGGCTCTGTCTTCACGTGGCCATCTTCCCTCTGTCTCTTCTCCTCTTCTTACAATGACACCAGCCTTATTGGATTAGAGCCCACCCTACTCCAGTGTGTCCTCATGTTAAGGTAACTATTTCTTCAGAAACGATAATTCCAAATAAGGTCTCGTCCGTGGGTACTGGGGGTGAGGACTTCAGCATAGCTTTTTTGGGGACACAAATCAGCCCATAACCCCAGGGTGGTGTGGAGTGATTGGGATCTTGCTGTGAGAGCAGCGAGAGGTGACACTGGAAAGGCACAGGCTCGGGGTGGCCAGGTTGCGAAAGGTCTTGATTACCATGCTAATGAGCATAGACTTTGTCTCACAGATGACGTGAAAGAATAGAAGGTCTTTTTGTGTCTTAGAAAGGTAATTTGGATTGTAATATACACAAAGGGATGGAAGAAGGAGAAAACAGGAGGCAATGAAACCAGTTAAAAAACTATTTCAGTAAGTCCTGGTAAGAGACCACAAGACCTGAGTTGAGACAACGGGGATGGAGAGGAAAAAGAGTGACTTGAATATGAGAGACATTTCTCCATGGTCAGCAGGACTTGTGTCTGGATGAAGAGGTCAAGGAAGAGAAGGAAACAGAGATTACTGGGATCTTTGGTTTGGTCAGCTGTGGGCCTGCTGCTTCAGGAGGGAGAGAATGGTGAGGGATTGTGTGGGGTATGTGCCCAATGAAATACAGTTGGTGATGTCCAATATACAGTTTTAAAAAAGTATACATACATAACTAGAGCTCAAGAAAAGAGCAAGGACAGAGATGGAATGAGGAGTCGTCGAGATGTGGGTAGTATGGGACTGAGATCATTTGGGGGCGGGGGCTAAGAAAAGAAAAGCACCATGAGTGACATCTTGGGGAACATCAGCTAGTGAGACTGAGAACAGAGAACAAAGAACCAGAAAAAATGGAATGGTCTCATGGAAGCTGAAAGGAAAGGTTGTCGTGGTCAATGATGCTAAATACTATGGAGGCCAATTAGCAAGAAGACTGAAAGCAGTGATTGGGTTTGAAAGTTTGAAGGTTGTTGATGACCTCTTCCAGCGGGAAGGAGAAAGTACCATTATGGTGGATCCAGAAATGAATGGGGAATGAAAACATGGAGCGGTCAGTGGAGATGAATGTTTGGTTTAAGTAGAGATTTTCACCGGCTTTGCAAATAACATTAGAAATCTTACGAATACTCATTCTTAATCTCCTTGTTGGTTCCCTCTTCTAACCTCAATTAAAGGCCAGTCCCACTTGTTCTAGGCAGCCCTGGTAGCACAGATGGTTTGCACTTGGCTACTAACTATCTGAGATGCTGGACTGTATGAAGAAGAACATGGCATCAGGATTGGAGGAAGAGTCATTAACAACCTGTGATATGCAGGTGACAAAACCTTGCTGAAAGTGAAGGTGGCTTGAAGCACTTACTGATGAAGATTAAAGACTATTACACCTCAACACAAAGTAAAAATCCTCACAACTGGACCAATAAGCAGCATGATGATAAATGGAGACAAGATTGAAATTGTTGAAGATTTCATATTACTTGGATCCACAATCAACACCCACGGAAGCAGCAGTCAAGACATCAGATGTCATATTGCAGTGGGGAGATGTGCTACAGAAGATCTTTTTAAGGTGCTGAAGAGCAAAGATGTCTCTTTGAAGACTAATATGTGCCTGACCCAAGCCATGGTGTTTTCAGTCGCCTCATGTGCATGTGAAATGCAATGAATAAGGAAGGCTGAGGAAGAGTTGATGGTTTTGGGTTGTAGTATTAGCGAAGAATACTGAAAGTACCATGGGCTGCCAGTGGAACAAACAAACCTGTCCTGGAAGAAGCGCAGCCAGGATGCTCCTTGAAAGCAATGAAAGAATGGCCAGACTTTGTCTCACCTACTTTGGCCATGTTGTCAGAAGGGACCATTCCCTGGAGAAGAATATCATGCTTGGCAAGGTGAAGGGTCAGTGAGAAAGCGGAAGGCCCTCAGTGAGATGGACTGACATATGGCTGCAACGATGGGCTCAGGTATAGCAAGGATTGTGGGGATGCACAGGACCGGGCAGTGTTTCGTTCTGTTGTAATAGGGTCGTTATGAACTGGAGCCAACTCCACGGCACCTAACAACAACACTAATCTGAAAAATGTACCCCAGTGGTGCAATGGTTAAGTGCTTGGCTCCTACCTGAAAGGTTGATGGTTCAAATTTACTGAGTGGCTCTGCAGGAGAAAGACCTGGCAATCTGCTTCCATAAATATTATAGCCTAGGAAACCCTATAAGGAGCTCTGGTGGCACAGTGCCTAAGGCATTTGACTGCTAACCAGAAGGTTTGCGGTTCAAACCCACCAGCCACTCTGCAGAAGGAAGACTGGGCAATCTACTTCCGTAAAGATTTACCACCTTAGAAACCCAAAGAGGGTCGCTATAAGTCATCATCCACTCGCAGTGAGTTTGGTTTTTTGTTTCTATTTTTGGTAGGAAACCCTATGAGGCAGTTCTACTCTGTCACATGGAGTTGCTATGAGTTCAAAATCGACTCAGTGATACCTAACAGCAACACTAACCTAACAATTGGTGATTTGAAACCACTTGGTGGCACAGCAGAGCCCTGGCCATCTGCTTCTATTAAGTTTATGGTCAGAAAGACCCTGTGCAGCACAGTTGTACTTTGTAGCTCGGGGGGTTGCCGTGAGGTGGAACCTACTCAGTGGCAATGAGCTTTCTCCTTTGATGTTGTCACTGTCTTCAGTGAAACCTCGTATCTGTCACACCTTTAGCCTCTTCTCCAGTCTAACTGTGAGCTTCTTGAACCAAAGAAGATAGAAAAACCAATGTCGAATCTTCTTTAGCAGCTCTAAGTGTTATTGTAAAGATGGCTCGTGTTTCAGTGGGAGGCACTCATTGTATCTTGAGAGAATCCCTTCAATAATGCTCATGATACCCTCCTCTTTGGACATCAGGATGATTTTCCTGACTCATAACCGTCCAGTGGGTGTGATCCGCATGGCTTACCAGGTCCATATAGCCTCTGAGTAAGTCCTGAGTCATTTTGCTTCCCTGGACATGTTTCCACAGTCTCACATCAGGGCTTTGGATTAAAGGATTTAGAAATTCCTCCCTTGTTCTAGCACATTCATACTTTGTGGTTGTGGTACCCATTAGCCAAATGGTTGACTAGAGACAGAGGTGCTGTTTATGGCCAAGGAATATGGTAAAAATGTTGGCCCACTCAGGGACTCAGTTTATTCTCATTGGTTACAGGGTTCCAACTAGCCACACCACTTTGTCCTTCTTCTGTGACTTAGTCATGCATCTGGTTTCTGGTCTCCTTAGCCCAAATACCAAGCACTTCTCCTGGCCTGGCTTCTTAGGACAATGATGTTGGTTGGTGGGTCAGTTAAGGCCAGGAATGATTTGGAAGCTGTGAAGCAGCAGAGGTGAGAAGTGGATATGGAACCAAAGAGCGCCAAGACACGAGGTGAGGTCTTCTGGATACCTGGGAGAGGCAGCCTCCGTCTCCTGCTGATGGGTGCTGCCCACAATCGAGTCACACTTAAGGACAGACGAGCTAAGTGACAGGTGGGTTCCATGTCCAAGCCCCTAAAAATAGTGGAGGTAGGGCTCCATTTCAAAACAGTGACAGCATCAGCAAGTTAATTAAGAAACCTGACAGTAATGACAAGAGGCCTGGCACATGGCTCCTTCAGATCAACCTCGTTGGAGACGAACACAGCGGTATTTGATCACAGATGAGGCAATGGCACCCTCTTCCACACCCCGCCAGAGTCTGCTTATGTCAGATAATCAGAAAAATCCACTTCTTATGGGTGCATATGCTCTCGGGTCTGATGAAATTTCTTTGGAAGACTGTGTAGGATTTTCATTTCGGTTCCCAATATTCCAGTGGGTTTAAAGCATAGCTTTTAATAGTCTCAATATTGTCTCTCTAGCCACTCCTCAAAAGGAAGGTTGGGTAATCTACTTCCGTAGTGATACTGTCTCGGAAATCCAAGGAGGGGTCGCTATGAGTTGGGTCCAACTCGACGGCACATAACAACAATGACAACATTTTATGGAGAGTCCAACCACAAGGTTGGAGGTTCGAGTCTGCCCAGACATGCCTCGGAAAGAAGGCTGGCAATTGACTTCCATGAAATCAGCAATGAAAGCCCTACAGAGCACAGATCTACTCTGACACATGCGGGGTCTTCGTGGGTTGGAATTGACTCAACGGCAACTTCTTTGGTTGAACTTGATGTCCAACTTGTCAATAAATAGACACATGGTGTAGGCCTCCATTTGTTCTCTTTCCCTGGGCCCTGCAGATATTATGAGTGGGCAGTCCCTGTAGTAGCCATGCCCCCACATTGCTTCTCTTCAATGGCAGGAAGCCTGTTCTCTTTCTAAAGATTCACAGGCAAAGAGTGTTTCCTCACTAATCCTTGCTGTCAACTCAGCCACTTATGGGATTCTCTTCCTGAAGTCCAGCTTCCTTAGGAAGCAGACACAACATGTTGGAGAATTTTCTGATCCAGAGGAAGCTGTATACAGGGCTGAACGGCAATCAGAAGCCTGGCTAGGTGGCTTATGCTCTAGCCCTCCTAGAAGAGATCGGGTTGTGGCCCTGTGAGGATGGAAGAGGCA
>NW_006921952.1:654496-656555 GCF_000298275.1 Orycteropus afer afer
AAGTCTCATAGCACCATTCATCTCTCTTCTACATCACTTAACACAATTGAAATAATATATTTACATATATAGCTATTTGATTAATGCCTGCGCCCCCCATTAGACTGTGAGTTACATGAAAACAGAACCATGCATATCTGTTGCACTCACTATGATCAACTTGTCTGATGCTCACAATGGAGTAGTGATATTAAGTGCTCTATAATATGTGCAATGGATGGTGGGTGGATGGATGCATGTATGCATGAATTAAGGAATGGAGGAGTGGATGGATGATGTATGGATGGGTGAGTGGAAGAATGGATAGATAGGTGGATGCATGGATGGGTGGATGGATGAATTAAAGATCAGATGGGTGGGTAGATGGGTGGATGGATGGATGGATGGATGGATGATGGATGGATGGATGGATGGAAGGAAGGGTGAGAGAATGGGTGGTTGACTGGGTGGGTTGGTAGGTGAGTAGATGGATGGATGGACAGAGGAATGGGTAGAGGTGTGGATGGAAGGGTAGATGGATGGATGAAGAAATGGATGGATGAATGGGTAGGTGAATGGATGGATGGGTAGATGGATGGATGAGTGGCTAGATGGAAGGAGTGTGCATTTTTAGACATGCTGGAACTTAGCCTCAAAGGTAAAATTTTCTTTTAGATGTTTGATATAAGTTGATTTGGTTTTGTAGATTGAGAACAATATCCTTTCTCTCCTTGCCCTTTCCTTTAAGGATGGAAGAGGAATAGACCTTTTGATAAGGCCAGCACTTGGGCCTTGGCTCAAGGAAATAACATCAGAACTTAGGACACACCATGAGGTTGGCAATGGTGGGGGCTGTGACCTGTAGGCCCAGGGCAGCAGGTGTCAGAGATCAGTCCCCTCCATTGTCCTGCGATTGGTCAGCCCTCCCTTCCTTCCACCCTGGGTGCTCAGCACCAAGCCCCATGGGGAAGGTGGGGTCTGCTCACACACTTTGGAAGAGTGTGAGTGTGTCTTTCCCCACTGGGTGTACTGCTACCTTTGTTCTGATCACATGAGGCTCCAGCAAGTAACAAATAAAAGAGTGCCCTCTCCCCCAGTTAGGAAGCAGGAAGGAATGACCGAGATTGGTGAGCGGATGAGCCCAGCCCTGGGGTTAATCTCTGAGTGCTGCTTCGAGAAGGATTGCAGGAAACCCTGCCTCCCGTCCACCCGGAAGTTCAGCCCAGGTTGGCCTGTGCTCCATGTCCAGCAGCAGGCCAAGCTGCTCTTGTCCCTGGCAGCCACTGGAGTGGTCTTCAGACTCTTCCAAGACGTCAGACTCAGTGCAGACAAAGGCCCAGCTTCTGGAACTTTCCTGACCTTGGGAAAACCAAACAAAAAGCCCAGGCCCAGGAGGGTGTGTGCACTCTTCTGTGTGCATGTTTCTGCAGAGAAACCTCTAGGAGAGGATGGACTAGACGCTGAGTTCAGTGTGGGAAGGTCCAGCCACCCCGCTCTCCAGCTGCAGACTTAGACTGTCTCCCTTCTGTTGCCCCCTCTCCTGTGTGTGGTTTTCAAAGCTATCCCCTTGTCTCTTGTCCCCTTTCTTCTCCACAACCCCTAACTCTGCCTGTTTGTGCAGCTACTTGGATATGAAAGCTGTGTCCTCCCTTCCCAGCACTCCGTACATGTTGATTCAGCCCAGAGATGATCTAAGGGAAGGCAGGAGGCATCGCTGCATGCTGACTGTTGTGACTGTGCACTTTGATCCACAGACCAGACGCCAGGTGACCAAGCAGCCTGTGAGTTGAGCTGCAGGGACCTTCATAAGCTCTGAGCAATTTGGCAGTGGTTTTCTCTGAGATCTCCAGCTACTCCCAATCCCTTTCTCTCTCAGCCCTGAATTTGGCTCTTTTTCCTGCTAAGCTGCAAAGCTTCTTTAGACAGAATGGCATGAACAGGCTTCACTTAACAGTCTTCATTCTCTCTCCCAGATCTCCTCCTATGCCCTTTGCCAGGGATGCTTTTTATGGAGGAAAGGACTTCTGAGGCCATGACAGAGGGGACAGTGGCAGGGATGAGCCCTCCAGGTGGCTCTGGT
>NW_006921952.1:657225-658538 GCF_000298275.1 Orycteropus afer afer
CCACGAGCCAAAGGGAGAATGCAGAGTGGATGAGGATGAAAGATGTGAGAGGCACAGTGTCAGCCCCAGAAGAGGGACAGGATGAAGAGTGAGGAAGGGTCTGCAATAGTCAACCACAGGTGTTCCTGGGTTTGAAGCTCAGCTCCTGAACTTACTATGACCGTTGGGAAAACAGCTTGAAGCCAGACTATGGGGAGTTCCTGCCCAGTACGCGATCAAGCTGAAGCAGTTCACACACATGGAGTACTTGAGAGATGAGAAAGATAATTTATTACTTTACACATGGTAAAGAGACAGGGGCCAGTACCCAAATCTGACTTCTCAAGTGGGGCCTGGGTACAGTTTTTGTAAGGTTCAAGAAAGGGGTCTATACATATTTTTATAAATTTCAGGAATTTGGTTATGAATTAGCTGGAGATTGGCTGAAGTTTCCTTTGCTCTGGTATAAAAGGACGTCCATTTTTAATGTGTGTGCTGGTGTGCCAGTTGAGTTACAGCAACAGTCAGTTACAGCTGACTTCATCAGCTGATTGAGGCTTAGGATCGAGGCAGAGTGGGAGATGTTAATTCCAGCAACTTCATTCTGTTTGTCTCACTGCACATGTTCATGGACCAAAACAGATCTGAACTGGTTTTAACCAATTCCAAGTTGGTCTCAGCTGGTGTTATAGTTAAGGTTGTGTGTCAACTTGGCCAGGCCATAGTTTTGAGAGTCAGGGCAGTTGGATGCAGTTATTCCCTGTGATGATATTGGAATCAACTCCATGGTGGGGTTTACTGTGAGCAGCTAGGGAGCTGCCTTCCAGTGTATAAGGAGAAGCTTTGAGAAAGGTCTTGCCCTTTTTGCACATCTGGATCCTACATTTGGCTGAGTCTTCATCTTAGTGGCCTGCCATGTTGCCTGCCAATCTTGGGATTGTTCCTGGACTTGAACTAGTGGCCTGCTGTGTTGTCTGCTAACTTGGGACTGAGCTATTTTACCTGTTGATCTAGGGTTCATCAGCCTCAGCAGCCAGCAGCTTCATGAGTCAGAAAAAGCCTCTAGCTCTAGTGGGCCTAGAACAGGTTGTTGTTGTTAGGTGCCATTGAGTCGTTTTCAACTCATAGTGACCCCATGCACAGCAGAACGAAACACCACTTGATGCTGCGCCAGTTCCATGATCCTTGCTATACTTGAACCCATTGTTGCAGCCACCATGTGAATCCATCTCGTTGAAGGCCTTCCCCTCTTTCATCGACACTCCACCTTACCAAGCCTGACATCCTTCTCCAGGAAATGGTCCCTTCTGACAACATGACCAAAGTAGGTGAGA
>NW_006921952.1:675244-681831 GCF_000298275.1 Orycteropus afer afer
TTTTTTTTTTTTTTTTTAATGGAAGAAGGGGCCCATGGAAGGCAAAGTGCCTAGTGCCTACGATGTGGCCCTGCACCAGAAGTCCCTCCTTGAGTAAACAGGGCTGAGGCTCACAGCTGGGTGTTGGGTGACTTCACATTCCTTCCAGAACTGCGTCTATGAGAAACCTGCTCCACTGTTCACAGTCTGCGGTCTGGCCAGAGCCCAGGAAACCAGCGGGGTATGTCACTGAGAACAGCTTGGTCTCCCTGCTGGGACTGTTCCCTTGGCCACCCCAGAGACCATCCGTCAGGCTGTGATCACTCCCAACCAGATGCCCAAACATCAGCCCTAAGCCAGGAACCAGAACCATATCAGATGCTGTCAAGTTGCCTGGGATTCCTGGCCCGCCGACGTGTGCAGAGTACAACTGTGCTCCATAGGGCTTTCAAGACTGGGACTCCTCAGGAGATAGGCTTTCTTCTGAGGTGCCTCTGGGTGGGTTTGAACTGTCAGCCGTTCAGTTAGTAATCGAAGGCTTAAACCTTTTCAACAAACCAGGGACTTCTGATTGTCAGCCCTAAGAGCATGCCCCAAGTACTGTGGGCTGGAGAGCTAGGTGCCCCTAAAGCATTCTGTATGCACTGCACTTGTTTGCATTTGTGTGTTTCATCCACCCACCCATCCACCCATCCACACATCCACCCATCCATCCACCCATCCATTCATCCATCCACACACCCATCCATCCATCCACCCATCCATCCATCCATCCGTCCACACACCCATCCATCCGTTCACCCATCCATCCACCCACCCATCCATCCATCCATTCATCCATCCATCCATCCATACACCCATACACCCACCCATCCATCCATTGGGTCTCCATTGAGTAAGCACCTCTGATGTGCCAGGGAGGCACCAGGGCTTGGGAGGACACAGAAGAGGCCAGAGCATAGCCATGCGTTCTAGGGACCAACTGCCCAGCAGAGGAGAAGGGCAGGAGAGAGTGCATTCTAATAAACATCCTGTGATGAGGGCTTCGGCACATATCTGAACGTTGAGGCCCTTGCCTGCTGTCTGAGAGGGAAACCTGCCCTTTTTTCTGACCCTGGGACTGACCCTTCCCCTCCCCTACAGAGATGTTTCTCTGCTAGGCTTCAGGTAAGGCTCCCCTCCACTTGCATGGCCCCAGACTTCACGTGGAGGTCCTGTGCAGATGCATGATACAGAAAACCACTGTCTTTTGAGTCTGGACCTGGAAGTCCCCAGTAGTCCAATAAATCGTTGCCATCAAGTCAATTCTGACTTGATGTTGAAGAGTACAACTGCTCAGTAGGGTTTCCTCAGCTGTGATCTTTATGGAAACAGATTGCCAGGCCTATCTTTTGTGGTACTGCTGGGCGAGTTTGAACAGCCAACTTTAGGGTAGTTGAGCACTAACTGTTTCACCCCCAGGGACCTCGCCCCCCATTGACTGTCTTCTTGCCTCTGGAAGGCTGGCCATCCTGCTGGAATCAGCAAGTGCACCCGATTCCTCTGGAAATGCCTGAACATGACCTTTCCTTGCTCCCAGCAGAGCAGTGGTGATGTACTTGGCTCCCACTCAGATGACCCAGGCAGCAAGAAGAATGGGCAGGCTGGGAGACCAAAGAAGAGCCACCTGGCCTACGGCATCCTGGACATCCCACCTTGGTACCTCTGCATCTTCTTGGGGATCCAGGTAATGCCACCCAGGAAGCTCTGGGTCCAGGAGGCCCTACCCCCAAAGCCGCAGCCACACAAGCCTGGGTCAAATTACCAGTACCAGTTGTCATCAGGTGGATTCTGACTCATGGCAGCCCAATGTGTGTGTCCAAGTAGAACTTTGCTGCATAGAGCTTTCAATGGCTGCAAACGTTCAGAGGTAGGTAGCTAGGCCTTTCTTCTGAGGCCTCTGGGGTGGACTCAACCAGCAATCCTTTGGTTAACCGCTGAGCAAGTTAATTGTTTGCTCCGCCCAGGGGCTCCCAGGTCAAATTAATCAACATCAGAAACTTCCGTTGCTGACGTTGTTGGCTTCCAGGGCAAGTCGAGGCTCCTGTAGTCTCTGTAGGAGTTGGGAGAGGGCATAGGGACTTGGGAAGGGCTCTCTGTCACACTGAGCTGATGAACAGATACAAGACAGCAACTGGGCCATTGTTCCCTTGAATGGGGCCACTGAGCTGGTTAAAGGCCTGGGTCACTTTGGTGAGGCTCTTTTCCAGTGATCCGGAGAGAGGTACTGGGCCAAGTCCACTTCCTTAGAGCCAGCCCTGACAGCTGGACTTCTCGTTCTGATCCCACTTCCACCCTCTTGCCTAGCATTCTTTGGGATCAAGA
Organism: Orycteropus afer afer; assembly: GCF_000298275.1. Taxonomy (NCBI): domain Eukaryota; kingdom Metazoa; phylum Chordata; class Mammalia; order Tubulidentata; family Orycteropodidae; genus Orycteropus; species Orycteropus afer. Next base: position 677,588 of record NW_006921952.1, read on the forward strand.
GATTTATCTGATCATGGGAGGGAGTTAGCTCTATCTCCTGACATTGGTTAGACAGTGTTGCTGGGCCTGTTGTGAGATGGGGAATAAAACCCTGACTTACGGAATATGGGTGGCCTGTGTAGAATGAGCAGGTCAAAGAGGCTCTGAACTTCCCATGTCATTTATCCCAAGAGGAGCAATGGCAAGATTGTCCAAGTGTCCCTACAAAGATACAGGCATTTCTTTTCTGAAAACCTTCCTGTATCCTCTTCCCTAAGGGGCAGCCAACCCCCCAGTTGGTCATAGTTTGTTTATTGAACCTTCTGGGTTAACCAAAGAAAAAAAAAAAAGTGGGGGACTTGTGCTTGTCAGTGGGAGCTCAGAGTCTCCCCCTGGATCTCATTCTCACTTTACTCCACCTCCAGAGACTTTGATCTGCTCAGGGAATGTTCTGGAACAGCAGGACCAGTATGGTCAAGAGCTCTCATCTATCTACACATCCATCTAGCTCTCTAGCTATATCTACCCACCAATGTACCTATCTATCACCTGTCTATATAGCCCTCGAGCTAGTTAGCTACTCCTCTGTCTCTATCTAGCTATGTCTCTATTCATCCATCCATCTCTGTCTGTCTGTCATCTACCTATACATCCATCTAGCTAGCTATCTCTATCTTGCCATCCATCTAGCTATCTCTATTATCTGTCCATCTGTCCATCCATCTGTTCACCATCCATCCATCCCACTCTAGCCCCTTTACAGTGAGTTGCCTGCTGTGGACTCAGCCCTGTCCTGACCTCTGGGTTGGACCTTGTCCTCTCAGGACACTCAAATAGCTGTTGGCCAATAGCTCAAAGCCTATGCTCAGGTCTTCCTTGACAGTGGCCTGGCCCTCACCATGGGCCTGGTTTTAATTACTAGCCTCTTGCCTTGCTTTGGGTCACCATGAGTCAGAAATGACCGACAGAAACCGATTGGCTTTGGGTTTTTGCCTTGTTCTTGAGGTCCCATCCCCACTGGGCTCCTGTCCCATCCTCCTGTGCTGTGTCACCCCTTGGTTTCTTGCCCAGGGCAGTGGGGCCCCTGCTTCTTGCTGCTGTCCCTCCTAGCTCCTGCTGCCTGCCTGGCTGTGCCTCAGCCAGGGAGGACAGCCCGTGGGTGCTGGGGTGGGTGGGCCTGAGGGTCAGCCGGCGGCACAGTGTCTCCATGGTCTCCACTCCCTCTGCTCTGCCCACAGCACTTCCTCACAGCCCTTGGGGGACTCGTGGGTGTGCCACTCATCCTGGCCAAGGACCTGTGCTTGCAGCATGACCCCCTGGGCCAGAGCTACCTCATCAGCACCCTTTTCTTCGTCTCTGGCATCTGCACTCTCCTGCAAGTGTTCTTAGGAGTCAGGTGAGTGAAGCGATGCCCTGTGGCAGGAGTGAAAATAGAGACCCTGTGTCTCAGTGTTGGAAAGTTATAGACCAAGTGTCATAGTCTGGGTTCTCCGGAGGAGCAAAACGGGGTATGTATGTATGTATATATATATACACACACACACACGTACACATATACATATACATACATATATAAAGGAGCTCTGGTAGCTCTGTGCCTAAGGCAACTGACTGTTAACCAGAAGGTTGGTGGTTTAAACCCACCAGCCACTCTGTGGAAGCAAGACTGGGCAATCTACTTCTGTAAAGATTTACCACCTCAGAAATCCAACAGGGTTTGCTATGAGATGGAATAGAGTTGACGGCAGTGGGTTTTTTTTTTTTTCTTTTTTGGTGTGTGTGTGTATATATATATTCATATATATATGTACGTACATATGTATAAGGAGCTCTGGTGGTGCAGTGCCTAAGGCATTTGACTGCTAACCAGAAGGTTGACAGTTCAAACCCACCTGCCACTCCAAGGAAGGAAGACTGGGCAATCTACATCCATAAAGATTTACCGGCCCGGAAACTCAATGGGGGTCACTATGAGTTGGAATTGACTCAATGGCAGTGAGGCTGAGTTGACGGTACATAACAACAACAACAACATATATAAATTTAAGAAAATGGCTCACAGTTGTAGAGGCTGGCAAATCTCAAATCTGTGGGTCAGGCAACAGACTGAAGACCTCTGCTTGCTGGCTCATATGGTTGCAGGGGCTGATGAACCCTAAATGCACAGGCCAGACTGTAGTCTGGAGACCTCTATAGGTTCACGAAGTGGTGAGGTTGGTGAACCCAGATCTTCAGGTGATGTGGCAGCCTGGAGGCCTCTGTAGGCTCAGGTCCCAGGAACTGGAGGTCAGGCAGTGAGAAGAATGCAGGGCACAGAGAGCAAGCGAGTTTTGCCAGAACATCCATTTATATACTGCAGGCAGGCCACACCCCCAAGGAAACTCTCCTTTCCATTGATTGGCTGCTCCCATCAGCTCATCCCATGGAAAGTGATTACACAGTGTCGGCCAAACCACTGAGAATCATAGCCTGGCTGTATTGACACATAACATTAACCATCACACCAAACTTAAGAAAAAAACCAGTTGCTCTTGAGTCAATTCTGACTCATAGTGACCCCATGTGTGCCTGAAAAGAACTGTACTCCATAGGATATGTTTATTTATATATTTATTTTGCTGGTGAAAATACACATAACAAGACATTCACCAACTCAACAATTTCTAAATGTATAATCAGCAACATTGGTTAGGTTTCTCATGTTGTGCAACCCTTGTCACTGTCCTTCTCCAAATTATGCCACCACCGTTAACATGAACTCAATGCCCCATCAGTGGAAACATCCCTCTACTTCCCCCTTGTAGCTGCTAATAATTTTTGGTTTAGATATATTTCCTTATTTCATGCAAGTGAGATTATACAGTTATTTGTCCTTTTGCGACTGACTTATTTCACTCGGTGTCATGTTCTCAGGGCTCATCCGTGTTGTAGCATGCATCAGGAATTCATTTCTCCTTGTGGCTGAGCGGTATTCCATTGTATGTATATGCCATGGCTTGGTTATCCGTTCCTCTGTTGATGGACACGTAGGCTATTTCCACATTGTGGCTATTATGAAAAGTGGTGCAATAAGCATTGGTGTACAGGTTCCATAGGGTTTTCAGTGACTGATTTTGTTCAGAAGTAGATTGCCAGAACTTTTTTCCAAGGGTGGACTTGAACTTCCAACTTTCCAGTTGGCAGCTAAGAACATGAGTTGTTTGCACCCCCCAGGGCCATGAACCAAGCTTACAAACTCTTAAATAAGATATGCTCTAATCACCGTGCCTGGAAGGCCAGGTTTGAAGTTTGAATTCTCTGACTCCTTGGAGTTCTGCTTTAGGACCTGGCAGCATAGGGGGAGCTGGCCCCGAGCCTGTGACCTTCCCCTGCTCTTTCCATCTCCAGCTTTACTCCAAGTCACAAATGGTCTCCCACGCATGTATTAGACACCCCAACCTACATGTGCAGTTCCATCCACACCACTCAACAGACTCCTTAACACACTTCCTCAGAAGCTCCTCCTTGGCCATCCTTTAGGCCTGGGGCAGACACATCTGCATCCTGGTCTGCTGTCAGCAGGACAGACCTGGGAAAGGGATCCACACAGACTCTAGAAGAGGCTAATGGTCATTTGAGCAGGAATTCTTGGGACTGAAAGGGGCAGGAGGCCCAAGGTGGGCAAGCCCCCTTGGTCCTGCAGACTCCTGCCCAGAGTAGGCTAGAGGGGATCTCTCTTCAACACAGAGCCAAGTATGGGGGGCTCCTTTCCTGGTCTAAGGGTAGGGTGGTCTCAACATACTTCTGCCTATGGCTGTGTTTCCTTCTTGCTGACTGGCTTCCCTTATGTGGCTGCAGACAAGGCTGTGGCCAGCCTTCACACTTTTCATACAATGCAACTGAGTACTGCTTTTCCTAGTCTCACATTTAAAATTCCAGAGAAGGGTTCAGATTTGTTGAGCTTAAGCCAAATGCCTAGCCCTGGACCAACCAGGACAATGAATATGGCAACTCCCACTCAAGAAGATTTCCCAACGAAGGGAGTGAAAAGAGTGCTCTTCTGGGTGGACAAGACAGTGGATATTCCATGAACAAGATATGGAATCTGGGACCTGTGAAATAAGGTCCATGATAATACAAGCCCCTCTCCCTTACAGTGTAGTTATGCATCTCTTAATGTCCACGACATGTTCTGTGAAATAGAATGCTATGTGACTCAGATGTTGTGTCAACACTGTATTAAAATCTTATGGGAGCCTGCTTCTGGTTGTCCTCGCTTCTAAGAA
>NW_006921952.1:683661-694778 GCF_000298275.1 Orycteropus afer afer
TTCCCTTCCCTGGTTGGTTTATATGCCATCTGCTCCACACTGTCCTTCTGTCTCATCCCCATTCACCTAGGGTTAGGTCAGCAGGTATCAGCCCCACTCCACTTCTCAAATCCTCATTCACCTTGGGCTAAGTCCGCAAGTCCTGGCCCCTTGTTTTGCTTCTCTAGTGTTGGTCTAACAGAAAATATCATAGGTGGGTGGCTTGAACACACAGGTATTTATTCTCTTACAGCTTAGGAGGCTAGAAGTCTGAGTCCAAAGTGTCAGCTCTAGGGGCTGGGTGAAGGCTCCTCAACCTTGGGCGTTAGCTCTGCCTCTTGCTCCCTGCCCACTGGAAATGGGAATGTCTCTTAGCTCAGGCAGTTTCTGGCTGCTGTGGCTGACAAACCCAAGGTCAACAAGTAAAATGGCACAGTCCCAAGATTATCAAGACACACGGCAGGCACTAGGTCAAGTCCAGAGACAGTTCCAAGATCAGCAGACAACTTGGCAGGCTATTGAGATGAAAATTCAGCTACATGCAGGGCCCAAGTATGCCAAATACCTCAGAGATCTTTCTCAGTGCTTCTCCTTATATACTGGAAGCAGATCCCATCCCTGAGGCAGCTACTCAGCTTTTCACAGAAGATTCTACCATAGAGTTGATTACCAGTCTCATCATGGAAAATAACTACATCCAGCTGCTGACCACTTAAAACCAGGCCCAGCCAAGTTAACACACAACTACCACACCCCTTTTTGGTTTCTTGTTGTTAGGTGCCATCAAGTCAGTTCTGACTCATAGGGACCCTAAGTACAACGGAACAAAACAGTTCCTAGTCCTGTGCCAGCCTCACAATCCTTGCTATACCTGAGCCCATCATTGCAACCACTGTGTCCATCCATCTCGTTGAGGGCCTTCCCTTTTTTACTGACCCTCCACATTACCCAGCATGACATCCTTCTCCAGGGAATGGTCCTTTCTGACAACACGACCAAAGGAGGTGAGACAAAGTCTGGCCATTCTCACTTCCAAGGAGCATTCTGGCTGCACTTCTCCCAGGACCTATTTGTTAGTTCTTCTGACAGTCCATGGTACCTTCAGTATTCTTTGCCAATACCACAACTCAAAAACATCAACTCTTCTTTGGTTTTCCTTATTCATTGTCCGGCTTTCTGTTTCTTGGGTCTGATAATCTGTTGAAACAACTCATAAACTCCTGGGAACGGGCTATCTTTAATCTAACATCAAAATAAACACACACACATAGGGTGAGGTCCAGGAGGGGTCTGGGGGCATGTACCTACCCTTGCAAGAGCATTTATTTTCTCTCTCCATCCAGGAAGCACCACTGAACCTCCATCTGCCAAGGCCTTCAATTAGCCTCACCATGTAGTCATCACAGATTACATTATGCCTCCGACATAGTCAGCATTGGGCCCCCAGGTGATCCCTCTTGGTCTGGCCAGCCCCTACACATTGGCCTCAGGTATGGTCTGGGTCTCAGGAACCAGGACCAAAGGCCAAATTGTTTCCTGTGGGGGATTCCACACCATGAAGTATGTATGAGTCCATTGTTGTGATGTTTCTGTCATCCATCTCATTGAGGGTTCCTTCATTTTTGTTAGCCTTATTCTTTACCATGAGTCAGAATTGACTCAATGGCAGTGGGTTTAGTTTAGTATTTAGTACTTTACCAACCGTGATGTCCTTTTCCAGCTATTGGCCTTTCTGCAGTAAGCAAGCCAGAATCTCACCATCTTTGCTTCTAAGGAGCTTTCTGGTAACTTTCCTCAGTCAGATTCTGAAAGTGCCTGTGGTCTCTCCAATGCCATCTGACACAGCATTAGACTTCAGGAAATGGCAGTGGAAAAAAACAATCATCATGGCCAATTATAAAACCTCTTACTTTTGCAAGTTTTAGAAAGTCGCATGACCATGAGAACACACATCTAGGGCCCCTCCCTAGGCTGCAGAAGGAGGCAGGCAAGTGAGGTGAAGCTGCTTTAACCTCACTCCCACCAGGCCAGTGTGCGGTCTTGTTCCAGAGGTACCTTTGGGATGGAAAACATCCCCTACACTGTGCCTCTGAATGATCTGCCTTAAGAGAGAGTTACATGACAGGGAATTAACATCCAATTTATTCTTAATGATCTGAATCAAATCCACACAGCAGTAGACTGGTAGTCAAAATTCACTGCCACTGAGTCAACAGCAACTCCCATTGGGTTTCCAAGGCTGTATGTCTTTATGGAAGCAGACTACCCAGTCTTTCTCCCATGGAGTAGCTGGTGGGTTCAAACAGCCGACCTTCTGGTTAGCAGCCAAATGCCTTAACCACTATACCACCAGAAGCCTTTAGACTGCTAAGAGGTGGACCAGTTGTTTCCAGGGTAGACTGAACATGGGAAGAATCCAGAGGGGATAGTTGTCCTGAGCGTTGTCTTTTTGTCTAAGTCAAGTCCAAAGTCTGTCCCACAGTGTTTCCTTTGCGATGCATTTCCAGGACACACTGTGTAAGTCCTTCCCGTTCTGTTCAGAGGGATGGGAGGACAGGGCCCACGCCTAGGAGCCATTTTCCTTCTCCCTCTCTCTTCTCTCACTGTCTCTGTATGCCAGGGTTTCCTCCAAATCTCCCACCAAGGAATCAAGTAGGTGCAGGATTTACTCTGGTCAGTCTCTCAGGCCCCCCAAATCCTTCCCCACTCTAATGTAAGCTAAGAATCCACAGTAGCAGTGGCTGGTGGCAGTGGAATTGTTGGAGAGCCCTTTGACTCCCTGTCAGATCCCCAAGTGGCCTTCCCCTCACTCCTGTGGACAGTTACAGACACAGAGCTCTTGTGAGAGAGGAGAGCCCTTTCCTCCAGATTAAATCTGAGACAGTATTGATTGTAATTGTGTTTAAGCATTGAGGCTTAAACTCTAGTCCTGGTCTTGTACTGTGAGAACTTGGACAAGTCTGTTACCCTCCTGAAGTCTTAATTTTCTCATCTGTAAAATGGACAGTTTCAACTGGAAGATACCAAAGAGACCCTTGCTGCTCTACTATTGTGGAAACTTATGATGTTGGCAAAGAAAATGTGTAGACACCATCTTCCCACTGGGTTATCGGAGTACCTGCCAGCAGAGCCTGTGGTCCAACCCTACAGCATGTTCTGTGAGAAACACAGACGACCCTGGAGACTGGGCCAAGGAGCTCACACGTGAACCAAAAATGCTGACTTTGCCCGGAAAGAGGGAGACACAATTAGGAAAATCGTGTATGTCCCTGAACTAGGTAGGCAGAAATCAACTGGAGTTGGTTCCACCCATGGAAATAAGCATTCAAGGCTATAAACCTAACTGATAACTTATGAATCAAAGGCCGTGTAGATCTGGTTGCCAGTTATCTGGAACCCCACCCATCACCATGGAGTAGTTATCTATATTTAATGATGTACTTTTCTAGATTAGAAACCAAAATGCCTGATGTTGCAATAAGATTTCAGAAGGTCTTAGTAATTAAAAGCACGTTAAATAATAAAGTGATAAGAGGCAATCTACTGCTTTGAGTCAAATTGCTAAGCGAGTGCCATGCTCAGTGTGGCAGCTATGCTCCTTGACAGCATGGTGGCTTCCGACCTGCTATGACCTCAAAAGCCAAAAAGCTTCCCCATCGCGGTGCTCCCTTCTGAAATTCATGTAAGGGACACATCACCACTCATTGTTTAGAAAAGAAAGACCTTAAGTTTAAAAGGCAACCAATAGAGCAACAAAATACCACCCATACCTAGTTCCCCACCACCGTCTCTCAGTCTGCCGTGCTGTGTGGGCTGGCATGGTGCCGTGTTGCTGGAAGCTATGCCTCAGTATTTCATTCACCAGCAGGGTCACCCATGGGGCACTGGGTGCAGCGGAGGTGTCAGACTAAGACAGACTAGGAAGAAAGACCTGGTACTACTTCAACCTTGTGGGTCACAACAGAACAGTATCCCACTCGCTTGCTTGGGACACATCATTAGGAAGCTTTGTTGGATTGCCCGACAAGCAAGGAAAGCACAGGTTTACTCGTGCTTACTTGCTAATCTGTAGTAAACAATTTCACGTTTTTTTCACCACATCAACGGTTCTTCTTCTGGACATGGCTAGCATCTGACTCTTTCCCAGCCCCACAGACCCTTCCTACAGAATCAAAGCCTCCCTCTTTTCAAATTTACAATCCCTGTTGACTGCCAACCAGAAGGCTGGTGGTTCAAACCCACCAGCCACTCCTCGGAAGGAAGGTTGAACAGTCTGCTTCTGTAGAGATACCACCTCAGAAAGCCAAGGAGAGGTCTCTGTGAGTCAGATCTGACTCGATGGTACTGAGTTTGGCTTTGGTTTGGTTCACTACAGATGAGCAAGTGAGCACAAAATAAGTGCTTGCTTATTGGGTATTCTGCCCCTGTCAGGAGGGATCATTCTCTAAAGGTAGACATCATGTTTGAGGAAGTAGAAGACCAGCAAGGGTGAAGAGGACCCTGGTGATACAGACTGGCATGACAACCACAGCAGAGGACTTGAGCAGGCCACTGACCATGAGGATGGTGCAGAACCATGCCACGTTTTGTTCCATTGTACGTAAGGTCGCCATGAGTCAATGCTGATTTGCTGGCAGCTCTCTGTCTCTACATGTAATTCTGGATTTTAACTCCAGCTCCACAGTTTTTCATGATTTTTATCTGGTGATTTTCCAGAATGTTCCCAAGTGACACGTTTCTCTGGGAATAGCCCCAGTATAGAGCGGGACTCCTATTGCCAAGTGAATCCAGAGGTTTGATGCTGATTTGCAGACAGGTTTGCCTGAGTCCACCTTGGTCCCTTGGTCCTTTTCATCCACCGTCTTCCTGTTGGTTGAACCCTGCCCTTCCCTAGTTCAGCGTGTGTCTCTGGTTCTACAGCAACGCCATGCCCACCACCAGGGCTGTGCAGCCACCTTGCCACATCCCTGCTCACAGAGAGGTCCCCCTGGCTGGAGCCCCGTGGGGACCAAGAGGAGTGAGCAAGTGATCAGTGACATCAGAGAGGGGAAGAAAATAGGCTGTCCAAATGAGGGCAGCTGGAGTGTTTGCTTCCTCTGGGTTTCAGTTGAGCAGTTTTCTGCAGGAGGTCCCTAGGTAGCCCAGAGGTTTGCAGTTGGCTGCTACCCAAAGGTCGGCAATTCACACCCACCTGGTGGCCCTGGTGGAGGAAAAAGTCCAGGTGATCTGCTTCCGTTCAGATCACAGCCAAGGAGACTCTATGGGGCACAACTCTCCTTCCGCATCACTTGGAGTCGCCATGAGCTGGACTTGACTATGCAACTGACAATACCACCTACAGGGCTTTCTCACAGTCTGCCTGCTTGACACAAGGAGTTCAGTAAAAAGACGCACAAAGTGCCCCTTGTCCAACAGAGAAGTAAGTGGGCTGCTTGAGGGACCCCAGGATTCCTCCCAACACAGTGTTGTTGTTGTTAGGTGCAGCTGACTTGGTTCCAACTCATAGCGACCCCGTGTACAGCAGAATGAAAGCTGCCGGGGCCTGCTTCATCCTCACAATCACTACGATGCTGGGGCCCATTGTTGCAGCTACTGCGTCAATTCATGTGCTTGTGGGTCTTCCTCTTTTTTGCTGACCCTTTACTTTACCAATCATGATATCCTTCTCCAGGGACTCGTCCTTCCTGATAACATGTCCCAGGTACTTGTGACAAAGTCTTGCCACCCTCACTTCTAAGGAGCATTCTGGATATCTCAGGCAGTAATATTAATAGTTCTGTCTCTCTCTCTCTCCTTTTTTTTTTTTTTTTTTTTGCCATTTCCCGCATTTTTAAGGGTACAGTGCTGTGGCATTAGGGACATTCACAATGTTGTGTAACCATCACCACTATCCATCCCCAGAACATTTCATCATCTCAAACAGGAACTCTGTGCCCATTAGGCAATCATTCCCCATCCTCCCATCCTCCCATCCCCTGGTCACCTCTTTTCTACTTTCTGTCTCCATCCATTTGCCTATTTTTGAAATTCACTATTTGTTCTTCGGTGTCTGGCTTCTTTCACTCATTATGTTTTCAAGGTTCACCCATGTCCTAGTGTAGGTATCAGAATTTTTTATGGCTAAATAACACTCCACTGTCTATGTATAAGGAGCTCTGGTGGCACAGTGCCTAAGGTATTTAACTGCTAACCAGAAGGTTGGCAGTCCAAACCCACCAACCGCTCCACGGAAGGAAGATGGGGCAATATACTTCCATAAAGATTTACTGCCTTGGAAACCCAGTGGGGGTTGCTATGAGTCAGAATTGACTCTATGGCAGTGGCTTGGTTTGGGGTAGGTACATGTAGACCACATTTAGTTTATTCTTTATCGGTTGGTGGGCACTTGTTTTTTTCCCACCGTTTAGTCATAGTGAATAACATAGCAGTAAGCATTGGTGTGTAAGGGTCTGTTTGAGTCTGCTTGCAGTTCCCTTGGGAGTATACCTCGGAGTGAAAGTGCTTGGTCACAGGGCAGTTCCATCTTTAACGTCATTCTATGTTTAACATTTAGCTGAGAGTCCATGTTAACTTGTTTGTGGGAAAGCCTAGGAGTTGCTGACTCCATGTTCAGTCAGGGTATGAAAACATCTTTCATAAACTTTACAAGTAAAACCTGTGAAAGCTGGACCCTGTGTAAGGTGGAAATCTGTCAGAGATGGAAAACTCATGGCGTGTTCATGAGGTGGGACTCTTAGTTGAAAGTGATAGAAAAGTGGTCTGAACCTTGACAAAAGCAGAAAACTTGTGAGACCTGGAAAAACAAGGCAGTCCCATCGAGTTCCAGCTCTCCTAGTTTCCACTCTATATTCTGTCTATAAAAGTGCCCAGACATTCTGGAGGAGTCTCCTTTATTCTGACCTTATGAAGCCCTGAGTTCAAAAGCACCCACTAGTATTGTTTAGGAAAAATACCTAGCCCGGGTGGTCCACAGTAGCAAATGTGAACACGATTCTGGTGGTCCACTCCCCTACTCCCCAAATTCTAAAGTCCAGAGCAGGTGGGCTAGGTAAGCCTGTGGCCACTGGTCAGAGAGGGCTGTGGGAGGCTGACTTCTCAGGCTGTGTTTACCATCAAGGTAAGGCAGTTTGAGAAGCCACTGCTAGAAGCTTTCGCAGAGGCCTGGGCAGGGAAACACCCTGGCTGACCACAAACCTGCTCCTTCAGAATGACATGAAGGGGCCTGAAGAAGTGGTCTGGAACTGTGTCAAGTTTGAAGACCAGAGGAATCTGCAGCCTGGATTTGGGGCCCTGGACCTCTTCACAGTGGGGAAATAGTCACAGGGGACAAGAGATGGGGACCAGCCCGTATGTGAGCCATGGTCTGACCCTGGGCCTGGGTAGAGGACTGCACCCACCCAGTGTGTTTGCTGAGCTCCGTGCTGTCTCCCAGTTGGTTCCCACACCTGTCTCTCTCCTCCAGGACTGGTGAGGGGTCTACATGGCTCTTTCCCTGCCCACCTCTCCTACCTGTTCAACATTCACAGGTCTGACTCAGAGCTTAGTAGTTCTGTGCACACTGAGAACCACAGGAGCCCTGTCTTGTGTCTAACTGAGCTAGGACTTGGTAGCAGGGGACATAGTGGTGACCCCACTGTCCCCTCCAGGCTGCCTATTCTCCAGGGAGGGACCTTTGCTTTTGTGGCTCCTTCCCTGGCCATGCTATCACTTCCTGCCTGGAAGTGCCCCGAGTGGACATTCAACGCCAGCCTGGTGAACAGCAGCTCTCCTGAGTTCATGGAGGAATGGCAGAAGAGGATCCGAGAGGTAATGGGGGGAGGGGGAAGGGGGAAGGGGTTGGTTCTTCTGAAGCTACACTCCCTGTCAGGCAAGTCCTGGGCTCTGAGATATTCTGTACATCAGTCAGGCGAGGAACCTGCCCTCATGGAGTTAACATTCTAGTGTGTGCACTGGGCAGTGTGGGAGGGAGAGACAGAAACATGCCAATGAGTAACTAAAAGAGAAAGTTTCACAGAATGGTAAATGCAATTAAGAAAATGGTCATGAGCAAGAGAGGGATTAGGGCCCCTGGGGTGAGAGGTGGAGCCTGAGAATAGATTTTCTTGGAAAGGCACTTACACGTTTCAGTAAGGAACAGCTCAGTGTCTCCCAGCCAGTCCAGGGAGGCAAGGAGGGCAGAGGGCAGTCCTCCTGTTTTATATTCATCCTTCAGACATCACCTGGTGACTTTCTGCCATGGCCACACATTGTGTTGTGCCAGGAATACAAGGGGGGAGTAAGTCAAAGTCCAACATTAAAGATACCCACAGTCTGTTAGGGGAGAGAGAGAGAGCGACATCATGGTGGTGGTGGTGATGATGGTGATGGGGGAGGTGATGGTGGTGATGGAAGCAGGAGTCACCAAGCACTTACAACTTCCCTAACGCCCTGCGAGTTCATAGATGCACATGCGCCATATTGACAAATGTCCACAGTGGCAGTCCTGTTGATTCACAGTGACTCCATTCACCACAGAATAACATGCTGCCCGGGATGGGTTTCATGTGGACTGTCATGACCCACAGGGTTCTCACAGGTTGATTTTCAGAACTAGATCACCAGCCATTCTTCCTAGTTCATTTTAGTCTTCAAGTTCTCCTTGAAACCCGGTCAGCATCATGGCAACACGCGAGTCTCCACTGATGAACATGTAGGGACTGTACTTGAGGTGCACTGGTCAGGAATCTGTAATGGGCTGGATGGAACCGGAAAACCAGCAGGCAGGACCAGGCTGGCTCAGCACCAAGACTGTCTGCTTAGCAAGCCCGCTTTGGAAAACTGTGCCCGTGCTTGTCAACCATGAAACCTGACCCTGCTGAATTCAGTGGTATCATCAGAGAAAGGGACTAATGGCCTTGAAGTTATGCTCCAGAATTTGCTTATCTAAATGATATGGAAGGAAGTCAGCACACTCAGGTTCCTGGCAGAGAAACCAGCCACACCTCAGGGACAAGAGACGTCCTGCCTCCAGACACCACCATCCTCACCTGACCTGGGCTGGGGGTGGTGCACTGTTGTAGAAGGTGCTATCAGAGAGGGTGAAGGGCCAATCTCCTTTCTCCAGCTCAACCTTCAATACCATGCCCAGAGCACCACTGCCTATGGGCTGGACCTAATGCAGGGACCCCCCTCACTGGAGCAGGGCAGTCTTACACAGCACAGTGTAAGAGGGGGCTCCGGTATAATGAAAACACACCAAAACTGGGTACGGACATTCCTGAACTCAGGGCCGTGGACAGAAGCAGACGTGGTTCCCTAGATTTCCCTAGGAACCACCTTGCCAAGCCTGAGCTTACCAGGCCCCAGCCCACAACTGTCTGTGACCCACTGTCTGCAACCTCAGAGCCTTGTGGCTGTAACAACCGTTATAGGTCGTGTGTGAACCATGAGGGAAGACTGAAAACAGAGGAAACCTGCAACAAGATTCCCCTTCCTTCCTGTATTTCAGTAGAGAGAACAGAACCAATAGGACATCAAATACATAGCAACATGACTATATGCTAGTATTACTCTAGTTTTATTTTCTCCTCTCCTTCCAAAATTTGAATTTGAAGCTTTTTAAAATACATTTTTGATTTTTAACAAACTTAATGGAAATTTATAGAAAATCATGCAATATACTTTGAATTAACCCACTGCAGCAAGAAACAGAACCTTATCAGCATCCAGTAGCCCCAATGTGTCTTATTCCAGTCACCTCTCCCTCAAGGGTAACCTCGATCCTGACATCTAACACCCTAGATTAATTTTACTTGTTTTTGAACTTTATATGTGGAACCACACAGTACATACTCATTTGTATCTGGTTAGTTTCATTCAATGTCATGTTTGCCAGACTCTTCCATATTGTTATGTGTAGTGGGAGATCATCCATACTCTTTGCTGAAAAGAGTTCCATATATATATATATATGTTGTTGTTGTTGTTATGTGCCATCGAGTCGGCCCCGACTCATAGCGACCCCTCCTTGGGTTTCCGAGGCAGTATCACTACGGAAGTAGGATTGCCCAACCTTCCTTCCGAGGAGTGGCTGGTGGGTTTGAACCGCCAGCCTTCTGGTTAGCAGTCAAGTGCTTTTAGCCACTATGCTACCAGAGCTCCCATATATATATATATATATATATATATATATATACACATAACTGCAATTTGTTTACCCTATCAGTAGCTACCTGAATTATGTTTAAAGGCAATTTCCAGTTGTTGTCTGTTACAAAGAGTGCTGCTATGATCCTTTGTGTACTTGTGTAGCTAGGAGTGGACTTGCTGGACCACAGGGTATACATTCAGCTGTAGTGGACACTACTGGATAGTTTTCCAAAGTAGTTGTTCCAATTTACACTCTTGCCAGCAGTATATATGAGTTCCAGTCACTCCACTATCTCACTTTTTCATTTTAGCCATTTTGGTCAGTGCATGGTGATGAATTTGTATCATTTTTTTATGATGTTATCGAATGATTTAAGGTGTCCTGTAATTGTCCCTCCTCCACTTCTAGTTCTAGTTGATCTCCTTGGGTAATTTCTATCTGCGCTTACCACATTAGCTGGTGACTGGTGTCCAATATCCCAACATGGACTTCATTAGAGATCACTGTTTCCATGATTTTCATCCCATGCTGCCCTGTGGCAATGACCTGTGAACTCATAACTAGTCCATATTTCATCTTAATCTAGCAGCAGAATTCAAGAGTCAGACTATGCTCTGATGAGCCCACATCACTTTAGGAATCAGCTCCATTCACAATGTCCACTCTGGATCCAGTTGTATTAAGACAACAGCATTAGATGTGTTTCAGTTTAGTAGAATCAACTCTGATTCATTCAACCCTCATCCCAGACTGCAGACTTCTGCAGAAATATTGGTAAGCAATCATTTTCTTGTTTCCAACTTGCTTTAAATGTAAAGGCCAAAAGTGAGGTCATTTGGAAAATAACTTATCTGGTGACTCCAATTCTTTCTTCCACCATCTTTCTTTTTCCTCACTGGGCACCCTTCTTAGCCTGTAGCCTTGCCCCTCCTGGAGGAGGTGACTTAGAGTTCTTTGCTCTCCTTCAAATAGTTGTTGTTGTTGTTGTTGTTTGCCGTCGAGTTGGCCC
>NW_006921952.1:695153-718382 GCF_000298275.1 Orycteropus afer afer
CCCACTGAAAATTAGTTAGGGGTTCTATTAGTTCAAGAGAGCTAGTGGCTATAAGCAACTCCCAAATGTATAAGAGCTCAATCATTGTAAAGTATATTTCTGGCAGACGTTCCCGATCAGCTCTGCTCCAAGTGGTGAGTCAGGGACCCAGGCTTCTTTCGTCTATGGCTCTGCCATCTTCAACACGTGACTCCCAAGCTTAAGTTCTTCATGAAGTTTAAGTTCATCAGTTCTTCATGATCTTCATGAAGCTGGTGAAAGGGGAAGGAGTGAGCAGAAGCCGACATAACTGCTTCTTAATTACCTTGCTTGGAAGTCACGTATGTTACTTCCACTCACATTTAATTGGCGAGGATTAGTTATGTGGCCAAGTTAGAGGCAAGAGGGCTGGGAAATGGAGTCTTTTAAAGCACAGCCTTCTTCTGCTGACAACACTACAGTATGAAAGAGAGCTCCGTTTGTGGTGGACAGTCGCAAGTATATTGTGATGAGTTCTTTTCCTCCTTCCCTTCCTTCTTCCTTCTTCCCTTTCTGCTTCCCTTCCTTCACTAACTCTTTACTGAGTATCTAAGGAAGTTGGGCAATCTACTTCCGTAGTGATACTGCCTCGGAAACCCAAGGAGGGGTCGCTATGAGTGGGGTCTGACTCGATGGCACGTAATAACAACAGCAACAATATGTGTCTATGGGTCGGAATCAACTCGGCAGTACACAACAACAACAGGTGTCAAGCACTGTTCTGGGTGCTTGGGATACATAAACAGACAAATGTCCCAGTCTCAAGAGCCTACATCCTTCCAGGCATTCCCTACTCCCTCATTGCTGAACCTACCCAGTGCTAACTTTATCTCACACTATCCTACCCTGCAAGCCAGCCCTTATGCCCTTGTCACCTACATTTTGTGGCTTCAAGCACATATCCTAATTTTTCCACTGCATCTGGGAGGTGACATGTATTCTTGGCCCCTCCTGTCCTTGCTCATGCAGCAAAGAGTGATCCCTGAGTTGTTGATAAATAAGTCGATCTTCATTTGGGTGGACAATCTGGGTGGCCAGTCTTTTTGTGGTAGTCTGGACCAGAACCTCAGCTGCAGGTAGATAAGTTCCAAAGCCATTACTAATTCTGAAAAAGAAAAAAAGTTCCCCATAGTCTATATATGTCCAATACAGGACTAGCTTCAAAGCCAAAGTTCCCTCTTCTTTTTAAGACAAAGGAGCATCAATACCAACAATGGTATGTGAGATTTAACTATAAATTCCTGGTCCCTGAAAGGTGGAAATTGAGTACAGCCCCCTTCCAGACTCAGCAGCTAGCCCATTGGCTACGGCACAGGGGTCTATACAGTCATAAGGGGTTTATTGCGGGTATTTGGGTGTGTACCACCAGCCACATCACACATAGCTCAGTCCATTGGCTGCCTTCAATTTGCCTTGTTTCTTCTGCCAGGTCCTTTTGTTGGTTGGGCAGATTGTTAGCTCTGCCAATTGGAACCTTCAGTATGGCTCCAACCAGTGCTTCTGAATTCAAAGACTCACATAGTGGGGCCACGTCTCTGTTGCAAGGGGTAGACTGTTGAGTAGTGTTCACTCCGGGAAGAAGGGCTGCCACTTGCTCCCAGATCCTTTGAACCCTCCTATGGAACTGGCTTTTCTGTTTCTGAGTATAACCATTTCCTTTTTATCAGCAAACTCTGCTGCTCTGCCCTTTCTTAATTGGATGGATTTCTGGCATCACACAGATATGGTTGAGGTCTCTGACCTTAGAGTTCTTTGGTGTCATTCGGTAGGGGTATAATCCTGGCCAGTGTCCAGTGACAGACTACTTAGTTAATTGTCTTCAATGGGAGAATGCTGAGCAACTGTCTTGGGTCCTGTCTGCCTCAAGGCCCCAAGACAGTGCTGAAGCCCTCCTTGGCACCAGGCCTCATCCAGGCTGGACTGACCCCTGACGCTCCCAGCAGCCGGAAGATTTTGCTGTTCTTCTTCCCTTCAAAACCAGCCTTTTTGTGTCTGCCCACACTCTGATACAGAGTCCAAAGTGCACCCCAGCCTGGGTGCATTCAACGACATCATCAAGGCTCCGGGCCGCCTTTGTATCTCTGGGTGGACCCAGTGTTAACAGAGCTTTTTAACCTTTAAAGGATTGTTCCATCTAGCTTCAGCTCAAGATCTACCCAGGAGTCTCCCTTCTCAAGCTGGTCGATTGGCCTATCTTATCATGCCACGCGCTCAGCCACTTTTCCCAAATCAGATTAGCCTTCCTCCTCAGTGATGCCAACTTTTATTATATCATCCACTGAAGGAATTACAGCATGTGAATGTGGATGTGTGGCACATACGTGTGTGTGTGCTGTCCTCCAACCAAAACCAAACCCATTGCCATTGAGTCAATTCTGCCTCTTAGTGACCCTAGAGAACAGAGTAGAACCTCCCCACAGGGTTTCCAAGGCTGTAACCTTTCTGTAAGCAGATTGCCACATTTTCCTCCTGTGGAGTGGAACTTGTAGTAGGTTCAAACTACTGGCCTTTGGGTTAGCACAGGAACCACTCTGCTTCCGGGGTTCTTCTTAATTTGCTTTGTTGTTGTTGTTGTTACATGCCGTCGAGTCGGACCCAACTCATAGCGATCCTTCCTCGAGTTTCCGAGGCAGTATCACTATGGAAGTAGCTTGCCCCATCTTCCTTCCAAGGAGTAGCTGGTGGGTTTGAACTGCCAGCCTTCTGGTTAGCAGTCAAGTGCCTTAGGCACTACACTACCAGAGCTTTTTTTTGTTTGTTTGTTTTTAATCTATTTATTTATTGTGATTTGGGTGGAAATTTACAGTGCATTGGTTTTCCATTCAATGCATACACGTTTTGTTTTGTGACATTCATGCAATCCTCATGAGGTAACAGCATTCTTTCCACTCCTCCCTGTGAGTAGTGTTTCCCTTTGTCCCTCTTTTCTATCCCTTCCTGCCTTCTGAGCTTCATCTCTGGAGAAATGCTGCCCCTTTGATCTCTGTGGTTGGTTGTTGTAATCAGTACATACCTTTCTGGTATCACATTCACCAGATAGGGCTATGGTTTGGCTGAAAATTGAGCCATGGGGGTGAGTTCAGTTCCAGGCTTAATGTGTGTCGAAGAGCTGTAGTCTTGGGGTTCCACCAGCCCCTATCAGACCAGTGAGCCTGGTCTTTCTGTAAAGTTTTTAATATATTTTTTTTTTTGTGTGTGTGTGTGTGTGTGTGATTTAGGTGAAACTTTACAGAACAAATTAATTTTCTATACAGCAGTTCATACACATTTTGTTTCATGACATTGGCTGCAATTCCCCATAATGTAACAGCTCTCTTCCCACTTCCTCCCTGTAGTTAACCTCTTCCCTGTGTCCTTCTTTCCTCTGCATTCCTGCCCCCTGAGCTATCTCCCCATCCTTCCATTCTCCCCCAATTGATCTCTCCAAGGACTGTGTTACCTGATGTAAATGTTCACCCCATATGCTTGTCCATTATTTGGCTGGAAGCCATTGGAGTGAGTTCAGTTCCAGACCTGAAGAATAATTAGGGGCCATAGTCTCAGGGGTCTTACCACAGCCTGGTCTTTTTTATGATCTTAAGTTTCAATTAACACTGAGCAAAGAACAAGAAGTAGGATTTCTCGATGCCAGGGGTGAGGTTTCCCTGCCACTGGATCTTGCTGGGAAACTTCGCTTCCTGATGTAAGACTCCTTTGCCTTTGCTACCTACCAGGAAGGTTCCGAGAAGTTAGTCTACTCTGCTTCCTGTGCCCCTAATGAAGTGTCAGCTTCCAACACTGGTAAAGGCACACTCGCAAGCCTTCACTGCACTCCAAAACACTTGCCTTGTATTTCAAGAACTCTGGCAAGATTTATGTTACAGGTCATGCTGTGCCTGTGCTGAGCACTGGACCCCAAGTACGAGACACCCATGTTTTCCTAGATGAATTTACTATTTTTTGTTTTTATGTTTGTGATACTAGAGCTTTCTGAAACAGGAGCCAGCAAACCATGGCTCTTGGGCCAAATCCAGCCTGTGGCCTTTCTTTTACTGCCCACAAGCTAAGAATGGTTTTCACATTTTTAAAGCATTGTTTAAAAAAAAGAAAGAGAGAGAGAGAGAGAGAGGGAAGGAAGAAGAGAGGGAGGGAGGAGGGGAGAGAGAAAGAGAGAGATTGAAAGAGAGATAGAGAAAGAATATATGATAAAAACTACATGGGACCCACAAAAGCAAACACATTGACTCACTGGTCTTTTCCAGAAGTTTGCCAACCCCTCTTCTAAAGCACCAGCTCCAGGTAGCGCTCCTTTTGCCCAAGTCTCAGGCTCTGCTTTTCCCACAGCGTCCCCCCATGCCCAACACTTGCCTCCAAGCCCAGAAGTCTTCTCTGTGGCATTCTGGCTCCCTCTGCTGGTCCATTGGTTCTCACCAGTGTGATGCCAGTAGCCAAGTTTCCTGCAAGGCATTGAGTTTGGTTTAATTCACGGAGCCAGTCTACTGGGACCTAAGGGCAGAGTCTCCATGTTTCATTGTGGCATCTATAACCACCCGTATCGCAAGGCTTCAAACCACTTACGATCGGCCGACCAGCTGTGTTGTTATTGTTGTTGTTAGGTGCATTGAGTTGGTTCTGACTCATAGTGACCCTGTGTACAACAGAACAGAACACCACCCAGTTGCGCCATGCTCACACTTGTTGCGATGTTTGAGCCCATTGTTGCAGCACTGTGTCAACCCATGTCATTAGGGGTCTTCCTCTCTTTTGCTGACTCTCTGCTTTTCCAAGCGTGATGTCCATCTCCAGGGAATGTTCCTCCTGACATGTCCAAAGTATGCGAGACAAAGTGTCACCATCTTTGCTCCTAAGGAGAATTCTGGCTGCGCATCTTCCAAGATGGATGTGTTCATTCTTCTGCAGCTGATGGTATACACAATATCCTTTGCCAGCACAAATGCATCATACTATTGGACAGCAATGAGAGCAGCCTGTACACGGGTCCAATAGGAAGGTTACTGTCTACGGGGGCATGAGAAGCAAGGAGAGGGAAAAGCAAACAGTAATTCTGTTTTGGGAAAAGGTGGTAACAGAATAATCGATAATGGTGTGGTAGAGGTGGCAGGTTCAGTTTTCAACATACTGTTGTTTGTTGTTTTGTGCCGTCGAATCAGACCCGACTCATAGCAACCCCTCCTTGGGTTGCCGAGGCAGCATCACTACGGAAGTAGATTGCCCTATCTTCCTTCCAAAGAGTGGCTGGTGGGTTTGAACCGCCAGCATTCTGGTTAGCAGTCAAGTGCTTTTAGCCACTATGCTACCAGAGCTCCCTTCAACACACTAGATCCATTTAATCTTCAACTATTAGTATTATGGTAGTTTGAGCAAACACAGACCTGACTCACATTCCCAATATATAAAAGTACTGGATAACATGTGTTTTTGAATGCATACTTGAGCTTACAATAAAGGGAAATCCCCCGGTTTTAGGTGCAACAATGGAAAAGTTATCCAGAATGATGGAGGTTATGATGGTGGTGTAAGGAATCAGGACCATAGGTCAGATGTGGTTGTTGTTAGGTTGAGTCGGCTCTGACTCATAGTAACTCCGTGTACTGAACGCAACACCGCCTGGCCCTGAGTCACCCTCACAATCCTTGCTGTGCTTGAGCTCATCGTTGCAGCCTGTGTCGATCCATCTTGTTGAGGGTCCTCCCCTTTTTTGCTGACCCTCCACTTTCCCAAACATGATGTCCTTCTTCAGGGAACTGTTCCTTCTTACCACATGACCAAAATAGGTGAGACGAAGTCTGGCCACTTCCAAGGAGGATTCCAGCTGAATTTTTCCAAGAGAGATTTGTATTCTTCACCAACACCACAATTCAAAGGCATCAACTCTTCTTCGGTTTTCCTTATTCATTGTCCAGTTTTCACATGCATATCGAGGTGATTGAAAATACCGTCTTGGGTTAGGGGCACCTTCATCTTCAAAGTGACATCTTTGCTGTTCAGCACTTTGAAGAGGTCCCTTGCAGCAGATTTGGCCAGTGCAATACAATATATGACTTCTCGACTGCTACTTGTATGGGTGTTAATTGAAGCAGAGCTTCTAGACTAAGACAGACTAGGAAGAAGGATGGAGCCATCCACTTCTGAAAAGATTGGCTGCTGAAAACCTAATAAATAGCAGTGAAACACTGATGCATTATGGGAAAACTTTATGAATAAAGGCTAGAGCTTGGGTTTTAATGATTTCATGGGATCCTGGAGGGTGTCCCCTCAGTGAATGGGCCTATAATAACTCTACCTACCAGTCCAGAGTCAATAAGCAAGTTTTTGATTCTGCTCAGGGGGCTGGGGAAGTGTTGGAACATAGATTAGCCTGAAAAACAAAAACTCCAACCAAAGAACACATGTGGGTGTGGTGGAAGGATCCCCAAGCTGAGACACTGAACAGTGATCCTATTAAGGAAAGTTTTGTGGTTCGTAGCAGAACCAAAACCCCAAACCCACTGTCGTGCAGCAGATCCTGACTCATAGCAACCCTCTAAGACAGAATAGAACTGCTCATAGGGTTTCCAAGGCTGTAAATCTTTAAGGAAGCAGACTGCCACATTTTCCTCCCACAGAGAGGCTGGTGGGTTTGCACCACTGACTTTTTGGTTAGCAGCTGAGCCCTTTAACTAAAGTGCTTGTAGCGGAAGATGTGAAATCATTTTTCAGGTGAATTTCCACATTTCAAGGGAATTTCCACATTTCAGAACACAAAAGACTCCCATAGGGGGAAAAAAAAAAAAATCCCACAGAAGAAGAGTTCACGAACAAAACTTTCATCATTTCGCACAAGGAAATAATATATTATGACAGAGAATTAGAGAAATAACAAGAAATAGTAATTTGAAAGGGGATATAAAATAAATGTTTCTAGAATAATCAAAGAGGTCAAGAAGTAATAGAAACCATAATACATAAAAAGATAAAATAAAATAAGAACAGGGAGATTTGAAAATACAACTTTTAAAATAATACACAATACTGTATTATCAGTAATAGCAAACCATATTCTACAGGTGGATATATAAGTAGACAGGCAAGAAAATAAATAAGTGAAAATAATTAAAAAAAAAAAAAGCATAACCCAAACCAGAAACAAACTCACTGCCATTGAGCCAATTCCAACTCATAGGGACCCCCATTGGGTTTCCAAGGTGGTAAATCTTTCTGGAGGTCGACTGCCCCATCTTCCTTCCATGGAGTGGCTGGTGGGTTTGAACAGCCAACCTGGTTAGCAGTCAAACGCTTTAGACACTGTGCCACCAGAGCGCCTTAAAAAAGTATAGTCGTTGAAACTTAAAAATGCATTGAATGGGTTAAACAGCCATGTAAACACAGCTAAAGACATATTAATGAACTGCATGATACAGTTAATGGAATAATCCAGAATGTAGCACAAAGAAATTAAAAGACAGGAAATTTGAAATAAATTAGGAAATGCAAAGTAAAAGAAGTCCAGCCTGGATCTAACAGGAATTCCTGAGACAATAATACGCAAGATGGAGAGAGCCAAGGTGAAAGATACGAAGACACAGACTGAGAAAAAAGCAATGGCAATTGGACATTTATAAGCCCTTTTATTAACAGCAATAGAGGCCAGAAGACAATGGAATAATAATTTTAAAGTGCTAAGAGCAAATACCACCATCCTAGAATTCCATAGGCAGCTGTAGAATCCCCATCATACAAGATTGCATGGCAAAATAAGACAATTACAGGTAAACAAAGACTGAGAGAGTTTATCAGTGACAGTTCTTACTGAAATAACTTCAATCTCAAGTGAAAGAGTGGCAGCAAATAAGCAACAGTGAGCAAAGAAATAAAGATAAAAATATAGATTAAATAGCACAATTCATAGTGTTATACATGCAGTTGTTAGTGTTGGAGCCAACTCCACAGCCCCTAACATCACCAACAACAAATACCATTAACTGTAGGAAAACTTACCAGAAAAACCAAACTCACTGCCGTCGAGTCGGATCCAACTCATAGTGACCCCTCCTTGGGTTTCCAAGGAGGTATCCCTACAGAAGTAGATTGCCCAACCTTTCTTCTGAGGAGTGGCTGGTGGGTTTGAACCGCCAGCCTCCTGGTTAGCAGTCAGATGCCTTAGGCACTACACCACCAGAGTAAAATTAAAAATATCGACTGATGGGAGTGGCAAATATAAATAAGTAAATTAAATATTTGACAACAGTAGCATGAAAGGCAGAAGAATGGGGAGAGAAGTTAAAGTTTTCTAAGGTTATCATACTATTTGGGAGGAGGCTAAACGTTTTATTTAACTGTAGACTTTGTTATGTGAAGTATTCATGCTAAAATTATAAGGATAACTTTTAAGAGAATAAAAGTACAATGTATAACAACCAAAAGTGTCATTGTTAGGTGTCATTGGGTTGGTTCTGACTCATAGCGACCTCTGTACAACAGCATGAAATACTTCCTGGCCCTGCCATCCTGACAAGTGATTGCCATGACTGAGCACATTGTCACAGCCACTGTGTCAGCCCGTCTCATTGAAGGTCTTCCCCTTTTTTCTCTGACCCTTTACTGTACCAAGCATGATATCCTTCTCTAGGGACTGAAACCAAATTAGCAGAGTGAAAAAGGGGAAGTAAAGTAAATTCAATCAATCCTGTAGCCCAAGGGTTAGCAAACTACAGTGAATGAGGCAAGTCTGGTGTTCTGGTTCCCTAGTGCCACTCTGACAAGATCTACCACAAATGGGATGGCTTGAAGAAACAGGAGTTTATTCTCTCACAGTTTGGAGGCTTTAAGTCCGAGTTCAAAGGGCCAGGCTCTAGGGGCTGGGTGAAAGCCCTTCAACCTTGGACTTCAGCTCTGCCTCCTACTCCCAGTCCACTGAAGCTGGAGGCTTTTCTACACTCAGCTGCTGGCTGCTGAGGCTGACAAGCCCAAGCCTGACAAGTAAAAAGACACAGTCCCGATGTTACCAAACCCCACGGCAGGCCATTAATTCAAGTCCATTGAAAGTCCCAAGGTAGGCAGCGCATGGCAGGCTGCTGAACAACGACATGGCTACATGCAGAGTTCAAGCGTGCCACAAGCTAGAGACTCTTCCCAAAGTTGCTTCTTATATACGGGAAGCGGACCACATACCCAAAGCAGCTACTCAGTTGCCCCAATAGATTCTGCCATGGAGTTAATTACCAATCTCACCATGGGGAATAACTACATTCAGCTGCTCAGCCACTCATCTAGGCCTAGCCAAGTTGACACACAAACTTAACCACCACATCTGGCCTGTGCTTTTTTTTTGGATAGCCCATGAGCTAAGTGAGGTGCTCTGGTGGCATAGTGGATAAGATATTTTGTTGCTAACCAGAAGATCAGCGGTTCAAACCCACAAGCTGCTCTGCAGAAGGAAGATGGGGCAATCTACTTCTGTAAAGATTTATAGCCCCGGAAACCCAATGGGGTCGCTATGAGTCAGAATTGACTCAGTGACAGTGAGTTTGTTCTTTATTGTTTGTTTGTTTGTTTTGATAAGCTAAGTGGGAAAAAAATCAAAAGAAGAAAAATATTTTGTGAAACATCAAGATTACTTGAAATTCAAATTTCAGCATTGATAAAGTTTTGTTGGAACATAGCTACCACGCTCATTTGTTCACTCATTGTCTGGAAAAGTTGTACCAGAACTCATATGGGCCACCAGCCTAAAATATTTATGATTTGGTCCCTTCCGGACAAAGTTTGCCAACCCCTGTAATAGAATGTAGAAGGGAGAAAAATAAAGCAGCAGCATCTTCAATACACTACTAAGTCATGCTCCGTCATCATCACCACTACTGCGATCAATAAGTAAGTCTGAAGTCTACTTCCTGAAAAGCTTCACATTAAGTGAAAGTGTCCAACAAGTAGTTGAACATACAGACAGCTGGAAATGCAGAACCGAGGAATGGCATGAGATACAGCTCCTCTTCTCTTGGTTTCTTGGGGCTTTAGCTCTGCCCCTGCACTGTCTCTAAACACAGCATCTGGGGGAAACCAGATGTAGGTGTGGGCTGGGCTGGTGATGGTGGGTTGGGCTGGGGCCTGAGGTGCCGCTTGCTGGTACCTGAACCCCTTCCTCTTCAGTTGCAGGGTGCCATCATGGTGGCCTCCTGCGTCCAGATGCTGGTGGGCTTCTCAGGACTCATTGGCTTTCTCATGCGTTTCATCGGCCCCTTGACCATTGCTCCGACCATCTCCCTGGTGGCCCTGCCCCTCTTCGATTCTGCAAGCAATGATGCTGGGATCCACTGGGGAATAGCCGCCATGTGAGTACTCCCCAGGAGGAAGGGCCTTCCAAGTTCTCCTTGGCACAAGGTCGTCCAGTAGAGTGATGTGAACCCTGGATATTGTCAAACCTTTGTGGTTTACAAATGCTCTCATGATTATCATACCTTAGAAAGCACTGGATTTGATTGATGCTTACGATTTATTGTTGCTGATAGTTATTATTACCTATCAGTACTTACAGGTAGTGTATCAGAATAATTAGTGTGTTCACAAAATGCTACTTCTCCTAGTCACCATAGACCACATTTTTTGAAACCTCTGGCACCAGGGAAGGGTGAAAAGACATGACTCCTGCTCTTAAGCAGCTCAGAGTCTAGGAAGGAGATAAGACTTGGATGCAAGTAGTCATGAAATCAGAGACAGGGAGCACCATCACAGTGTATGTCCAGGAAGGATGATGGTAGGCAGTGGGGGCCTCAGGAAGGCTACATGGAAGAAGGTGTTGAGCCTTCAACTGAGCTCGGAAGGGACTTGGGGTGGCAATGAGCTCTTGTTCATTTCTCTACCCCTGGGCTCTGAGGGGACGTTTGATGACTATCATGCCTGCGGAATAGTCTGGAAGGTTATAGGCTCTCTGACTTGGCCTCGTTGGCTGTAACTGCAGCATTTGTTCAGTGTCCCAGTACATTTCTCTTAGATAGCCTCCCTTCCCACAATCCCTCTTGGACCCTCACAGCCCACCTTTTCAAAGAGGGCTCAGGTCACAGGGACCTGTGCGGGCTCGGCTTCCTGGAGACCCTGGAGCCACGGGAGGGCATGTGCAGGGCAGCCCTCAGTTTGTCGGGCCGCAGGGACCCATTGCTGGCTTAGCTGCCTGGAGGTCCTGGAGCCATGTCGACACGCACAGGGCAGCCCTCAGCTCGCCAGGTCAGCTTTGTTTTTGTTTCAGGACCATCTTCCTCATCGTGCTTTTTTCTCAGTATCTGAAAAACATCACTGTGCCCATGCCCATGTGTGGAAGAGGGAAGAAACACCACGCCTCCAGGTTCCACTTGTTCCAGGTTTTCCCTGTGAGCAGCACCCCGGCCCCCTCCCATGTTAGGTCAGCTCTCCTGGAGAGAGGGGTGGCCTTCGCCCCTCTGGCTCTCCTTACCCCCAGTGAGTGGACAGTGCTCCCTGACCCCTAGGTAACGTTGTCCAGCTCTTTGGGTCCAATGAGCAGAGCCCCTGCTGGTCATGGCTCTGGCACCTGTGTGTGGCAGGTTTGTCACAGTCCCTGGCTGTCCTCATAGCAGTGTGGGAGGGAAGTGTGCTAGTTTCCTCTCTGTTACATAAAACCACAGGTTGAAGAGAGACAAGCCTCGGCCACATTCCTTAGACCAGGCCCTTCCTAAGTGACTAGGTGGTAGGAGGGCAGAATCCAGATACCTTAGTGATACTGATGGTACCCCATTTCCAGAGCCTTCTTGCTTAGGAGCTCTGGTAGCGTAGTGCCTAAGGCGCTTAACTGCTAACCAGAAGGCTGGCGGTTCAAACCCACCAGCCACTCCTTGGAAGGAAGGTTGAGCTATCTACTTCCATAGTGATACTACCTTGGAAACATAACAATATAACAACAATAAACATAACAACAACAACAACACTGTCAGGTATCTGTAAGCATCACTCACCTACACGTGACTTCAGATTGAACTGAACTGTAAACTGGACTTTTATTGTGAAAAGATACTTCCACATAGTGACCTCATTGGTCTTTAAACAAGACCAGCGTTTCATGTGCCTAAGAATCACGTGAGGCCAAGGCTGGAGGTACAGACTCCTGGGCTTCTACCCCAGAGATGAAGAATCTGAGCGCCCACTTTAAGAACCCCATGGCAGGCTGCAGGCAGCAAGTGAGACTCCAGTGTGTAGATAGGGACACAGGTTCCGAGCTGGATCCACGCTCACGGGGCAGACACACAGCAGAAGGAGCCAGGGCTTTGCCCTTCTGCACTTCTCCCTGCAGGCACAGCCTCCCAATAGTTTATTTCTGACTTCTGTTTCCAGTCTCTTGTCACTGACACACCAGATCCCTGTGGTCCCTGGAAGGGTCAGTAACCCAAGGCTTCCTTCCTTCGAAGAGCTTTCGGGCTGGGAGGAGGCGGAGCAGCTGGGAGGGCGAGGCAGAGGGTGACAGTGACACAAGCCCGGCTCCCTGGCGTCCTGGTCCCCTCGCAGGTGCTGCTGGCGCTCTGTGTCTCCTGGCTCTTCTGCTTAGTGCTCACGGTCACCAACGCCCTCCCCTCGGACCCCACGGCCTACGGGTACGGAGCCCGCACCGACAGCAAAGGCGGCGTCCTGAACCAGGCCCCATGGTTCCGCATCCCTTACCCAGGTGCTGACAGGGTGGGCCTTCCTTGCCAGGGACACATTTCCTGGGAGCTGTCCACAGGCTGCTGTTAGGGCACTGGGTGGGTAGCTGGATGGGGGTGGGGTGGGGGAGGGACAGCCCCTAGGGAGTCCATGTCAGAAAAAGGGGACCCTTGGGTTGTCTTCAGAATCTTCAGGGGTGGTTCCACACCTCCCTCCCACCCCCACGCTGGCCCAGAAGATGGGGAGCAAGGGAGATAGAGGAATCCTGGCCTCTCAACCAGACCCACCCTTGTGTCTCCCCTTGGAGTCATGCATCCCACACTAGGGAGGCCCAGGACTGAAATAGAATATTCCAGAATGACCAGGTCAAGTGCATCCTTGGGCCCCTTTTGGTCTCCTTTGCCACAGTCTGGCCTCCGGTGTAAAAGGGCCCTGGGTGGTGGGCATCTCCTCGCAGTGGAAAGGGCCAGGACCTCACTGAGTCTCAGCTTTCTGGGAGGAGGCCCTGTCGCTGGCTCCTTCTATGAGCGGTGGGCCTGGACGCCTTGCTCCCACTTAGGAGGGATGGGTCCAGGAATTCAGAGCCGAGCTTCCAGTCACCTGCCTGGTTTTGGGAGCCTCCTGGAGCCTCCCTGGCAGGAAAGGGTCTGGCTGGCAGCTCTGTTCTGAGGACTCTCCCTCTGCTCTGTGTTTCCAGGACAGTGGGGTGTCCCCACCATCAGCCTGGCGGGGGTCTTCGGCATCATCGCTGGCGTGATCTCCTCCATGGTGGAGTCGGTTGGCGACTACTATGCCTGTGCCCGGCTGGTGGGGGCCCCGCCTCCCCCCAAGCACGCCATCAACCGTGGCATCGGCATTGAGGGTCTCGGCTGTCTGCTGGCGGGAGCCTGGGGGACGGGGAATGGCACCACCTCCTACAGTGAGAACGTGGGGGCGCTGGGCATCACCCAGGTAAGGCTGCAGGTGGGGACCTGAGGGACAGGGAACAGCACCCCCTCCCACCATGAGAACATGTGAGCACTAGGGACAAAAAAGCTTGAAATCAGCAAGTAGGACCACTTAGGAGGGAAATGGTTAAGAAGGTGACTTGGGTGAGAGAACCAGGTTCAGAGATGCTAATTACCACAATATTGGAGCTAAAACACCAGAAAAGCTGACAAAATCAGCGACTACAGAAGCAGTGGTAGCAAGGAAACCAACCGTGTGTGCATGTAGCACCGGCAGATGGAGCCATGTGATTGGAAGCATCATTGTAACTGGGTGATAATAACAGTTCTGACCAGAATGCATTGTGGTGGCTGTTAGGTGCCATTGAGTCAGTTCCATCTCATAGTGACCCCACGTACAACAGACAAAACATTGCCTGGTCCCGCACCATCCTCACAGTCAGTACTGTGTTGAGCCCATCGTCACAGCCACTGTGTCAGCCCATCTTTTGAGGGTCTTTCCCTTTTTTGCTGACCCTCTACTTTACTGAGCATGACATCCTTCTCCAGGGACCAGTCCCTTCTGACCTCATGACCAAAGTGTGACCAAAGAGATGAAGTCTGGCCATTCTTGTTTCTAAGTATCATTCTGCCTGTACTTCCTCCCAGACGGGTTTGTTTGTTCTTCCGGCAGTCCGTGGTACATTCAAGATTCTGCACCAATACCACAATTGGAACATATCAATTCTTCTGTGGCCTTCCTTATTCATTCTCTAGTTCTCACATTCACTGAGGCTATTGAAGATACCGAAGCTTTGGTCAGGTGCACTTTAGTCTTCAAAATGACATCTTTGCTCTTAAACACTTTAAAGAGGTCTTTGCAGCAGATTTCCCCAATGCAATACATTGTTTGATTTCTTGACTGCTGCTTCCATAGGCGTTGATTGTAGATACAAGTAAAATGAAGTCCTTGACAACTTCAATAT
Organism: Orycteropus afer afer; assembly: GCF_000298275.1. Classification (NCBI taxonomy): domain Eukaryota; kingdom Metazoa; phylum Chordata; class Mammalia; order Tubulidentata; family Orycteropodidae; genus Orycteropus; species Orycteropus afer. The sequence continues at coordinate 709,708 of NW_006921952.1, forward strand.
TTTCTCCATGTATCATAATGTTGCCTATTGGTCCACTTGTGAGGATTTTTGTTTTCTTTATGTTGAGGTGTAATCCATACAGAAGGCTGCAGTCTTTGATCTTCATCAGTTAGTGCTTCAAGTCATCTTCACATTCAGCAAGCAAGGTTGTAATATCTGGTTGTTAATGAGTCTTCCTCAATCCTGATGCCACATTCTTCTTCGTATAGTCCAGTTCCTTGGATTATTTGCTCAGCATCCAGATGGATTGTTGTTGGCCCACCTCATGGCAATAGGCATCTGCTGCAAAGGACCCCTTTCAAGTGCTGAAGAGCAAAGATGTATCCTTGAAGCCTAAGGTGCGCCTAAACCAAGCCATGGTATTTTCAATCGCTTCCTCTGTGTGTGTGTGGAGCTTTGGTAGCATAGTGGCTAAGGCACTTGACTGCTAACCAGAAGGCTGGCTGTTCAAACCCACCAGCCACTCCTCGGAAGGAAGATGGGGCAATCTACTTCTTTAGTGATACTGCCTCGGAAACCCAAGGAGGGGTCGCTATGAGTCAGGTCCAACTCGACGGCACACAACAACAACAACAACAACCTCTGCGTGTGAGAACTGGGCAATGAATAAGGAAGACCAAAGAAGAGTTGATGCTTTTGAGTTGTGATGTTGGTGAAGAATACTGAAAGTACCATGGACTGGCAAAAGATCTAACAAATCTATCCTGAAAGAAGTGCAGCCAAATTCTTCTCAGAAGCGAGAATGGCTACACTTTGTCTCACCTTACTTTGGTCATGTTGTCAGATGGAACCATTCCCTGGAAAGGGATATCATGCTTCATGAAGTGGAGGGTCAATGAAGATGGGGAAGGCCCTCAACAAGATGGATAGACACAGTGACTGCGGTGATGGGCTCAAGTATAGCAAGGATCGTGAGGCTGGCACAGGACCAGGCAGTGTTTCGTTATGAGTTGGAGATGACTTGATGACACCTAACAACAGCAACAACATACAGATTGAATAAATATTCACCTTTCCTGGTTTTAAACCATGCAGTATCTCCTTGTTCTGTTCAAACATCTACCTCTTGATCTATGTACAGGTTCCAAATTTCTTGGCATAGGTGAGTGTGCACTTCCAGTACTGCATCCATTTGTTGAAACATCTCAATGGGTATTCCAGCCATCCTGGAGCCTCATTTTTGCCAGTTCCTGCAGTGCAGCTTGGACTTCTTTCTTCAGTACAATTGGTTCTTGATCATGTGCTACCTCCTGAAATGTTGGAACATTGACCAATTCTTTTCGGGACAGTGACTGTGTACCCCTTCCATCTTCTTTTGATGCTTCCAGCATCGTTCAACATTTTGTCCGTAGAATCCTTCAATATTGCAACGTGAGACTTGAATTTTTTCCTTCAGTTCTTTCAGCTTGAGAAATGCCAAGCATATTCTTCTCCTTTGATTTTCCAGCTCCAGGTCTTTGCACCTTTCATTGTAATAGTTTACATTGCCCTCTCCAGCTGCCCTTTGAAATTTTCTGTTCAGCTCTTTACTTCATCGATTTCTTCCATTCACTTTAGCTACTCTCCTCTCAAGAGAGCAAGCTTCAGAGTCTCTTCTGACATCCATTTTGGTCTTCTCTTCTTTCCTGTCTTTTTAATGACCTTTTGCTTTCTTCATGTATGATGTCCTTAATGCTTTCCCACAACTCATTGGAGCACGTTGGAAAGTTCAAAACGTAAATCAGCATAGTGTTTCAGCCTTGTCGATACATTGGTACATGTCAGCTGGGCTCACAACGGTGTTTTTGTTGTAATTACAGGGATATTCTTTATAAAAGAAATACATTTCTACTGAAACAATGCATAAAACTCTTATAGACCGTCATTTTGGTGTCACCCCCTCTGACAGGCTCATCGGTGTGGTCCTCACCCCCCTTATCCCTTTGTGATGTCACTGGAGGAGGGGCTATGGAAGTTATGGTGTTGTTGGTTGCCATAGAGTGCATTCCGACTCAGCAACCCCAGGTGACCCAGTAGAAATGCCTGGAGGGTTTCCTGGGCTGCAGTCCGTTCTGAATCATAGTGACCCCTGTGTACGACGGAACGAAACACTGCCCGGCCCTGCCCCATCCTCACAGTCACGGCTGTGTTTGAGCCACTGTTGTAGCAGTTGTGCCAGTCCATCCCGTTGAGGGTCTTTCTCTATTTTGCTGGCCTTCTACTCTATCAAGCATGAGGTCCTTCTCCAGGGACCAGTTCCTCCTGACAACTTGGGCAAAGTAAGTGAGATGAAGTCCCGCCAGCTTCGCTTCTAAGGAGCATTCTGGCTATACTTCCTTCAAGACAGATTTGTTCGTTGTTCTAGCAGGCCTTAGTGTATTCAGTGTTTTCATCAATACCATAGTTCAAATGCATTGACTCTTCTTTGGTCTTCCTTATTCATTGTCCAGCTTTCACATGCATACGAGGCAATTGAAAATACCCTGGCTTGGGTCAGGTGAACCTTAGCCTTCAAAGTGACCTGTTTGCTCTTTAACACTTTAAAGAGGTTTTTTTTTTTTTTTTCAGCAGGTTTGCCCAGTGCAATATGTTGTTTGATTTCATGCAGCACAGAAAATTGCATTCACAAAACAATGAATATTTCTTTGACATGTCGTTTTAACCCAAGGCCCTTTAGAGGACAGCAAAGGAGGAAGGAAGAAAGGTGCAGAGCTCTGGTTCCCTAGTGCCGCTCTGACAACAATATGTCACAGATGGGATGCTTTAACAAACAGGAGTGTATTCTCTTACATTTCAGGAGGCTAGAAGTCTTAGCTCAAAGTGGCAGGCTCCAGGGGCTGGGTGAAAGCCCCTTGACCTTGGGCTTCAGCTCTGCCTCTGGCTCTAGTCCCAATAATAATAAACCACACGGCAGGCCATTAACTCAAGTCCATTGAAAGTCCCAAGATCAGCAGAGCATGGCAGGCTACTGAATGAAGACTTGGCTATGCGCAGGGTTCAAGCGTGCCAAAAAGCTAGAGACCGTCCTCAAAGCTGTTTCTTATACACTGGAAGCAGGCCACATCCCTAAAGCAGCTACTCAGCTGCTCCGGTAGATTCCTCCATGGAACAGACGGCCAATCTCATCATGGGGAATAACTACATCCAGCTGCCCAGCCACACTGAAAACAACCTTAACTAGCACAAAAAGACGCGAGCAGGCTAAGGCACTCCAGGTGCAAAAGGCACTTGCTTTTGTGGACTTGCACTGCCCTCTTGTGGTCTTTTGAGGTACTGCTTCCAATCACTTACCCTTGTTGCTGCTTTGCATTGATTAGGTTCAAACTTTGTCCTCTGTGCATTTCAGCGGGAATCAGGCCGCAGGTACGGTGTAGGCCGTACCATCAGCTGTTATAGCCTCCAGCCCACAAGCCTGAGGCCAAAGGTGGCCGGGGTGTAGGATGAGTCCACATGGTAGCAAGACAGCCAGGGTCTGGGCAGGACAGCTGCCTTTATTTGAGCCCATCAGCATATCCACAGTGCGTTTGTTGAGCCCGGTAAATACATCTGTTGTGCTTGTATTCATGGCCTTGTTGCCACAGTTCATGGGCTACAAACAAAACGAAACACACATTCCTTGACTTGGTAGGAACTTCTAATGAAGATGGTTCAATACATTAACGCTTAGACTGGGAAGACAAGAGAACGCAAAGGCAGCGTGGGCAACTTCCCCGGGCATTATGGACTTGGGCCCGTTGACATTAGAGCATCCTTTTCAGGCTGAGAGTAGAAGCCTGAGTCAAGAGCCACTAAATAGACACACTGACAGTAGGCACCTCGGTCCGTTCATGAGCAGGTAATAAGGACCGACCCGCTGGGGGGCCCGCCCGGACTCTTGAGGATGCTACAGAATGCCTCATGGGCAGGGGTCACCCCTGTTTCACTAGTTGTAACTGTCACCTAAACCCCGGGTATAACCCTTGGTCTCCACCCAAAAAGTCAGCCATTGACAATCCTGTGGCCTCTGTAAACATTCATCTAAATCACAATAAAAAGTTAGAAAAGAAAAAGAACTGCCCCCCCCCGCACAGTTCTATTCTGACACCCTCCACAGCGACTGGTTCGGGTTAAGCATCGATCATCAGTGCCCAGTCTGAGTCCTTCCGGCGGGGGTGGGGGTAGGGGTGTGGGGCGAGATCTGGCGCCCTCTGCAGACGCTCGCGAGGCATGCACCCTCCTCCTTTCCCAAACCCCACCACCCAGCAGAGGGCGTTTCGGGCCCGGGCGCTGCTCTTGCAAGTTCCCTGGAGAGATGTGGAGGGCCGGCGCAGGGCGCAGCAGGCCTCGGGTTGAGCTTCGCCTGTCTTTCCCCTGGGGGCTGCAGGTGGGGAGCCGGATGGTGATTGTGGCGGCGGGCGGCGTGCTCCTCCTGATGGGCGTGTTCGGGAAGATCGGGGCTGCGTTCGCCACCATCCCGACCCCTGTGATCGGAGGCATGTTCCTGGTGATGTTCGCCATCATCATGGCCGTGGGGATTTCCAATCTGCAGGTGAGGGCGGCGCTCGAGGGCAGCAACGCCTCGCACCTCTTGAAAGACGCCCGCGGAACGGAGAGGATGGCATTTGGGGAGGGGGTGGGAGATCCCGGGTCCCAGAAACCGCACTGGCCCCGGTCTGGACGAAAGAAGCATCAAGCCTCCCGAAATCAGAAATTGCCTCAGCCCAGAACGAGTTAGGCAAACGGCCTGGCCAGGTGGGGTGCTGACCCTGGGAGCTCCGCCCCGGCCGGGGGCGGTGGTGAGCGGAGGCCTGTCTGCAGCCCAGGGGCTGAGCGCCGGACTTGCCTCTCGGCCCCTCTCCCTGCAGTTCGTGGATATGAACTCCTCTCGGAACCTCTTCGTCTTCGGTTTCTCCATCTACTGTGGGCTCGCCATTCCCAACTGGGTGAACAAGAACACAGACAGGCTCCAGACAGGTGATGCTCTGTCTGTCCCCGATGGCTACGCCCCAGGGTCGCAGCCCGAGGCTCTGTTCTCTGAGGGAAGAAGCCTCTGGGCCCCAAGAGCCCCGTCCTTCTGTCTCCCTCCAGGCATTCTCCAGCTGGACCAGGTCATCCAGGTGCTGCTGACCACGGGCATGTTTGTCGGCGGATTTCTCGGCTTTGTACTGGACAACACCATCCCAGGTGGGGCATGCGGGCCTCTGGGCTGCTCAAAGGGCTTCTCCTGGCCCCCCTGCCATTGCAGGCTGGGCACAGCATGCGTCAGTGTGCCCTGGGTCTGAGGGGGTTGTAAAGGCCTCGTGGTGGGAAAAACCCCGAAAGCAAGAAGAAAAAGCCCAGCCCTGCTCCCTGAACACCTGCCCTCTAGTCGGTGAGCAACACCACACACGCCTTCGTTTATTCATCCACACTTGAAACAGAAATCCATGGAGCTCCAGAAGTAAGACGCCCTCCCGCCTTCCATAAATCCCTAGGGAGTGAGACAAGAGAGTGGGCAATTACAGTGCAGCATTGTCATGGTCAAACAGTGCACACAAGTGTAGGGGGAGATGCAAAAGGAAGAGTCAAGCAGGTGCAGTCATGGGTGGCTTCCTGGAGGAGGCGATCCTAGCCCACATTCTTCTCCACAGTCAGCGTTAGGTGCACCCTTCTTGGTCCTGCTCAGCGGGACCTCCACAACAGCATCCGCTTCACTGCATTCCTTTCTCACCATTTCTTCTCTCCACCTAGTGTGAAATGCATCCCCAATTCAGAAACGTTACCATGTGGGACTTTTGTCTGTCCCTGGAGTTGGGGACAGGGCTGTGCTCATGCATGGCTGTGCCCTCTGCACATTCACACAGGAGGTGCCAGGGACCCCGAGGGCCTGAAATGAGCGGCACTAGAGTGGTCCTAGAGTTGGGCTGGGAGGAGGCAGAGGTGCTGTTGGCTGTGGGCGCGGCGCTGTCCTGGCGAGCGCCTGCGGGGGACATAGTGCAGGTCTGGTGAGCGCCTGCAGGGGGCGCGGCGCTGTCCTGGCGAGCGCCTGCGGGGGACATAGTGCAGGTCTGGTGAGCGCCTGCAGGGGGCGCGGCGCTGTCCTGGCGAGCGCCTGCGGGGGACATAGTGCAGGTCTGGTGAGCGCCTGCAGGGGGCGCAGTGCTGTCCTGGCGAGCGCCTGCAGGGGACACCAGAGCTCGCCCAGCTTGCTCCTTCCGGGCCCAACCCGCTTTCTGTCTCCTCGCAGGGAGTCAGGAGGAGCGCGGGCTCCTGGCGTGGAATCAAATGCAGGAGGAGTCGCTGGAGACTTGCGAGGCCTCTCAGATCTACGGTCTCCCCTGCGGGATCGGCACCAAGTTCTGCGTTTCCGCCTGTGCCCGGAGCCTCCCTTTCTGGCCCCGGCTGGAGAGAGGTGGGAAAGGTGAGGTGGGGGCGAGCCAGTTCATCCTCTGCCCCCCGGACTACTCAGGAGGCCCCCCCCAGAATGCCTTGGAGACCAAGATGTGAGGAGAATCGCCCCATTTCAGACCGTGCTGGTCCTCTAGGACTTGGTCCCCCAAGAATATGCTGGCTCCCAGAACATGCTGAACCCCTAGAAAGGGCTAACCCCCCAGAACGTGCTGATCCTTCCAGAACTGACCCCCTCTGCCTACTGTGAGCACCCCACCCTCCCAAGACCTCTTACACACCGCAGTGCGTGCTCAGTGGAATAATCAGGTACTCCATTGGATTGAGACCAGGATGCTTCACCCGGCCAGCAGCTACCCCAAGTCCAGACTGAACACATGTGGCCCCATGGCCACCAGAAACCCGCCAAGTCCAGTGCTGCCGGCCTGGGTTGGGACAGGGCACACACATGGGGCTGGTTGCTGAAAAGTGACCAGTTCTCGTTTCTTCTCCAAAGAGGCAGGGGCCTGTGGCCTCTCCATCGCTCCCCATCCTGCCCCAGCCCCTGAGGGCGGGCTGCTCAGGGGGTGAGGACCACCTCCTGGATCCTCTTGCTCCCCTCCGAGTTCTGATGCTCCCACCCCATCCCACTCAGGGAGCTGTGGCCTGCTTTCACCCACCAGAGTAGACCCTGAGGCTGGCCACCATAGTTTCCTCATATGCCTGCCGCCTCCTGCTCTGTCCACAAAGTCCCATGGGCCTCACTGTTGTTTAGCCTCCCCTCCAGGAGTGAATGCTGGGACTAGAGACTCTGGAGTTATGGGGGGTGGGGCGAGACCCCCCTCAGGTGAGCAAGGGGGTGATAAGCCAAGGAGGCCAAGGCCCAGGTGTGGCCGGACGGGTCAGCAGCCTCTGCTCAGACTGCAGACCACTTGGGTATCTACCAGAGTGGGAAGCTGAGATCAGTTCTACTGCTGCCTTGAGCTTTTCTGGAAGATTCCAGGGCTTCCCTAGAAGACTTGGGCGTTTGCTCTTTGATGATACTGGGTCCCATTAAACCAAAAACCAGACTCACCGCTGTGGAATCGGATCCGACTCATAGCGACCCTCCTTGGGTTTCCGAGGCGGTATCTCTACGGAAGTAGATTGCCCGGTCTTCCTTCCGGGAGTGGCTGGTGGGTTTGAACTGCCAGCCTTCTGGTTAGCAGTCAAATCCATCCTCTGTCCCAACCTCACCTCCTCTATCAAGAGCTCCACCCTTGCTTCTCCAAACCTACACCCCTGTTTTGGGGAGAAAGAAGGGGAGACATTTTGCTGTAGAGCTGGGGGAGGGGGGAATTCATTGCCATCGAGTCGATCCCAATTCATAGCGACCCCTCCTTGGGTTTCCGAGGCTGTATCTCTGTGGAAATAGATTGCCCAGGCGAGGGAAAATTCTAGACCATTTTAGTATTGCACCTCTAGTGTTCTTCCCAGGCTGTGGTGAATCCCAATGGCCCATGGATGTGAAGAGTGCATGTGATAGGAGAGAGGAGGTGGGTGTGCACTCTCACAAGTTAGGATGCAGTGATGGAGGATGGTCCCCCAGACCAGTGCCTGTAATAGTGTGTGTTCACAGCTCCACAGCCCTGCTCTAAGCCAGACAACAGGGCATGAGACAAACGCCTTAGAGGTGAGGTGTGTCTGGAGAGGGAGGCTGGGGGTGCGAGGCCATGGTCTAGGCTTGCTTCCTTCCCTCCCGAAGCCCCTCTACTAGCCCCTTCACTGAGACTATGCCTTCCACATGCCAAACCAAAACCGAGCTCACTGTAAATCCTCGCAGAAGCAGACTGCTTCATCTTTCTTCCCTGGAGAAGCTGGTGGGTTTGAACCACCAACAAACACCTTAAGCACAAACCACCATAGCTCCTTAGAACCCATTGTACTCCAGTATAAAACAGACCAAACCCACTGCTGTCGAGTCACTTCCAACTCATAGCAATCCTATGGGACAGAGTAGAACTGCCCCACAAGGATTTCCAAGGCTGTCGTCATATTGAAGCGAAGCCTGAGCCAAACTCATTGCTGTGGAGTTGATTCCGACTCACAGCGCCCCTAGAGGACAGAGTGGAACTGCCCAGAGGGTTTCCAAGGCTGTCAATCTTTACAGAAGCCAACTGCCACAACTATCTCCTGTGGAGCAGCTGGTGGATTCGAACCACCAGCCTTGGGGTTAGCAGCCAGGCACTTAACCACTGCACCATCAGGGCTCCTTACTCCAGTATGACCTCATATTAACCACATCTTCAAAGCTTCTACTTCCAAACATGCCTGTTCACAGGTATGGGGGCTTAGAAGGTAACATATCTTTT
>NW_006921952.1:719182-720480 GCF_000298275.1 Orycteropus afer afer
AAGATGTTTTATAAGCAGCCACCCCAGCTGTTCTGATGGTCACTGTCCCCCCGCCCTTTGAGTGAACTGTCTGAGTTCCCTCTAGGAAGCCAGCCTCTCCTCGGCACCAGACCCGTCCCATCACCCCTACACTCGGCTTTCCCCACAGCAGTCCTCCCCTCTTTGTCTCAAGCATCAGATTTTCCCTTTCTTCTAGTAATTTACGCCAGCGATAAACCTGCTGTGGTTTCATTTTTGTTAGCTGCCGTTGAATTGGCTGTGCGTCATGGCGCTCCATGCACAGCTGAACAAACACTACCCATCCTGTGCCATTGTGACAGTCCGTGTGCCCGACTCCACTGTTAGGGATGCTATGTACTTCAAGTGGCTTCCATCCCAAGGGCTTCCCTTCCAATACTATATAGGCCAATACTCCACTGTGATCCTTAAGAGTTTCCATTGACTAATCTTCGGGTCCTTCTTCCGAGTCTGTCGTAGTCTGGAAGCTCCGCTGAATCCTGTCCACCATGGGTGGCCTTGCTGGTATTTGAAATACCAATGGTATAGCTTCCAGCCTCGCAGCAACATTCCAGGCCCCACAGTGCAACAGACACACTGACAGGCGAGTGGGGGACATTTTTCTACCTTCTTTTTCTTTCTTTTTTTAAAGGCTAGACTTTGGTGATATGGTGGTATTAAAGAGGTAGAGTCCTGCCTCTGTAAGATACTGGTGCCCCTCATTGTAATAAAGTGGACCTGGCTTGGCTGCTCTGGGAAGCTAAGGGGCCTCCCAGGCCAGCTGAGAACAGGCACGTCCCTGCAGCCGCCCATCACGGCCCTGCAGCCGCCCATCACGGCCCGCAGTTGTGCTGTGAGTTTCCTTCCTTCAGTTGAAACGTCTGGGACTCCAGACCTCCTTCCATTATCCAAGAACAGATGCCAGCCCGCTGGTCTCTGTGTCCAAGCCCGTCTCCCAGACTGTACTTACATTCCGTCACCAGGGGCCCCAGGGCAGTAAGAGGGGGCCAGGTAGGCTGGGCAGGCCGGGGAGGGTGGAGGCTCCCAAGAGGGCAGGGCTGGGGGCTGGAACTTTCTGGAAGGTCTCTTTGTGGCACAAATTGTTTGCAATTGACAACGAACCAAAAAGTTGGTGGTTTGAACCGTCTTAGTGGCTCTGTGGAAGAAGGGCCTCCGTGAAGATTACAGCCAAGACAACACTCAGGAGGTCAGTTCTACCTATAACACAAAGGGTCCCCCTGAGCTGGAGCTGATTGTTGGCGACAGATTTCGTTTTGGTTTGCTCGAACCCTTCTGGAAAA
>NW_006921952.1:721540-722084 GCF_000298275.1 Orycteropus afer afer
GTTGGGTGGGATGGCCAGTCTGAGCTCCTCGTTCCAGTCTAAGTCCGGGCCAGTCCTGTGCATGAAGGCCCTGCCTCCCCAGCTGCCCCCTGGCTTGGTCATTTGTAAACTGCGAAGTGCTGGGCAAAGGTGCCACCCCAGTGTATCCCAGTGGGGGTCCTGGAGGGTTCAGCAGGTGCCTCACAGGGAGATGCCGTGAGAAATAGCATGGGCTGTGGTTAGACGGAGCCAAGCTTACGTCCTAAGACTTGGGCTACCTGCCACCTTCTCCCCAGGAGATAGAACAAGCATCCGGGGGCATCCAGCCAAGCAGAACCACTGTGACCAGCAACATAAACCATAAAGAGCCAGGCAAACGAGACGCAAGGCTGGGGCACTGATGCATGTGTGCCCAGGAGCCTCGCCAGAAAGCGTCAGAACGATGTGGGAAGAGGCTCGGGCCCCGCGTGTGAGAGCTTTATTACCAGGGGGCAGTGCAGCCGGCTCCACCCTGACGTCCGGTAGTAGAGTACGAGGTCAGCACTGTCCCCACGCTCCCACAGCA
>NW_006921952.1:722744-726168 GCF_000298275.1 Orycteropus afer afer
CACAGGGTCTCTGCCGGCTGATTTCCAGAAGGAGGTCCCCTGACTTTCTCCCTAATGGGAAGGCCCTACTTTCCATTTCACCCAACCCTCTAGGACCTCTGGAAAGACGTTTCCTGAATACAGCAGGCAGGCTTCTTTCCCATGTGGGGCAACCTTTAAGATAAATGCCCTTCAATGGCAGGCCGTGAGCTTTACCTGCACAAAGGACTACTGTGGAGCTGTTTGTAAGAGCTGTGAGATGATGCTCCATGAGTGGGCAGGCTGTCACGAAAGGGCACGGTGTGAGCCGCACGTGGAGCAGGCCACCAGCTGGGTTTGAGAGCACCCTTCAGGGTCTGTAGGGCGCCTTTGGGTGGATGACAACAAATGGCTAACGGCAGGTGCCTCGGGAGGGGGTGAGGGTTAGCAGCCACTGAACGCAGGTAGAAGAAACACACACACACCCACCCAAACCCATTGTTGAGTCAGTCCTGACTCCTGGCAAGCCGTGTGTTACAGGGTAGGACTGCTCCTTAGGGTTCTCCTGACTACAATCTTTACCGAAGATCACAGTGCTGTCTTCCGTGGCACTGCTGCGTGGGTTTGAGCTGCCAATCTTTAGGTTAGGAGATGAACACAGACCGTTCAGTCTCTGATACCTGTTGGGTTTTGTACTCTGGTGAGAGAGCATTTTAGGACGCAGCCCTATTTGTTTTGGCATGGGGTTCTCATTCCCTTTACAATGACCCAGCCAACCTCCTGGGACTCCCTATGGCCTCTGCCCCTAAAAGTACATTTCCTGTGTCTTTGTTCTTGCTGGATCTCCTTATACCAGCAGAAAATGACTCCTGTAGCTTGTTGGCATCCTGATGGTTCAGTGGTTAAAAAGCTCTGCTGCTAACCAAAAGGTCAGCAGTTTGAACTCACCAGCTGCTTCATGAAAGAAAGATGAGGCAGTTTGCTTCTGTAAAGATTACAGCCCTGGAAACCCTATGGGGCTGTTCTACTCTGTCCTGCAGGGTGGCTATGAGTTGGACTTGACTGGATGGCAGTGGGTGCTTTTTTTTAGTGGACAGTGTGTGTGTGTGTGTGGGGGGGGTAGCTTGTTAGCTCCACAGGTCAGGGATCCCTGAGGGCCTTGGGCAGCATCCCTGCATCCCATGAATATGTCACCCTGGTCGTGAGGGTGACAGCCGGGTGGGGGTGACCTCTGCAAAGCCTTTCCCACTCTGGAAAAGTGCTTCTCACTTGCCAGCTGTGTCCAGCTGTGTCCTGGTGCTGCTCCCACCTGCGGCTGTGTGTCCTGAGGCAGCTCTAGTGATGGGGCCAGGTGCTCGGGGTGAAGAGGGTTGGAGAGGTGGACCATGGGTCTCCAGGAAAGTCACAGGGCCCTTGCTCAGGGAGGAGACTACAGTAAAGGCTGAGCAAGACAGGTGTCAGAGTGGAGGGGTGCTGGAGGCCAAGCGTCCTGGGAAGGACCGGCCACTCGATCTCTCACACACGAAGTTCAGGAAGGTTCTTCAAAGTGTTCATCTTCCCTAAGCTCCAGGAGGGCTTGTACGAGGTACAGACTTTCCGAGAGCAACAGGCCACGCGAGCTGTTTACTGATATTGGGTGCTTATTATGTTCCATCTGACCACCTCCCAGGAAGCCGACACAGCGTGGACGTGATTAGGAGGTAGACGCCTGTCTGTCAAAGTACAGGCCCTCCTGCAGCAGGGCCACCCGGACAGCTGGTTAAACATACAGGTTCCTAGGCCCACACCACTAAACAGGAATCTTGGGAGCCGGGAGCCGGGCGCCAGGCCAGGGTTGATTGCTGATCCCTGGACCTCTGGTAAGCTCCCCGGTGAGTCCTGGCAGCGCTCATTGGAGCATCACTGCTTTGCATGGACACACTGAGCCCTGCTGCTTTCTTGCCGGCCACGTGTGGAGAAAGGAAGCGAGGAAAGCCAAGCTAGCCCTGTAGGCCCTTCTCAAGGCCTTGCTGGAGCAGGTGAAGGTAACTGTCTGCAAGAATGAGGACCACTGCTAGGGCACGGGCCCCAACAAGTGGTGGAGGTGGGGAGCCAACTGCAGGGAAGGGGACTCCTCACACCACATGGCAGGTCCACGTGGTCCCGGCACAGGGGAACGAGGCGGGGACTCATGGGAATGGAGCCCAGTCTGCCTTGTTGATACTGTTGCCATCAGTCAATTCTGACGCATGACAACCCAAGCTATTGCAGATTAGAGCTGTGCTGCCGAGGGTTCTCCTGGCTGTAAGCTTTACGGGAGCAGGTCACTAGGCCTTTCTCTCATGGCACTGCTGGGTGCATTCGAACCGTCAACCATTAGGTGAGCAGTCGAGCACAAACTGTTTGCACCACTTAGGTACATTAATGACAGATACCTCAGCCCACTGAAAAGACAGCCTGATCGTTTTCAGGCAACGTTTGCCATTATGGTAGCTTACCTGTTTCAACAACCAGTGCACTTTTGCTAAATTAACAGAGAAAATCCACGGCTGAAAGCCTGACAGGGCCTGTCCCCTGGCAGCTCCAGCACCATCCCCCCGCCTTTATGAAAGCCATGAGGACTAGACACTGAGCATTCTAGTGGCCATGGATGCAATCAGTTGTCTGGAGGCAGATAGGAGTATCCTGCCGAAGCTGAAGGCAGCTATTACCCCAGGATCTCAGAGGTGATCAAAGCCTGGGCTTTTGGGAAGGTGGCAAGGGCTCACCAGCATTCCAAGGGCCTGCTGAGAGCCGGCCCTGGGGCATGGGCTAACAGGCTCCCCGGTCCAGCTCTGCCCTGCAGGCCATTCCTCGATCTCTCCCCAGGTCTCCCCAGACAGCTTCCATTCCGTGAGACACATTAGGCTGAAGTCAGCCATCCCAAGAGAGTGAAAGGACGTCCCCCGGCCAGTGGCCCTCTTTGGGTGTGAGCTGGCCCAGCTAGGGATCCCACAACATGCCCTGTTACACCATCCTCAGGTCTCCCACACCCGGCTCTGTCCTACCTGTTTCAGCTGAGTGTTCACACAGTAAAGCCCTTTTAAATAGTCAAGGATCTGCACATACAGGTGGAACTTCTCCTCTGGATTCTCAGGGTGGTAGCTGGCAAACACTGAACTGGAAGCAGAAAGGAAGAAGGAACAGCAAACACTTAAAGCCCCACCCTTTTACCTCTTTTGGGTTAGCAAACAGCTGAGCACTTGACCACTAGCCCAAAGGCTGGCGGTTCGAACCCACCCGCAGGCCCCTCAGCAGACAGGTCTAGCAATCTGCTTCTGAAAGCAGCTCTGCTCCACAGAAAACAGTCCTGCTCTGCACACTTGGGCTCAGTTTCCATGAGCCCGAATCAACGCAAAGGGACAACAACACAGCGCCCCCTGCAATATTTTGATCACACTGTGAACCAGGCACGCGGAAAGGCCCAGGTGAGTGCCTGGGAACCTGG
>NW_006921952.1:727178-728968 GCF_000298275.1 Orycteropus afer afer
TACCCCTCAGGCCAGACGGCTGTGGAGAGGACATTGGGGACACGAATCCCACTGTCACTTCCCAGGTGAAGAGCAAGTGTTCAGGCTTCTTTGCAGCCATGACACAAGCAGGTAAGACCACAGTAAGATCACAGCTTTGCAAGCAAAGTAGCAAGAGCATTCCAGTCCTAAACTAGCTGTCTCTCAGAAAACGGTACTGATTCAGTCAAGCTGAATCAGGTGTTAAACCTTCCCAGGTCTTGTCTTATGTCTCTGCCTTCATGAGGTCAATCATCTGTCCTCTCTGCTCAGCACCTCAGCTCCCAGCTGCAGGCTCAGAGACCCTCTGGGTCCCAGAACCTCTGCTGCTTCTTGGGCCATGGTTGTCCCTAGCCTGGGCCACCTGGCCCTGGGAGAACAGAACGAGTGAGCTGGCAGTCTCCACAGCCCTGAGCTGTTACCTGATGACAACCTGTGTCCCAGCCCTGGGTCAGGATGGGACAAGTCCCTACTCTGAGGAAGGCCCTGACAATGTCATTCTCAGGGCAATGGCACAATCCAAGACCAGCCCACTTCAAGTGACAGGAAGAAGTGGGTCCCCAGGGACCTTCATTGAGTGACGTACCCCTGAGAGTCTGCAGGGGCAAGGCTCCTAACATCCCAGTGGGGTGTACACACATGCACACACAGTCACACAATCACAGTCACACATACTCAGAACATTCACACACCCACAGACACTCGGCACAAGCATAGACTCATTCACACATACAAACTCATACACACTTGTACACACACTCACATACATTTACACTCATCCATAGACACACAAACTCAGAAACACACCCTTACCTACACACTGGCACACTCACACATACACACACACACTCACACTGATATACACACACTTGTACACTCACACACACAAACTCAGAAACACACCCTTACATACACACTGGCACACTCACACATACACACACACACTCACACTGATATACACACACTTGTACACTCACACACACATACTCACACATACCAACACACTAACTCATACCTCCTTCCTTCCAAGATTTCTCAGCCACCTCACCTGGAGCTAGATGTACTTGGAGCCTCACTTTTGTCCAGGAAACTTGCTGTATCAAAGGCATCTTCCAAAAGGACCTGAAAGCAAGCACAGGCCTTCACATCTCAGAAAATGCTTTGTGGCTGACGCCTGCTCTGGGCTGCTGAGGGGAGACAAGTAGGAAGGTACTCTCTCCTTGCACGGGGCCCAAATGACACAGGTCAAAGCTGGTGGACCAGGGCCTCTGCTCGCTGCCTGGTGGTCTTCCTGGGGCTGGAGTCCTGAGCTCCTCACTGCCCAGAGCAAACCACCAGCCCCAGCCGGCAGACAGTTAGGGGAGGCTCTGGGGCCTGAGTGTGGTGACAGCATCCCTCTGAGCCCAGCAGAGAGGAAGAGAGGGTCAGGGCATGGTGACACCACCAAGCTCCAGACTAGCCAGAAGCCCACCCTGCCCAGGGACTGTCCTACATGGGATTCCAACTTTCTTCCTGGTTTAATAATTAAACAGCTTGCAGCTGAAAGGGTACCAACTGATACAGTCTCCTAAAATCCCCACAGAAAGGCCAGGAAACTCACAGGAGAAAAAGCATCACCAGTCCCTGGCCATGGAGATTGTGCGGGGATTATATCAGAAAATCAGGAGCCTTCTAGAATCCAGAAGGCTGGTGGTTCAAACCCACCAGCCACTCCTCGGAAGGAAGGTTGGGCAATCCTACTTCCGTAGTGATACTGCCTCGGAAACCCAAGG
>NW_006921952.1:730098-731852 GCF_000298275.1 Orycteropus afer afer
TTGACTGCTGACTGCAGGACTGGGACCCACCAGCTGCTCTAGGGGAGAGACTTGCCCCTCTGCGCCTGCCAAGGTCACGGCTTAGCAGACCCTCCCCGGCTCTGCAGGCTCCCTGGGAGCTGGAACGGACTCCCTGGCAATGTGCTTGATTTATTTGTTTTTCAATCTTTTGAAGCAGATTGCCAGATCCTTTTGGCCTCAGTACAGCTAGGTGGGTGCAAAGCTCCAACCTTTCAGTTAGCAGTCGAGTGCTTAACCATTGCACCACCAGGGTTCCTTCTGTAAAGATCACCCTTTAGGAAACCCTCTAGGGCAGTTCTACTGCATCCTATAGGGTCAATATGAGTTGGAATCGACTTGAGGGCAGCGTGTTAAGTCAGGCCCAATGTGACATGGGTCTCTTTCTATGGGGCCAAAGCCTCCAGAAGCCAGTGTGGCCCCCAAGGGGCCTGAGCAGGGAGGGCCAGGGTGCGAAGTCTGAGGCCATGCACCATCTTTCTTACAAGGCCAGGAAATGCCATGGAAATCAGCCTTGGGGCAGGGACAGGGGTGGTCTTTAGCTCTCCTAACCTCCTCAACGCCTCCCCCAAAGAAAAAGCCAAACCCACTGCCACTGAGTCCATTCTGGCTCATGGTGACCCCACGATTACAGAGTAGAGCTGCACCAGAGGGTTCTCCTGTCTGCAGCCTTTATGGAGAAAGACTTCAGGCCCTTGTTCCGTAGTGCTGTGGGGTGGGTTGGAACCCAGCACTTAGGTCCATAGTCACACGCTGTTTGAACCAACCAGGGACCTCCCCCCACAAAGGTGCCCCAAATAAATACCCAGTCTAAGTAAGAAGTGTCCGTGCTGTGCAAATGTGGCTTCCACACTATTCCTCTAGCCTGTCTTCCAACCCCACCCCCAGGGGACTTCTGCCTGGGAATTCTGGAGCCTCCAGATTGCAGGGCCAGGTCCGAGTGCCTGGGGTCGCAGCTTGTCTGACAAAGGACCTCTACCTCTCTCCCTGCCCCACGGGCTGACACCCACCCAGCGGCTCACCGTTCGAATTCCATGAGGTCTGGCGACACGGCGTCTGAGGAGTGGACACACTCCATTTTATTCTCCTCTTCTCCCTCCTGCTCCTCCTCTTCTCCCTCCTCCTCCTCTTCTTCCTCCTCCTCCTCTTCTTCCTCCTCCTCCTCCTCTTCTTCTTCATCCTCTTCTTCCTCCTCCTCGTCTTCCTCGTCATCCTCATCTTCCTCGTCCTCTTCCTCAGCACCCTTCAGGAACTCCTCATTCTTGCACCAGCAGGAGCCCTTCTGATGCGCCTTGTTTGGGTCCACACTGGGACGAAAACAAACAGGACAGCTACAGACCAAGACCTCTCATGAACACGGCTGCAGACATTAACAGTCGTAGCAGACTGAATCCGCCACATGAGCAGAAACAGCTCAAGGCTTCACGGCAGAGTTAGGTTTATCCCAGGGATGCAAGGCTCCTGCGTCAGCACATGGAAATCAATGAGTTCAGTTCACCGAATCAGCAGACCGAAGAAGAGGCACAACATGATCATCTTGAAAGACACAGAAAAAGCCCTCCACTGAAGTCAATACACATCATGACAAAAACTCAGTCAACTAGGCAGAGAAGGAAGTGTCCTCAACCCGTTAATGTTGTTGTTATGTGCCGTCGAGTCGGACCCGACTCAAAGCGACCCCTCCTTGGGTTTCCGAGGCAGTATCACTACGGAAGTAGATTGCCCCATCTTCCTTC
>NW_006921952.1:732752-737921 GCF_000298275.1 Orycteropus afer afer
ATTTGAACTGCGAGCCTTTTGGTTAGCAGTCGAATGCCTTAGGCATATGCCACCAGAGCACCTATCCTTGACAATAGCACCAACAAAACAAACAAAACCAAAAAACCATGCAACACTTAGGTTTAAATACGTAGGTTTAAACCAAAAATGCAAACCTTAGAGAAAAACTTGATAAATTGGACTTCATCAAAAGGTAAAACTTCTGGGGCAGGGAAATAAGATTAATTTCCAGAACAGAAATTCGGAGAATGTCCACATAGTGTGCAGAATGTGACCGATGTCCCTGAACAACTTGTGTAGCAATTGTCAAATGGGAACCTAAACTGTTGTGTGCACCTTCACCGAGAACACAATAAATCACCTTCTTAGAAAAGGTAAAACACTAGCTCTTCAAACCACACCCTTTTGAGAATGACATGACATGACACAATTTGGAAAACACGTGAAAATCATGACTCTGAAACAAGACTTGTACAGATATACCTTGGAGACATTGTGGGTTTGGTGCCTGACCATTGCAACAAAGCCACTATCGCAATGAAGCCAATCAATGGACATTTCAGTCTCCCAGTGCATATAAAAGTTATGCTTACAGTGTGCTGTAGCCTGTTAAGCATACAATGTTATTATGAAAAGTTTGAAATATTGTGAGAATTATCAAAATGAGACAGAGGCCCCAAGTGAGCACACGCTGTTGGAAATACGATGCCCACAGGCTTGTTCAAGGCAGGGTTACCATAAACCTTCAATTTGCAAAAAACACACTGTCTGCAATGTGTGATAACGTGAAGTGCAATAAGACAAGGTGGCCTACAGACAGAATTTCTTCATGCTGATAAGGAATAATCCTGAAGATACCCTGCAGAGTAAAAAACCAAGGTGTTCCAAGAAAAACACGCATTCTTTCTAACGGTCTCCGAGGGAGGAAAACCTTGCTAAGTATTCCCACACACACAAGCAGTAGGAGAGTGAGAGCCGCGACGGCCCTTCCACGTGGCCAGGCTACCGGACAGCATCCGTGATGAGGGGTGAGAAGAGCCACGTGTCCCCGGCTCCTGGTGCTGGCTGGGACTTACCTGTGATTCCTGGAGTACATTCTGGCATACGCTTCCCTGACCTCTTCTAAGCTTCCTGCATTGCCATCCTGCACGTTGAAGAAACCTGGAGTTGAAGATGGGGAGTTGAAGGTGAGAGGACAAGTCAGGTTTTGTTGAATTTTCACCTGCCTCGCTGGCTCAGGGGGCGCCCAGGTAGGAGCCACCCAGGCTTAGTGGTAGGAAGCCAGGGGCCTGGTTTCCACCCTTCCTTGTAGGAGTAGGAGTGAGGGGACACTAGCCCAGAGGGAAGGGCTCCCAGAATAGAAAAAACTCAGAAGTGAGGCTACTGGGAGTATCTCTTGCCGAGTTTGTCATCCAATAGCTTGAAAACTCCAGTGGCCTCCAGTGGCCATCAAGCCAGTAATGACTCACGGTGACCCCACGTGTGCAGAGTGACTGCTCCGTAGGGTTTTCTTAGATGTAATCTCTACAGAACCAGGTCACCAGGGCTTTCTCCCGTGGGCTCCGACAACCAACTTCTGGTTAGAAATCGAGCGGAAACCACTTGTGCCATCCAAGGACACAGTAGGCACTCAATAAATACTTGTTGACTTGGTTCCACCCCATCTCTCTCTCTGGTTTCAATAGGAAAATGGAAGCAGTTCTCTCCCGGGAAACAGAGGAGGGTGATGGGCTGTGACCTATTATTACCTTTCAGCTTCAGCAAATTATCCAAGGTTTGCTCCAGATACTGAATATGACTCTTCGCCTTATTCAAAACCTGCCACTGAGGACAGAGACAGACACTGAAGTTGGCCTTTCACGGCACAGGCCGTTCCTGCAGCCCCTCCCCCGTCCTAAGGCCCGGTCCTCAGACACAGTCATGTCCAGGAAGTCAGAAGAAAGGTTAAGAAGGGGATTCAGAAGCATGGGAGGGACGACGTTTAGTGTGCATTCTGTACATGGATCTCACCGAAGTATGTGGAAGCACGAAGCACCTCCCAGCAAACTATTACTGCAGTGTTTCGTTCTGTTACGAATAGGGTTGCTATGAGTCGGAGTGGACTCGACAGCGCCTGACGACAACAACACTCTGTATTATTCACTCTACATCTCTGTTCTCCCTAAGCACTTCTTCAAGACTTTCAATCAGGGCGCGTCCACCTAGATGACCGAGGCTGTCTCCACCCCACCCCCTTAATTTCTCTGATTTGTAACCTTAACTCCGTATCTGCATCACTTTCGGAAGATTTCTGCTCACCCGGGAATGGATGCTGGCATACGGCACCCAGGTCCCTGTTAGGCCCAAGGGACGTGCACCCAAAATGCACCACTTCCTCATGAGGTGCACATTGTGCGGGGGCAAGTGCCGTTCCTCTGGGTTTACTCCACTTCTTCCTGTGAGGCCCTGACGCCTGTTCTTCAGCTGGGCTGCCGCCTGCACACCCCCCCACTGGCCAGTGGCAGTGACTGTGGGTCTGCCCACTCTGGCCTCCTGGGAGGTGTCTGCCAGCAATATGAAGTCCACTCCCACCGCTGCTGTTGTTGGCTGCTGTTGAGCGGCTCTGAGTCATGGCGACCCATGTGTGCAGAGCAGAAGGCTGGGACCTCGTGGAAGCAGAGTGCCAGGCCTGGCTTTGGAGGTGTGTTGGGGTAGGTTCGAACCACCAACTTTTCAAACAGCTGAGCAGGGACCTGTTTGCACCACCCACTCCCACCACTCGAAACCACCCAGACCTTCCTCACTGCTGTGGCAGAGGCTCTGACTCACAATAAAATGCTGCCTGAGAAGAAAAGTAGAGTTAAGACCAGAGAAAGAGGGATGCTTACCTCCGTTACTGCCCAGTGAGGAGCAAACACTGAGGGGGGTGTGTGCATGCGCATTCCTGTGTGTGGGAGCCTGTGTGTGTGGTGCATGTGTATGTGAGTGGGTGTTGTGTGTGGTGGGCATGTGGTATGTTTATGTGGTGTGTAATGCATGAGGGTGGTGCATGTGTGTATGTGTAGTGTGATGGATGTGTTTGTGGTGTGTGGGATGCGTGTGGGTATCATATGTGTGGTATGGCATATGTGTGTGGTGTGGTGTATACAGTGTGTGTGTGGTAGTGATGTGTGTGTTTATGGTACATGTGGTGTGGTGTGTATGTGTGTGGTGTAGTGTTTGTGTGTGGTGTAGTGTGTGTGTGGTGTGTGGTGTGTGTGTGGTATATGTGTATGGTATGTGTGGTATGGTGTTTGTGTGTGTGTGTGTCGTGTGTTGTATGTGTGGTGTGTTGTGTGTTTGTGGTATGTGGTATGTGTGGGGTATGGAGTGGGTGTGCTGAGTATGGTATGGTGTTTATTTGTGGGGGGGTATATGTGGTGTGGTGTTTGTGTGGTATGTGTGGTATGATGTGTGTGTCTATGATGTGTGTGTGGTGTGTATGGTATATGTGGTATGGCATGTGTGTCTGTGATGTGGTGTGTGTGTGGTGTGTGGTGTGTATGGTATGTGTGGTGTGGTATTTGTGTGTGTGTGTGTGTGTGTGGTAGAGGTGGTGTGGTGTTTGTGTGGTATGTGTGGTATGATTTGTGTGTCTGTGATGTGGTGTGTGGTGTATATGGTATGTGTGATGTGGTGTTTGGTATGTGTGGTATGATATGTGTATCTAATGTGGTGTGTGTGGTGTGTGTGTGTGGTTTGTGGTATGTGAGGTTATGTGCTGTTGTGTTTGGGGTGTGTGGTATGTATGGTATCTGTGGTGTGGTGTTTAGTACGTGTGGTATGATGTGCGTGTCTGTGATGTGGTGTGTGTGTGGTGTGTGTGTGTGGGTTGTGGTGTGTATGGTATGTGTGGTGTTTGTGGTGTGTAGTGTGTGTGGTACCTGTGGTGTGGTGTTTGTGTGGTATGATGTGCATGTCTGTGATGTGGTGTGTGTGTGCTGTGTGTGTGTGGTTTGTGGTATGTATGGTATGTGTGGTGTTTGTGGTGTGTAGTGTGTGTGGTACCTGTGGTGTGGTGTTTGAGTGGTATGATGTGCGTGTCTGTGATGTGGTGTGTGTGTGGTGTGTGTGTGCTGTGTGTGTGTGGTTTGTGGTGTGTATGGTATGTGTGGTGTTTGTGGTGTGTAGTGTGTGTGGTATCTGTGGTGTGGTGTTTGTGTGGTATCGTGTATGTGTCTGTGATGTGTTCTGTGTTTAGGGCGGAAGTGTTTGGGGTCCTAGAGCTGCTGGAGGCTCTCTGCCACCCGTGGCCCATGTGAGCGGAGTGGTAGGCACCGTTGTTGTTGGATAGCCAGGCCTCTCCTCAGGCTTGTGACTTGCCCCCTGACGCCCGGCCTGTCTGCCCCAGATGGGTGAGGCCCCTGCTCTCACACTCACACAGTACAGCCGCAGACATACAGCCTCTAGGGTAGGGGTGGCTAAGGGACGTCAGTGCAGGCCAGTCTCCCACCTGGCTCCACAGTCCCTTCAGAGTGGACCCTCTCCTCCCACACTCCAGTCCCCATACCTTTGAGGCTCTGAAGTCAGAGTGGACATAAACAGTCTTCCTGATGTGGTTGAAGAGCCTTGCTAGGCTGGTCCGGTGCTTGGCCTGGGACAGGCGTCTGCGGGCCACCCGGGCCTTGAGCTCCTGCTGCTGCGCAGTGGGCCAGGGTGACATTCTGCCACTGCGGTTGCCACCCTCTCCAGAGGTCTCCGTTAAAAGCTGCAATGCAATAGTTTCTTTTTTCCCCTACATCTTAAAGACATAGTATTGAAGAAAAAGGAAGGCAGAAGGGAGCAGACAGAATGGGGGTGCTCCTCCAGTAAAAGGTCTCAAAGCAATAAATGTAACCAACAGTAGGTGCACACTAAGGACCAGACAACACGCAGTCTCTTGCTTCAGCTCCGCTCCTGAAGACACAAGCCACCCACGCTTGACTACTTACACCAAGAAGTTTCCAGAACATCGCAGATACTCACCAAACCTTGTAAATTGACTGCTGTGGCCACGGAGAGCCAACTCACCCCTCAAGGTTACCTTCTTTACCAAGCCATTAAAATGTGAACAGGCAACTACTGGAACTAATTGAGGGATTTAGCAACGTCGCAGGATATAAGATCAACATCCAAAAATCAGTTGGATTCCTCTACACCAGCAAAGAGATT
>NW_006921952.1:740695-773364 GCF_000298275.1 Orycteropus afer afer
AAAAAAAAAAAAAAAAAAAAAAAGAACATATATTTTAAAAACACATACAGTGGCATCACTAGGGGGATAAATGGAGTGTGGGTCATACCAACTGGCACTGTAAGAGGAGGTGACATCAAAATGACTGTCTATGAAATTTTTGTACAGTTTTTAAGCAGAAATATATGTTGTTTTAATAAAAAATATGCCTATACTTAGTTATAAAAAAAAAATGTGAACAGGCAGGTTTTCCACCCGCTGAGGTCTCCCCTTCCTGAAGAATGCACCCCTCTTTGATCTGGGTATAGTTACGCTGATGCATTCATATCAATAAAACCCCATTACACCCAATACCTTAGTGCTCTTCTCTGTACCTATCTCACACCTCAGAAAGAAGGAGACAGGCAGGCACCCTGATGGCTGTGAAGGCCAGAGGCCACAAGACATGACGGCAAGCAGCAGTAGGTGTGTGCTGTTGGCTTCCAGTGGTTTCTGAGGATGATCACCATGTTGTCCTTTGGCCACCATATCTGAGCTCACAGGTGACTCTGATAGACACCAGCGCCCCCTTTCCTAGGTGAAGTGATTCTGGGACTCCATGTGGTACGTATGTGCATGGTGTGATGCACATGTGTGGGGGGGTGTGGTGTAGGCATGTGTGTGGTATGTGTGTGAGAGAGAGTGTAGTATGTATGTGTGGTGTAGATAGGGTCCAAGGCCTTTTACCTGAACTCTACCTCGAGTGTACAGCCCCCCACTCCGAGGACAAGGCCTCCCTACTGCCGCATTAATTCCCCAACACCTGTGTACCCCCAGAGCCCCAGACAGGGCCTGCCTGACAGGCACTCAGTGCTGGCATTCTGAGTAAACTCAAGAAGTCTCCCCAGGTCACTGTCTTCTGGGCTCAGTCCTGCTGTCCAGGGACAACGCATGGCCTTGGGTGGGTTTTTCCAAGTCTGGTTTATATTCAAGTCACCAGGGAAGACTGCTGAAGTGCACAAGCCCAGACCTTGCCCCCAAACACTGGATCTGAATTTTCTGGGGGCCGGGCCCAGGCGTCTGCATGGATGAACACTGCCCAGGGGACTGAAGCTTTCAGGGTACAGCAGGCCCCACCACAGCCAGCTGCATTGTTCCCTGAGCACCACAGCTGCCAGCAGCTGGAGCAGAATCCCCCCCTGAACAGTATCGAGGGAAGAGGTTTTAGGAGGAGAAGCCAGTCAAAGAGAGAGTGAGCCCAGGGCAGGATTTGAAAACACCATGGTGGTCTGGAAATTCAATCTCCCCCCAAAAATGAAGCCTCCTCCAGTGCACTGACGGTCTCTGGTATTTTCCCTCAGTTGGTTTCTCGGAGCAGAGACAAGAAGATGGTAACAGGTTGACTCTTTGATTGCCTGTGTAAGCTCCTGGGACGTTTATTACCAGGAGTCTAAGGCATTTGACTGCTAACTGGAAGGCTGGTGGTTCAAACCCACCAGCAACTCCTCAGAAGGCGGACTGGGCAATCTACTTCAGTAGAGATACTGCCTCAGAAACCCAAGGAGGGGTCACTATAAGTCGACCTGACTTGAGGGCAGTGAGTTTGTTGCTTTTTTGTTTAGGGAAAAACAAGGCCCTTTTGAACTTCAGAACATTGGTTTTCTTTACTCATTTAAAGAGACACAGCTATGCCTGGATGCCAGGAAGCTGAGGCCAACATACATATAAGAGAAACCTGTCCACTGTCACTAGATGAATCCAGGCAGACACCAGCCTCCTCCAGGATCTAGAGGATCGCCCACTCCAAAAACCTCTGGGCTTTTGGGGGCCTAGAACTCTGCTGATGCTGATGCTGTTGCTGACAACCAGGGGTCCCCCAGGCCTCTACCCAAACCCACTCTGCCTGGGCTCTCTGGACTGCTGTGTGTACTTTTTCAATCACCAGATAAAGGTACAGCCTCCTGCCTTGCCCACAGGGGGCAGACTTACCATCACTTGCTACTCCTGGACCCCTGAGACTCAGGCATGGGTATGAGGTGAGCAGAGAGGCTGGGTTGAATGGGTTAAAGTGAAGATTAAATGAAAAACTGGGGGTGGGGGTGGGAATAACAGCTTAGTTCCCCCATAACCCAAACGACCTGTCTGGGCCCTAAGCATTCTCTATGGCATGAATTTAGTTCTTGGCAAGATTCAGAGGAAGGGGAAATACATTCAAGAAGCGTGTAACTCCCTCACGGGGTGATGTTGGATAGTTGCTACATAAGAGCGGTGGGAAGGGATATTCCCTTCAGACTCAGAAAACTGATCATGGTTGCGGGGGGCGGGGGGGTGAGTGCGAATTCTTGGCAGCTCAAAGCGTGAGACCTGAGAGAACTCAGTACAGGGACAGTAGGGGGAAAGAAGATGGCCCTAAGTCTCCAGGGCAGGTGGGATGACGCGGGTCGCACCCAGAGACAGCATGCAGCTGGGGTCGGGAACTGGTTCAGGGACAGGCAGGCTGGCCTGTGGACTGGCTCAAGACTCCTGGGTCACAAGCCGAGCTCTATGTATGATAACAAGCTCTGTGGCTTTGCAGTAGCCAAACAGCCACTCCGGGTCTGAATGTCTCTCCTTGTGTACAGGAGGTGCAAGGAGTCTTTAACTAGGTGATAGCTTAAACTTGTCCACCTACAAGAGGTCATAATTCGGTAATGACCTAGAGGCAAGGCAAGCCACACAAACCAGTCATATTCCAACCCAAGGGAAGTCTGGGGCAGACCACAGAGTCTTAAGGAGAAAATTGTATTCGGCATGTCAAGAACGGCCACAGCTCTTACATACTTTCCCTTGAAAGTTTGGTTGTTGCTGTGTTCATCCTTGTTCATCAGATCAACTTGCAAGCATAACCTCTCAGCCTAACAAAGGTTAAAAAACAGCTTCTTGATGCATTCTTCTGTGAAGAGCCACGCTGACATAGACCTTATTTTATTATTTCTTATCTATAATGCAAAGCACACTTTCATTAGCAAATACTTTCCTATTAAAATACCACTTAATACCTGCTTAGAGATGACATTTTAAAAACTTTGTAGATTAAAAAAAAAAAGGTGACCTCACCTTCTCCAAGCTTCAATTACTTTTTTTAAGCATCACTCCACAAAACGTTTGAGTGGGAGCCACCGTCATTAGCAGCCCCTAGGCAGACACAGCAGGCTGGGTAGCTCCTTACAGCCCACAGGCAGTGTCCTTTGACTCCTTCTACACACCTAATTGTATACAGAGAGCTAAAAACATGCACAATCATTCCCAGCTATATAGAGGTGGTCATAATGACAATTACAAACGCTCATCCTAGAGTCTCCCACCAGCGACCCTAGATAGCGCACCTGTTTGCATCCGCCCGGTGGAGTCAGTTCGGTGTGTGCTGCACCCCGCGCACGGCACCCCTTTCTGGAGAAGAAGGGCATGCACCCCTGCAACGCTGGATGGATACTTACAGAGGGAGAGGCGCTGGTGCATCCGCGTCCCACGACGGGGCAGGCAGCCGCGGCGTACCTGCTGTGTGATCAG
Source organism: Orycteropus afer afer (assembly GCF_000298275.1). Classification (NCBI taxonomy): domain Eukaryota; kingdom Metazoa; phylum Chordata; class Mammalia; order Tubulidentata; family Orycteropodidae; genus Orycteropus; species Orycteropus afer. Next base: position 744,203 of record NW_006921952.1, read on the forward strand.
GCCTGCTGTCCCAGAGGAGATAAGACCTCACACCTTAGCTCCCGGTGACCAATCGCAAGCCTGGATCCCAACCCTGCAGCCAATGGGGACGCAGGGCGGCTGCCAATGGGAGCGGTCGGGGGAGATACAAGGTAACAAGTTGCAGAGGGTGACACTAGTTGGGGCAGAGCTGGGCGGGGCCGGCCTGAACTTCTCACCCCTTAGGTCAGCCAGGGTCAGGGCTGGTGCACCACCCAGTCTGGTATCTGCTCCGAGCACTGAACGGGGCGATGATCCTGCCTTACAGGGTTCCTGTGAGTGTTGAAAAGGACACCGTAAACACAGGGTCTAGAGGCTCAGGCTCCTGTCTCAGAGACAAAATGAAACATGTACCTTCAAGGAACTAGAAGCAAGGAAAGAGGAGAGGGGGACGAAGTTTAAATAAGGGAGGAGAAACAGGGCACAGGAAGGAAGAGACCCTGCTGAGAACAGATCTTTAAAAGTTCCCAACAAAATGCCAAAGAAAAGAGAAGTGCTCACTCTTTGAGATAGCAGGTGTCCATTCAGCATGGAAAAGACAAACAAAATAAAAACATCCATTTTCCCCAAAATGTGCATACACTCTTGTCTTTGGGCTTCTTCATGCTTGAGTCCCTGTACCCTAACTACCTCACGGCAGGCCCAGGGTCTTAGGTTGTATACCAGCAGCAACTGGGTGTCGAGAATGTTCTGGAGCAAATGTACGCATCAGCTCCTGCTGAATGGGCTCACAGCTTGTGGGGCAGAGGCAGGACCTGGAGCTAGGCGGACCCACTGCACCTCCCAGGTACCCCCTTGCTGCTGCTTGACCTGAGAGGGGGTATTTCACCTCCGGGCAGTGGTTAACCCTAGTCACTTGGCTGGCAGCAGGGCTGAGGTGGCTTGGGGATTTGGCTTCTCGTCCAGGACCCAGTGCCTGGGGGGCTGAGAGAAGCCCCTACCTCAGCATGCTCCAGTGCATCTGCTGGAGCACCTCTGGGTGCTACTGACGTTTAACTCCTGTGGCATGGGTCTTCTGTGAAGGGACTGTGGTGACACATTAAATGAAACAATGGTTAGGTGTTAGGACACTCACAGAGCAAACCAACTAAATCAGACCCACTGAAATGGAGGCAATTACGTCTCATCGTGATCCTGGAGGACAGAGTAGAGTTGCCCACAGGATTTCCAGGGCTGTCAGTCCTTACAGAAGCAGACTGCTCCTGCAGAGTGGATCGTGGGTCTGAACTGCTCACCTCGTGGTCAGCAGCCGAATCCCTTAACCACAGTGCCACCAGAGCTCCCTCACAGAGAAAGCACCCAGTAAAGGTCATTCCCCGTCTCCCTGTCAAGGTTCCTCTAGGTCTAAAAGTCTGCCAAGGTTGGGGCTAGCCTTTTCCCCTGGCTCTCAGGCGGCCATGGTGGGGTCTCTTAGGGTCCCTGAAGAGCCTCTCTTTGTCCGTGCCCTTCACTCTCTGGGGTCGCTGCCCTGGCCGTGACCCACACCTCCTGTCGCCAGCCCACCCACAGCATCGCTGGGGCCTGGCGGAACAGGGGTCACTCAGGGGTCACGAAGCTCTGCCTTGCACCGAGAAGACACAGAGCGGTGGAAGCCTGGCCCGAGCTTCTCAGCCCCGGCCTCGCCTCCACACCTGCCTCCCCGGGGAAAAATCACTTGGAGCAGATTTGCACCCAGAAGTCAGGGTGGGGTGGATTAAGTAGCTGACTAGTTTATTTCTTGAAAACGAGGCTCTCCGCTCCACTTCAACCAACCCTCCCCGCCGAAGCTGTGTCCCTCCCTTCAGCCTTTGCTTTGAAGCCGCGAGACCCGCTGCTGGCTTTTCGCCAGTTCTCCTCGGCAACATCCACACACACACACACTGCAGCCCTCTGACCCTGAGCCCGATCCCACAGTCACACAGATCCTGCCCTGAAATAACTCCTTCTCCCTCCACCCTCTCCTCCCTGAGCTCCATCTCCACACAAGGTCCCACCAGGAACTTTCTAAGATCCTTGTACTTGCACTCACCCCAAAGGGCCTCCCTTTTCTGGAGTCTCTCACCTGGTTCCCCATGGCCAATTTCTGTGCATGTCATGTGACAAAGGGCAAGAGATCAGACCCTGTCACCTTCTTTATCCTCCAAACAAAATGAGGGTGATCGTTCATGTATTGAGAACCTAACCCGTCGCCCTATAGTGTTTCCAAGGCTGTAAATCTTTACAGAGGCAGACTGCCACATCTTTCTCCCATGGAGCAGCGGGCGGTTTTGACCCTCTGAACTTTTGGTTAGTAGCTGAACAATTTAACCACTGCACCACCAGGGCTCCTGTATTGACTCAACGGCAGTGGGTGTGGTTTTCCAGAGCACCTACTCTGTCCCTAATCCTTATGACCATCCTGTGGAAAGTCCCATCTCCATTATAAAGACAAGGGTCTGACTCTCAGTACCTAAGGTGATCTCTGGCCTCAGGGCGCTCTGCCTTCTAGTCTCCCAGGGAGGCATTTGGTTCAGTAACTATCCTTTAATTTCTTTAGGCCAGAGAGAAATGTGCATGGCTGTGTGAGTTTCAGAAGAAAAGGACCCTCCAGGTTGAAAAGGTCTGTGGCTCACTGGGCGGGGTGAAAAAGGCAGAGGTCAATGCAAGGACAAGCACTTGGATTCCAGGGAGGGGCGCCTGGCACGTGGAGGGAGAAGAGTGGTAGATGTCATCCCAAACAGGCTTTTGCAGGCCACCTCCTTCTCCCAGGGCCAGACTTGGGCTCCAGGAGAGTCCATGAACACAGTAGCCTCCTTGGAGCGGGGTAGGCACTTTCTGCTAGAGGAGGGAAGATGTTTGAACCCCCAAAGCTATGTCTCAGGGCAAGCACTCTGCCCCTCCCTGGGCCCCATGGGAGAACTCCTAAGGGCTCAGGGCCTGCTACCCACCCACCCACCCACCTGACTTCTCAGGGCCCTGCTGCTGGGGGTCCTGGTTTTTTGTTTTACAGTCTCCAGTTCTTTTCAGCTGTTTTCCTCATGCAGTGTATCCAGGAACTTCTGGCCACATATGAACCCCTAGTTTAGGTTTGTGGCCACCATTTATGGGCGTATCTGAAATGGGAGCCTCTGTTCACACATTTGGAGGAATAATTTTACACACATGCACCTCACTTTATTCTTTAAAATACCTCTCATAGTTTGGGAGCCTGAACTCTACAGAAGCCCTGTTCAGCAATTTGCTCCTGGAGTTATTGGAGGCCTCCAAATCTTATGAGCCCCCCCCCCCATTTTTTGAGGGATGTTCTGTTTCAAGGGTTTAAAATACACTAAAGTGCTTTGAAAAGTACAAAGAGCTTACAAACACTAATAAAGTTGAGGCTAAGTGATTTCCTCAGAGATGAAATCTAACCAGCGATGTCTCTGTATGGGGTTGTCCGTTATTATAATGTCACTCACAAAACATTTTTCTTCCCTCATCTAAGAAATAGTTTCCAAAGAATTGAAAGCAGGGACTCAAACAGATGCTTGCACTCAGATGGGATTAAGGCTAGGACCTACACTACAAGGATTTGGCTTCGTTGACTGAGAGTATCTGCAAAGAACCTTGTTTCTCCAAACAGGGCCATGTCTACGACTGCAGGGGTTAGAACTACTACAGTCTCTCTCTCTCTCTCTCTCTCTGTCTCTCTCTCTATCTCTATCTCTTTTCCTTTGGGTCAAGTTTTTTTTTTAATTTTTTTAATTTTAATTTTTATTTTTTCAGTGTTTCCTCCCCTCTCCTCCCACCCCACCCCAGGTAACCAACAAAGAACATTTCCTTCCATATATAAGCTTTTCCTTGACTTTTTACAATAATGAACTAATACAATATTTGTCCTTCTGTGATTGACTTATTTCACTCAGCATAATACAACAGATCTCTTTTGGGGACACAGTTCAGTCCATAACCTATATTCATAGAATCATATTGTGGTTAGTACATGCAGTGCTATGGTCAGGCTGTTTCTGCGATTCACACATTGTCGTCCCATGATCTTGAAACCGGTAAACACAGATATGGACTAGATGGGATTAGCAATCTTAACTCATGTGCATATAGCAGTAAGGAGCTCTGGTGTTGTAGTGGTTAAGAAATTTGGCTCCCAACCAAGAGGTCAGTGGTTCAGAAAAACCCACCAGCCACTCCTCAGAAGATGATGAGGCAATCTGCTTCTGTAAAGATTTACAGCCTTGGAGACCCAATGGGGGTTGCTATGAGTCAAAATTGAAGGCAGTGAGTTTTTTTTTTTTTTATTGATTGAAAAGTATTAACTCGTTCAATTTGCACAGGTCCAAGAGCAGCATCATCATGGATGAGGCAGTACCTCTTACACTACCACCCTCAGCATACGGAGTGCCTTCCTACCCACATCCTCATAAGCACTTTGTGTAGTCAAAATTTTAGGCATTGCCATCTGATAGGTGAAAAATGCTACCACATGTTTATAACAGCTCTATGGGGATAGAATTCACATACCATAAAATTTACCCTTTTAACTGTAAAATCCAGTGCTTTTTAGTATACTCAGAGTTGTAAAACCATCATCTAGTTTTAGAATGTTTCCTTCACCAAAAAGAAACCCCACGCCCACTAGCAGGCATTCCTCATCCCTTCTACCCCTCCCCCACCCTCTCCTTGGCAACCACGAAGGCGTGGGGTGGCAACATGGCAAATGCTACTCAAATTCAAGCTGCTGCTCAGAAGGAAACTTCTGCGCTGGACCTGGAAGCCCCAGCTACTGAATTACCAGCCATGGCCGTCAGGTCATTCCTGGGACAGATGGAGAAGGAATTTTCCTTTTGCTTTTGAAATTACTCCTGTCTGTATGGATTTTCCGACTCTGGGCATTTGGTACAAAAGGAATCATATAAGGTGTGGCCCCTTGTGTCTGGCTTCTTCGCTCAGCATAATGTTTTCAAAGGTCATTAGGCTTCACAGCAAGTTTGCTTCATTCCTTTTTATGGCTGAATAATATTCCTTTCTTTGGATGCATCACACTGTGAAGAAGATGGCAGTGGTGTGGTGAGAAGGGAGGACTCACAACAGGCACGAGCCACGACAGAGAAGCTGAGAGAGAGCGCAAGATGCTGGTGCAGCTATCGTAGGGATGGAAGTTGGGTTGGAAACAGTATGGGACTTGGTTGGTAGGACTGTGGCCACAGAGATGGAATTGCCCCTCGCTACTTGAGTTCTGGTAGCATAGTGCTTAAGGCATTTTCCTGTTAGCTAGAAGGCTGGCGGTTCAAACCCACCAGCCACTCCGCGGAAGGCAGGTTGGGCAATCTACTTCTGTAGTGATACTGCCTCGGAAACCCAAGGAGGGGTTGCTCTGAGTCAGATACACCTCTACGGCAATGGATTACTTTTTGGTTTACTTGAGGTTTCAGTATTACTTATTAACTTGAGAGACTTGAATCATTCCAGCAGTGAAAGTGGATGATTTTATAGACTCATAAACCTATGGATTCCTACTGTTGATGGTCTAACATCATTATCAGCCGCTTGCTGCCCTGTGCACATGTTGACTTTGCTGCTCTCTGAGGTGGAAGGCAGAGGAATGGGGAAGCAGGTTCTCACTCCGGTCTGAGCTGCTCATCAAGGGGATGTGGTCACAGTGGTGTGAGAGAAGGTGATTCACCTTCAGTCTTTGGGATCCACTGGCTCTCAACAGACAGGCCAAAGACTTACTGTACTGGCATCAAGCCCATTGACTGGGAGAGTTGAAGGATTTCAGGGCCCTTCTGGTCCAAGGCCTTTACATTGCAGATGAGGAAATGGGGACCCAGGGAAATGACACAACTTGAGAACAGTTACAGAGATAAAGAACCAGCATAGAATTAGAGGTCCTGTTGTGTTGCATGTCGTTGAGTCGATCCCGACTCAGAGTGACCCTATAGGACAGAGAAGCGCTGCCACAGAGGGTTTCCCAGGCTGTCATCTTTATGGGAGCAGGTCATCAGGTCTTTTTTCCCATGGTAGGTTCAAATTGCCAACCTTTCAGTTAGCAGCTGAGTGCTTTAATCATTGTGCTACCAGGGCTCCTCAGAGGAGCCTATCCTTAGGCCCAGGATAGGGGATTCCTGGCTTAGCAACAATTTATGTTGAAAAGTCTTGGAAGATTAGTTGACACAAGTTTTGTATGAGCCAGCAAGGACATGTTGTCGTTATGACAAATAAACACACTATGTTTTTAAATGGCAACATTTATGTTTTAAAATAACAAAATGCATATATATTCACAGTAGAGAATTTTAAAAATATTAAAAAGTAGAAAGATGGACTCTGAAATCACCCATAAAATCCAGTTCTTTTACTCCCTAAAGCCATTGGTAATGTTTTTGCATGTACATGTATATAAATATATTATATAATGCAATCATATTGCATATCCAGCTTTATACTGTGCTTAAAAAAATTAACCTTTTTTATTTTGAGATATTGTAGATTTACGTGTAGTTGTAAGAAATAATATAGAGAAAGTGGCCCTTTGTCCGCTTTCCCCAATGGGAACATCTTATAAAACTATAATACAATAGTTAGACCGAGACACTGATTAACACAATCCACTGATCTTATCTGTGTTACTTCTGTTTTCCTTTGACTCATTTATATGTGTGGAATTAGCTTCTATACTACAAGCAGGGTCAGGCTAAGGGTTGGGTGAAAAGAAACGCCGGAAATTGTAGGGTACACAGAGGGCAGCCCAGAGGATCAAGAATAAATATAGGACAGTCAGCAAGAGATGAAGGCAAAAAGCCCATTGCTATTAAGTATATTGCCACTCATGGTGATCCTACAGGCCAAAGTAGAACTGCCCCATAGTGTTTCCAAGGCTGTCATCTTTATGGAAGCAGACTGCCACATCTTTCTTTTGTGGAGCAGCTGGTGGGTTTGAACTGATGACCTTTCAGTTAGCAGCTAAGTGCTTAACCACTGCACCACCAGGTCTTCTGAGGTGAGGGGAGAAGGTGAAGTCCTAAGGTCATTCTAGCACCTTGGAGAGCTCCAGGTGTGCTTCTGCGCTTACCTGCTTGTTGTTGTTGTTGTTATGTGCCGTCGAGTCAAACCTGACTCATAGCGACCCCTCCTTGGGTTTCCGAGGCAGTATCACTACGGAAGTAGGATTGCCCAACCTTCCTTCCGAGGAGTGGCTGGTGGGTTTGAACCGCCAGTCGTCTGGTTAGCAGGCAAGTGTCTTAGCCACTATGCTACCAGAGCTCCCAACCTGTTTTCTTTGGCTCCTCAGGGCTGACCTGATGGATCCCTGCCATGTGGGCAGAGACTCCAGCTACTAAAGACACTGTGCTTGGTCAGGCTGAGCTCCGACACTCCTGGGGAGCAGCCGTAGTTCATCCTCTCTCACCCAAGTGGCCTTTTCCCCAAACTGACCCCTTCAACGACATTTCTGCCAAGCTCTCAGCAGGGTACAACTTGGGACCAGAAAATGGGAATTTGACACTTTGTTCTGCGTTTTCCCTAGGTGAGAGCTGTAAATCACTTAGTCCCCCTGAATCTCAGTTTTCTATCCTTAAAATGAGGTAAAAAAAAAAAAAAGGTTTACTTTATGGGGCTGCATGACGGTCAAAAGAAATAGGGGCTACCATGGACTGAATTGTCCAGCCCCCAAATGTGTTCAGCTCTTAACCCTTGTACCCATGGATGGAAACCTTTATGTTATGTCAATGAGGTCATACCAGAGTAGACGGGGCTGAAGTCAACCCTTTCAGGGTTATCAAAAGAGCAGAACACACACACAGTGGGGAAGACAGGGATCTGGGGTCCTGAAGCCACAGAGTCACACACGGGAATGATTCAAGCATTTATTCTCCCCTATGAGGCTGTCCTGTCCTCATCCACGCATTCCACAGACACTTACTGAGTACTTACTGTAAGGCACATACCGTTATAGGCTTGGGGGATAGAGCAGCAAAGAACACCAACAATTTTTGCTTCTGTGGGGCTTACGTTTTAGTGGTGTGGTGGTTCTGACGGTGGTGGTGGGAGCTAGACATACCAGAAGCTTTTGAAGAAATTGATGAATAGATAGTGTCTTAATTACTAGAGCTGCTGTTGTGCATCAAATTGCATTGCCCCAGAATCTGTGTCAATTTGGCTGGACCAGGATTCTCAGTGGTTTAGAAGTCATGTAATGATGTAGCGTGGCACATACGTAAGGATACCCCGTGATGTGGTTGGCTGTGAGAAGCCTTTTCCTGTGGAAAAGGATTAAGATTAAGGGTGGGTTGCAACACTCTTGGTCCCGTCACAGCCCTGATCTGATGTCAGGGAGCTTCCCTGGCGGTTGGCCTGTAATACATTTCATCTTACAGGAGATGAGAGGAGAGATAAGGGAGCAGGTGTGGGGAGGCCACTACCCCCAAGAAAGAGGAACCAGGAGCAGGGTGCGTACTTTGGACCTGGCTTCCCGTGCTGGGATCCCCCTAGGAATGAGAGATGCACAGAGAAAGATCTGCCTAGAGCTGGCTCTCCAAACTCAAACTTCTGGCCTCCCAAACTGCGGAAGAGTAAATTCCTGTTCACTGAAGCTATCCGCTTGTGGTATTTCCATTACAGCAGCAGTAGAGAACCGAGACAGCCACATAACGGAAATACCACCAGTAGGTGGCTTTACAGAATGGGAACAGGGAGGCTACAAGTGTGAATCAGGACGTGGGCTCTCAGCGAGTGACCCTGCGTGGTGGTAGCTCTGGTGTTTACTAGGCATTCCTGGGCATGCAGAAAGTCACTCATGCGGTCTTTTCCCCCACTCAGAAGTCAATAGGTTTAGGATTCACCATACTCTCCTGTGACCCCACTAACATAACAAGAGAAACCTCTGTTTCCAAACAGGGTCATGTTTACAGGTAAATGGGTTAGGGCTTCAACATCAATTTTTGGGACCCAATTCACTTGGGAACATAGCTGTCATATAGTGATGAGTGTTACGGAGGAAGACACAGCCAGGTAAGGAAGTCTGAGGACGCGGGAGAGGGGCAGCTATTTCCCAGAGAGAGGAGCCCTCTCTGGAGGTGACGGTTGAGCAAACCCGGGAGCGGGAGGGAGCACCATGCAGGTGAGTATCTGTAGGCAGAGGGAAAAGCTATGCTGAGGACTTGGGGAGCGGCCTGCCACTCACGTCTTCTCTTATTGATCAGAAAACCCATTTTTGCTGGTTTCACAGGCCTTGTTCTGGGAGGAAGGGGCCCAGGTGGTGCAGTGGTGAAGCACTTGGCCGCTAACTGAAAAGATGGCCGTTCAAACCTATGAGCCATCCCACGGGAGAAGGGTCCCTAAGGATAACCACCTTGGAAACCCTCTGGGGCAGTTCTACTCTGTCCTGTGGGGCTGTGATGAGTTACAAGCTCGGTAGCAGTGGGTGGGTCTGGAAAGAGCTGGGCAGGTGTGGGGGGGAGGTGGGCACTGTACAGTTCAGGTGTCCTTGTTGTTGTTGTTGTGTGTGCCCCTAGTCGGTTCTCATATTGGTCCTATAGCATGGAGTACAACTGCCCCCATCGGGTTTCCTAGGCTGTAATTTCTCTTAAAATTTTTATTGTGATTTGGGTGACAGTTTACAGAGAAAATTCATCCTCTGTACAGCAGTTCACATACACTTTGTCTCATGACATTGACTACAATCTCCCACAATGCAACAGGTCCCCTCCCATTTCCTCTCCATAGTTACCTCTTCCCTGTGTTCTTCCCTCCCATGCACTCCTGCCCCCACAGCTGTCTCCCTGTATATACACAGCCCTTCTGTTCTCCCATGATTGATCTGTCCAAAGAGTGTATCTACCTAATGTAAATGTTTAGCTCATATGCCTGTCTTTTGTTTGGCTGGAAGCCACAGGTGTGGGTTCAATTCCAGACCTGAAGGGCAGCTAGGGGCCATAGTCTCAGTGGTTCCACCAGGCTCTACGAGACCAGCAAACCTGGTCCCCCCCCTCCCCCCTTTTATTTTTATTTAATGATTTTGAGTTTTCTTCCACATTGTTCTCCCACTCTATCCAGGATGTATGTAATCTTTACGCAAACAGGTCACCTGGTCTTTTCTCCCATGGAACCACTGATGGGTTTGAACTGCCAGCTTTTGGGTCAGCAGCCAAGCACTTAGCCGTAGTGCCACCAGGGCTCCTCCATTCCCTCAGGTGAAGGTTCTCGGGTGCTGCCTGTTAGGATTTCCAAGTTCACTTTCGATAATCTGAGGTCCCAGTTGGACCAGGACTTGCTCTGGTCCTGGGAGGAGTCACAGAGGCCTGTCCTCTCCTGCACTGCAGGCTGGTTTTCTGGGAGACACTCATGGCTGTGGAGCCCAGTGAAGCAGGCAGAGAGGACAGGGCAAGCCAGCCTTGTCTCATCGCGGCCTGCTCGTTGTTAGTTCTCCAGGTTCTGGAGTGCAGACCAGAGGAGCCCCTTTGAGGCTGAATCTCCACAGAGCAGGACTGAGGGTCTGGGCAGGAAGGCAGGAACGACTTGGACAAATACAAAAAGTCATACAGGTAGAGGGAGGGAGAAGGGAATAAACGTTTATTCCATTTCAACAGGGGCTGTTCACGGTGCCGGGAGTTTTACATACATTATCTCACTCAGTTCTCATTATAACAGCAAGGCAGGTGTGACTGTTACCATTTTACAGATGGCAAAGTAAAGCTCAAAGGTATTAACTATTTTCCTGTTTAAAACCACACACACACACACTTAGTACAATTTCAAACAGTAGAAAATAGGAAGCAAAAGTCCCCATAATCAATCTCAGTTCTCAGAGAAAATTACTATAAATATTTGGTGCACGATCTTCCTCATTGATTTAACAGTACACACACACACACGTGCACACACACACATACATACACACCCATACACACGTATGCTCATACACACATACATACATAAACACACACCCATACACACCGGCACGCACACACACCCATGCACACACACACACACGCTTTTTTTTTTTTTCTGTGAGAAACAAACTGGAAACATTGTGCACACTGTTCTGGAACCTGTCTTTTTTCTCATAACATTGTGCCCTGGTTATCTGGCTGTGTCATCAATTATTCTTTTTAGTGGACGCTTTTGGGGAACTTGAGGCTCTCCGAAGACACGCCTCGCTGTGTGACTTCACACGTTCCCCACCTGGAGAACGTGGTTAAGGGTACATAGGATTCCTAGACGTAATGCCAATAAGCAGGGCTCCGCATCCCTTCCAGCCTCGTGACTGGGAAGTTCCCTAAATTCCAGCCCTGCTTGCAAGAGTGGCTCGGGCGGCAGCCGCCGCTTTCAGTAACCAGATGCCAGGAAAGCAGCGGCTCTGCTAGGCCCTCAGCCCTTCAGGAGATCCTGGCCAGGGCTGGGCGGGGACGATGCTGTGAGCGAGGCCGAGGCTATGGGCGGGATCGGAGGCGGGGCTGGGGTTGGGGCTGGGGCTGAGGCGGTGGCGGGGCGGGGCCTGGACCTGGGCGGTGCCCAGACTCAGGGTTGGCCCACTGGGATTGAGGCTGGGCCCGGGGAAGGTCGGGTCAGAGCTGGGGGCGGGTCCAGGGCAGGGCCGGGGCCTAGAATGAGGCTGGAGGCGGGGTCAAGGACCTGCAAAGGGCTGAGATTAAAGCTGGGGGCGGGGCTAGACCCCAGAATAGGGGCGGGCCAGAGCCGAGCGGCAACTGAAATTGGGGCGGGGTAGGGGGAGGAACCGGGAAGGGGCGGGGCCGCGGGCGTGCTTGGGCGTGCGTGCTCATTGGCCGGCCGCGATGTGATGCTCTCGGCGCCCGCCCTGCCTTTCCGCTCCGGGCCCGCGAGGCGCCTCCAGGCTTTGGTGCAGTGATGGCGGAGGCGGTGGAGCGCACAGATGAGCTGGTCCGCGAGTACCTGCTCTTTCGCGGCTTCACGCACACACTGCGGCAGCTGGACGCCGAGATCAAGGCGGACAAGGAGAAGGGGTTCCGGGTGAGGGGCCAGTGGCCGCGACGCGGGCGGGGTAGGCCCCCAGGGAGTCCGCAGAGGGCCGTCCCCAGCCCGGCCCTGCGGGGAGGGAGAGGCTCTGTCACCGCGCGGTGGGATGTCACATCTTGCATCCGGCCTTCGCTGACCGATGAAGAACCTAGGCCCTGGGGAAGGGACTGACCTGCTGTCGTTGTCCAGCGAGTCGGGAGCATCACCGCGGCGGGAGCCCAGGGGGCTGGCCTCTCGGTTCAGAGCTCTGGTCCCCACCTTTGGCCACAGCGATGTTGAAGTTTCCGAAGCCACAGTTGGGTAGATGGCAACAGAAATAGACCAGGGGTGGCGTCCGCTGGCGTTGGGAGCAATGAGTCTGCCGCCTAAAATGTTAGCTGGGTTCAGGTGTCTTTTGTTGTTTAAGTCTGACTCAGGGGTAGGGTGGCATCTGCACTTGCGGAAGACGTCTTGTGCGTTTTAAACTTCTGCTTCCCCTGCTCTGACATGATTTTCCGTTGAAAGATGTGAGGCTTTGATACTGTATGTGTGGTTCCTATGCCCCCATGTTGGGGTTTGGCAGGTGACTTGAGAGCCCCCAGCAGGGGTTAGGAGACCTGGTTTCTTGTCTCGCCACAGTCAGTGGCCACCTGTTGATTGCCGTGGGCCTGGTGACTCCGTGCACCGCTGAACTGAACTGCTCTGCCGTTCAGACCGCTGTGGAGGGCCGCCCTGCCTGGGGGCTGTTGTCTTCCCGCCCTGTACTGGGCAGTACTCTGTTGACCACAGGGTTCTCACTGGCTGATTTTTGAAAGTCAATCACCAGGTTTTCTTCCTAGTCTTAGTCTGGAAGTGCTGCTGAAATCTGTCCACTGTGGTGACTGCTGGTATTTGAAGTACCAGTGGCATCGCTTTCAGTATCACAGCAGTACCCGAGCCACCACAGTAGGACAGACGGACAAGTTCTGGAGCGGCTGCCCTTCTCTCTGCTGTATCACAGTAGGGTTACCAACGCTGTAATCGTTACGGGAATGTTGTTGTTGTTGTTATGTGCCGTCGAGTCGGACCCGACTCATAGCGACCCCTCCTTGGGTTTCTGAGGCAGTATCACTACGGAAGTAGATTGCCCCATCTTCCTTCTGAGGAGTGACTGGTGGGTTTGAACCGCCAGCCTTCTGGTTAGCAGTCAAGTGCCTTAGCCACTATGCTACCAGAGTTATGGGAATAGGCAGCCATATCTTTCTCCTATGGTATGATTGGTAGGTTTGCACCACTGACCTTTAGTTTAGCAGCCAAATTGCTTAGCCACTAGGCTACCAGGTATGTTAGTGGCTCCTTAGGGGGCAGAAGCAAATCAGTTTACTTCTCCTGGATCTGTAAAATGCGGAGGTTGGGTTGGTAATCACCGTCTTTCCAGACTGTGCACTCTGGTTTTACTTCCTCATTGCCTGCCACTTTGGTGGCACTTTGGTGATTTGAAGGAATCAGTGCACATGGCGAACCTTGGAATCTTGGAGTTGTGCAGCCGGGATGAGGGCCGTGGAGAGCATCTTAATCCATCTGTTCGCTCTTGTTTGTTTTTCCCCAAATTCGTGGCAACTGAGACCAGAGAGTTGAGGTGACGTTCATTGCCCAGGTGGTCGAGTTAGTCAGCTGCAGAGCCAAGACCCAGGCCCAGACCTGGTTTCTGGGCCACAACTCTTACTTTTTCCACCTCAACTTCCCATGTTTGCTAGAGACTCAAACCAGATACCTAACATTGGAAAACAACAGTCACTGCAGTAGTAATAACTTTTCAAATGGGTGTAGCTTGCTCATTTCATTTTTATTTGTAAACATCCAGAAACCACAGCTGGAGGAAAAAGCTGTGTTGGTGGGGTGAAGGAGGACTCCCTCCTGACCTTCACTAGCTTCTCCGTCCCGCCGGTCTCTCACCAGGTGGACAAGATTGTAGACCAACTCCAGCAGTTAATGCAGGTGTACGACCTGGCTGCCCTCCGGGATTACTGGAGCTACCTGGAGCGCCGGCTCTTCAGCCGCTTGGAGGATATATATAGACCCACCATCAACAAACTGAAAACCAGCCTGTTCCGCTTTTATCTCATCTATACGATCCAGGTGTGTGTGGATGACATGGTGGAGAGAGGCTTTGATCCAGAAGGAGGCATTCTTGTAACCCCAGGGAGGACTTTGCATGTCAGAGAAAGGGGTAGAACAGTCCTGGCTAATGACTTGTGACTTTTCCTTCTCATCATCTGGGCATCATCTGACTCTTCTTCCTCATTCCTGTTTCCTTTCTTGTTTTAAGCATGTTAGTCCAGGGGGTGGTTTTGAGGATCTGAGTGGCTGGGTTGCATTTTGACATAAAGGTTATAGCTGGCTGGGGGAAATACATCACGCAGGTTATTGGAAAATAAACTAGGAGTTAATTTGCAGGGTGCCATTTAGAACTTCTGTTGAAACTAGCTTTGAAACTGCATGATCTTTGAAGAAAGAGTAAAGATTTCTTTACATCACAACATACATATGTCAGCTATCTGGCCATACCTGGCAGGCAGATAGCCCGGCTCTGTGGTGCAGCAATGTGGACTCACCCCTGCACACTTGTCTCTGCCCGTCCTCACTCCCTCCCTCATGTCTTGGCAGACCAACAGGACTGACAAGGCCCAGGAGTTCTTTGTCAAGCAGGCCGCTGAGCTTCAGAACCAGGCCGAGTGGAAGGATTGGTTTGCCTTGCCCTTCCTGCCCTCCCCAGACACCAACCCCACCTTCGCCACCTACTTCTCGCGGCAGTGGGCTGACACCTTTATCGTGTCCCTGCACAACTTCCTGAGCGTCCTGCTGCAATGCATGCATATCCTGCCAGCACCAGCGGGGTCCCTTGGAGGTCCCCCAACAGTGGGGTCAGGGCCCCGGTTCTCCCTGCCATGCCCTGGGTCACTGTCATGGCTGTGTGAGGTACTGCCTGAGCTGTGGTTATTCTTGTTGGCAAGCCACAGGATTGTAAATCTTAGTTATGCCACTGCGCTACGGAATTGATTGCTGACCCGCGTGGGTGGGACTGGACGGTGGGATGTCGGTGCCGGGCTCCACCAGGCTGGGGCCTCTCACTGCAGACCCAGGAGCAAGAGGGCAGCTGCTTGTTGGTGAGACTGGCCAGCCATGAAAACACCCTCTCCGTGTGTGCTGCTCAGTGCCCCGAGGGTAGCTGTTGTCCTGGCTGGGATGAGGTGGCAGACAAGGACACCTGTGGGGTTGAACTTGCTGCCTGTGTTAATCTGAGTTACTCTCTGACAGTGACCTCAGTGTTCTTCAGCCTCCTGCAAAACAGTGGTGTATATATGGGGGGGGGGGAGAGAACACATAAAGACTCTCGTCTGTCTATGTATCCCTGTAGTTAATAAGTGGGCGTGTTGTACGTAACTGCCACTGACCACCTTTGCCCTCTTGTCTCCCTGAGCCCAAGGCCCAGGCTGTACCCATGCTCTTGCTGTAGGCTGACATCAGGGAGGAGCAGGAAGTCTCTGGAATGGGGCTGCCTGGAAGGCGCTGATAAGTTTGGGGCATGCAGAGGACCATGTGCTGGTGTGGTTTCGGCCTCTGGGAGGGGCCGTTTTCTGGGGGAGGAAGGGAGGCCCTGTTTCCGCTCCTTTTCTGGGGTGGAGGAGTGGGAATACTGCACTTTTCTTTCCACCTGCTGCTGCTCTATGTCCTGGGGAGTCTCAGATAGGTGTGGGGGGCTTAGCTTAGAAGGGCTGCTGCGTGACTCTGTGGGTCCAGCAGGGGAAATGCAGGGGTCATTTGAGATCTTTCGGGAGCAAAACAGAGCCCTGCAAACTAGGACATGCACATTTGAGCTGCACGTCCCTGAGCTGAGGCCAGGCTGCTGCCCGCTCCTCCTGGCTGGGGCTGTCAGAGGCGAGGAAGCTGATATCCTCCCCTGGGCTGGCTGTTCACGGGGTGGGCTGTGGCCATGCAATGTGCAGCCCGCTTTCCCTCTCAGCGTAAGCTTTTGCCAGAGAAGGTTCCACCTGGGCAGGGAGAGCTGAGTGGCTGACTGCCTGGCTGTGTCCTGTGGGGCCTTGGCCTCCGGGGTTGCTTTTAGCAGAATGTCTGGCCTGGCTGTGAAGTCTGCTGGGTACTAGCTCTGCCCCACCTGCTCCTGGTCTTATGTCCTCTCTGTGAGCTGGCCAGGCAGAGCGCCCTGGGCTGTGGAAATCCCGCCAGGCTTGAGTGGTGGCCCAGAGCGAGGAGGCTGTGTGATGCAGCTGTGAAGACCCCAGGGCCCCGCCGTGCCCTGTGTTGGGCCCTGGGCTGTGCCGCTGGGACAGGGCTCTGGGAGGGCCTTCTCAGTGTCCCCAGGTGGGCTTGTCCCTTAACCTGTGCACCAGTTCCTGTGATCCTGAGCTTCGATGCGGAGTGTCAGAGGACCAATCAGATCCAGGAGGAGAATGAAGTCCTACGTCAGAAGGTTTGTTTGAGTGGGCACGCCTCGGGGGGCTCTCGGGCTTTTTGGGTATGGGTTTGGCAGAGAGCTGGAGGACACGTAGGAAGTGGGACTTTGCAGATGAGGGAGTCACCAGAAACCAGTGTCAGGGTTCAGGGGCTCGAGCTTTAAAGTCATGTGTGCAGCATGAACCATCTGGTAACAGCGACGAATCTGTGGAAGGAGGGACTGTAGTCCTGCCACCTCAGGAGGCCGGCCCTCGTCTGTCTGTCTTACGCTCCTAGTTCTTTTGCACAATGTCTGTGTCGGTTTTGTTTGCAGGGGCTCTGGTGGCACAGTGGTTAAGCACTCAGCTGGCAACTGAGAAGATGGCAATTTGAAGCCACTAGCTGCTCTGTAGGAGAAATATGTGGCAGTCTAGTTCTGTAGATTTCAGCCTTGGAAACCCTGTGGGGCAGTTCTGCTCTGTCCTCCAGAGGGGCTGTGAGTCAGACTTGACGACAGGGGAGTGGGTTTTTATAGGTTACATCCCAGATGTAATTTACTTCTCCCTATTCAGCCCTGTAGGGAGCTCTGGTAGCGTAGTGCCTCAGGCAGTTGACTGCTAACCAGAAGGCTGGCGGTCCAAACCCACCAGCCACTCCTCGGAAGGAAGACTGGGCAATCTACTTCCGTAGAGATACCGCCTCGCGAACCCAAGGAGGGGTGTCTATGGGTCGGATTTGACCTGACGGCAATGAGTTTGGTTTTTGTTGATTTACTCAGCCCTGTGATTCTAGTTGAATCAGGAAAAGGTGGCGCCGCAGGACCCACATTTGTCATAAAGTTCTCTGTCCTTGAAGATGTCAGGAGGGTATATTTTCGGGAACAGGAAGATTGTAAGCTATTGAGGTTTGGGGACTTTGAAATCCTTGCATTTGGGGTGTGTATGTATGGATAGTTTTCTCCAGGGAGAATGTTAAGAATGCTGTAATTCTATTTTCAGCTTTTCTGTTAGAGTCCCTGAGCCTGATTTTGCAGATTCCAGAAAGCAAAGCAGGACTGGGTAGAGCTGTTCTCCCAGTAAATTTGGGAAGAAGCATGTCCCAGATGAGAAGGGAAAAATGTGGGTTTTGCATGTCTGAGAGTTTGGGCTTTTCTCTGCTTGCTCGTGGGGGAAGAGCCGTTGGGTTCCAGTTTCCGTTTTCCAGCGCACACTTTGCAGGAAGTGAGAGGCACCTTGTGGGGCCGGGCGGTGTGGGGCGTCTCAGCTGGGAGGGTGGGCTTTGGATGTGATCTGTCTAGAAGTGGCCTCAGTGGAGGGCAGGTGAGGCCGGAACACTATCTCACTGAGTTTCACGCTGCGTAGCTCTTCGCGTTGCAAGCCGAAATCCACCGACTGAGGAAAGAGGAGCAGCAGCCGGCTGAGGGTGAGGCCTCCGTCCAGCACAAATTACCTCCTTACGTCTCCAACATGGACCGCCTGGGGGACTCGGAGCTGTGAGTGCAAGGCAGCTCCTGGGCAGGTGGGAGGGCCATCCTCTCAGCTCCCTCCCAGCTCCTCCTGGCCACAGGAATTGCTACACAGCCTCTTGGACACACACTGTTCTTGCTTCAGACTGTCCTGATCCCCAGCCCCTACATTTACCATCAGTCCTGTAGGAGCTGGTCCCAACCCCCAAGCCTCTGCTGTGTCCAGAGTGGGGAGCTGCACAGCTTTACTGGGCAGGATCTGCAGGTCCAGATGTGGAACAGGGGCTGCAGGCCCAGATGCAGGGAGGTGCTGTGCGTCCAGATGTGGGACAGGGGCTGCAGGCCCAGATGTGCAGGCAGAGGCTGCAGGTCCAGATATGGGGAGGGGCTGCAGGTGCAGACGTGCAGGGCCAATCCATCCTGCATGACCGCTGTCGTAGGTATAGGCTGTGTTTATCAACTGAGAGGCCCTCCTTGTGTAGGAGAAGATGGACAGCCACAGGCTGGATGCGTCTCACGGTAGAAGTGTGCATCTGTCTGAGGGTGCAAAGAGGTGGGCAAATTAGGAGAGAGGTATGCGAGTGACCTTAAAGCAGCCTGCAACAGCAGAAGCCTGAGGTGGTGGTGGTGATGATGATGGCGACAGTAATAACAGCAATGATGCATGCTCAGATCTGGCACCCACTTAGTAAGTGGTGAGCCAGGTGCAGACTCAGCAGGCAGGTTCCCGAGCACCCCCCCCAGCCCTGCTTCCAAAGAAACTGCTCTCACTTCCGGGCCTGCACAGCCCCATGGCCCCATGGCCCCATGGGAACAGAATGCAAGCCCAGATGAGATGCTAAGTTGTCAGCAGCCATGTTTTAAAAAATAATGAGAAGCAGGTGAAGCTGATCTTAAGCATGTGTCTGAGTTCGCCAGCTGTGTCCCCAATCCCTTTCAGCGTGTCACGCTATGCCCTTGCTGAGACATGCATGTGTGCTTTTCACTCCAAGTCCCTGGTTCCAGTGTGTGCCTTCCTCAATCTGGACCATGTTCAGTGTTCAGTGGCGCTTGTGGCCAGTGGCTTCTGGCCAGCACAGCTGGAGCCTCACTGCGGCCTTCATGGTGTGCCAGGCCAGCTGCTGGCACCCCGGGGTGAGCCACCTTCACGCCCAGGGGCGTGAGCGCAGACACGTGAGCCCCGCCCAGGCCCTGGGCAGGAAGCTGCGTCTGGTGCCCCTGTGACCATGTGTCTGCTTGACCAGAGCCATGGTGTGTAGCCAGAGGAGTGCCGGCCTCTCCCAGTCGCCACGTGTGGGTTTCCTGTCCTCGCTGCTGCCGCAGAGCAAGAAGAGCCCCTCGAGGCTGTCCCCTGCCCAGGGGCCCCCGCAGGCCCAGAGCGCCACCAAGAGAGAGGCCACCAGCACTCAGGTGAGCAGCAGTTCCTGGCCTTTGTCCTCTGCACTTGGCACACTGGGGAGGGGAGCAGGCCCTCCTGCCCAGTGACACCTGAAGACACTGCCCCTCTGAGAGTTGGAGTAGCTTGGATGCTGTGTCTCAGTCATGTTGCTGACAAACGGCCAGGTCTGAGACCCGGTCTCCTGGCCCCAGGCAGGTGCCCTTGCCCCCTGGCCTACTGTCTCCCTGACCATGCCCGAGGTGCCTGCATCCACTCTCGGGGGTCTGGTACTTGGTACTTGGGTTATTGAGGCGAGGAGGTATGCTTTCAAGGATCCTTCTCCTTTTCTCATCTGTTTTCCTGTGAACTCATGAGAGTTCACAACTGCTCTTTGACTCAAGAGTGCATTCAGACTGTTCTGGAATTATGAGCGTCTGGGAGTATGAGGGCGTGGGTAGCTAATGAATAGGCATTTTAAGCACAACCTCCAAATCAATGCATTTATTCTGCAAGTAGTTACGTGCTGATTCTGCAGAGGGCTTTTGCATTGATGGAAGCTTGAAATGAACCTCTCTTAGGCCAGCTCATGTCCACACCAGCTGAGAGTCCACACTGAGGCCAGCTCATGTCCACGCCAGCACTGAATGTGTCTCCTAGCTGAGACCGTCAGAACTGTTTTCCCCAGGTTACTCTTTGTTGCTTGGGTAGGAGCACTTCCTCTTTTTACGTTTTATTAGTTACAGATAAAGTAAGTCCCCATGGCCTGTGCCCTCCTCCCCTACCACCCATGAGCAGTTGTGTGTGACGGAGCAGTTTGGAGCTGCTCATTGCCCTGGGGAGGTGGCTCTGGCCCAGGGGCCGGGGACATCTGGGGCTTTTCCAGGCACTTGGGTTTGGGCTTGTTGGGCGGGAGCCTGGGCAGTGAAGTGTGAGGCTCGGAAAGGTTGGTGTTTGGCCCTGCCTCCTTGCTTATCATCCTCGCCTGGACTGCCGAAACTCACGCAAAGTTGGGATAATAGTAGTCTTAGTTCCCTGTTGTTGGCCGTCACCAGGCGGGCGCCTGACTCGTGGCGACCCCATGCACGTTCTGTTGTTGGCTGTCACCAGGAAGGCCCCTGACTCCTGGTGACCCCACGCAAAGGGCCTGTTGGCATCTGCAGGGCTCTCCCTGGCTGATCCTCAGAAGTGGATCACCACGCCTTCCTTTCTAGTCGGTCTGAGTCTGGAAGCTCTGCTAAAACCTGTTCAGCCTCCTAGCGACCTCCACTGATGTGTGTGTGAGGTGCACTGGCCGGGAGTCACGTCCAGGGCTCTCGTGGAAGGCGAGAATTCCATCCTTGCACCACCACGGCCTCCATTTACTCCCTAAACCCAAAAAGCCTCATTGCCGTCAAATCAGTTCCAACTTGTGACGGCCCCGTGTGTTACGGGGTGGAACTGCTCCCCAGGGTTCTTGGCTGTAATATTTACAAGAGCCCAGTGCCAGGTCTGTCTGCTGCAGTGCCACTGGGTAGGTTCAGACTGACAGCATTCAGGTCAGCAGTAGAGCCACTCAGGGTCCCCATTCATCCCCAGGGAGGACTCAGTGGGCTGATGTAAGAAGAGTCCTTAGTACAGGCAGTGCCTGGTGCTCGATCAGTTAGCACTCCATGCGTTTTAGTAGTGGCTGTCCTGTTTGTGAAGGCTCTTGCCTACCCAGGTACCTGAGCCACTGCTGACCCCAAATGTTGTCACTGTGGAATCGCTCTAATCTCTGCCTCCGTGAGGGTCGGACCACTCAGATCTGTCAAGCCCACTTGGCCTATGACTATTCTTCTGAAACACGAACCTTAGTGTCCGAGTCCCACGGACAATGGCCGCATAAGTTCTGCTGTTTGGCTTCCCCGTACCCCTCGCCAGGCAGCATTCCATGAGCTCAGATGATGTATGGAGTGCTGGGTCCCCTGAAGTGTGCTAGAGATGATGGAGTTTAGTTTTGTTAGCTTAAAATGAAACAACACCCAGAAATGGGTTCTTTGAGGTTAAGAATGTGGCCTTACTCATGTGTTCGGGAATGAAGTGTCATGTGGTGAGGATGAAATGAGACTGGAGGTTGTGTGTGCAGTTCAGGGCCAAGAGATGAGGGTACAAATGTGTAACCTGCAGTGAAATGTACCTGGCCTCTGAAATACATTCACACGAAGTTGGGTCACCCTGAGAGGAGGTGCAGATGCCCTGCAGACAGGTGTGCAGCCTGAGCAAGCCATGGTCAGGCTGCTCATTCTTTCAGTTGATGGTGGGTTACTGAGACTCAGCACAGATGTTTCTGTTCCAAAAATTACTGGTAGATTTGAGATTCAAGAAAGTCACAGGGATCTGAATTCCCAGGTGTATAGTAGAGCTGACAGGGGACAAGGTTGTACTCACTTCTTGGTCACAGTCAGCTACCCAGAGGGACCGAGTAGTTGAACCTGTGGGCTCGGGACTATAGTCACAGAGGACATCAAGCTCAATTGGCATAACATACTACATAAAACATTGTTCCACCTCCTACTTTGGCAAGTAGCGACTGGGATCTTAAAAGCCTGCAAGCAGCCATCTAGATGCAATGATGGGTCTCAACTCGTCCAGCACAAAGAAGAATGAAGAAAACCAAAGATTCATGGAAAGAATTAGTCCTAGCGACTGGTACAGCATGTGATCTGCAGCCTATATGACTATGAGACCAGAAGAACTAGATGGTGCCTGGCTACCAATGTCAACCATTCAGAGAGGGATCTATGTAGGAGACCCTGGATGGAGAGGGAGAACAATGTGGAACAAAACTCAAAAGCATTTGGAAAAAAAAAAAAAGGGGGACCAGGTTCGCTGGTGTGATAGAACCTGGTGGAACCACTGAGACTATGGCCCCTAGCCTTCTTTCAAGTCTGGAATTGAATCCACACCTGTGGCTTCCAGCCAAGCAAAAGACAGACATATAAGTTGAACATTTACCTAAGTTAAATACACTCCTTAGAGAGAACAATCATGGGAGAAAGAAGGGCTGTGTATGCACAGGGAGACAGCTCAGGGGGCAGGGGTACATGGAGGGATGGACACAGGGAAGAGGTGACTGTTGGGAGGAAGTGGGAGGGGAGCTGTTGCACTGTGGTAAATTGTGGTCAATGTCATGAGACAAAGTATATGTGAACTGCTGTATGGAAAGTGAATTTGCTCTGTAAAATTTCACCCAAATCACAATAAAAAAAAAGGAAAGAAAAGTCACAGAACTTTGTTGTTGTTGTTATGTGCCATCGAGTCGGACCTGACTTATAGTGACCCCTCCTTGGGTTTCTGAGGCAGTATCACTATGAAAGTAGATTGCCCAACCTTCCTTCCGAGGAGTTGCTGATGGGTTTGAACCACTAGCCTTCTGGTTAGCGGTCAAGTGCCTTAGGCACTGTGCTACCAGAGCTCCACAGAACTTTAGAGTTGGGAGAGAGCTGAAAGGTCATCTGGCCACTCACTCCTGCTGAGTGTCAGAGCCTGTTTTCCAGGTTGTTACCTCTGTGACGTGGAGCTCACTGTCTGTGAAGATTGGACTGTTTGCTTGTTAGAAAGCTGTGAACGTTGTTGTTGTTATGTGCCATCGAGTCGGCCCCAACTCATAGTGACCCCTCCTTGGGTTTCCGAGGCTTATGCTTGTTCCTCACTGGCTTTAGCTTGCCGTCTGGAGCTACACAGGATCAGGCTTTCTTGGAGAGGCCAGTCTTTCCTCTCTTTTCCGTGCTAAGTACCCCCAGTTCGTCCCATCCTCCCTCAAAGTATTTACCCATGTGGCACAATTTCTAGACCCCTCACCATTCTGGGAAGCAGTCTGGGTGGTGCAAACGGTTTGTGCTTGACTGCTTACCTAAAGGTTGGTGGTTCGAACCCATCCAGCCGTGCCACCGAAGAGAGGCCTGGTGACCTTCCGTAGAGATGACAGCCGAGAAAACCCTGTGGGGCAGTTCTATTCAAACACATGGGCCTCCGTGAGGTCGAAGTGACTTGATGGCAGTGGGGTTTTCCACCATCCTGGTCCCCCTTTCTGGGGAGACATTTCCTTTCTCTGTTCCTTTATGAGCATTTGACTGCTAACCAGAAGGCTGACGGTTCAAACCCACCAGCCCCTCCTCGGAAGGAAGGTTAGGCAATCTACTTCCGTTGAGATGCTGCCTTGGAAACCCAAGGAGGGATCCCTACTCGATAGCAGTGAGTAGTTTGAGTTATGACTGTTGATGAGCCCTGGTGGCACAGTGATTAAGCACTCAGCTGTGAACTGAAAAGTCAGCAGTTTGAACCCACCAGCCGCTCCATGGGAGAAAGATGTGGCAGTCTGCTTCCATAACGATGTATAGCCTTGGAGACCCAATGGGCAGCTCTGTCCTTTAGGGTCTTTGTGAATCAAAATTAATTCAATGGCAGTGGGTTTGTTTGTTTGTTTTTGCTGTTGATGACCACGGTACACATAGAGTTCTAAATGTTCTCCCACCAGTACTGAGTGCAAACTCACTCACCCTGATTTTGATGAGATACGGCTTTGAACATAAAACGACATTGTTTTTTAATAACCCACATTGCTTTCCATGAAGCTCCCATGAA
The DNA here is from genome assembly GCF_000298275.1 of Orycteropus afer afer. Lineage (NCBI taxonomy): Eukaryota > Metazoa > Chordata > Mammalia > Tubulidentata > Orycteropodidae > Orycteropus > Orycteropus afer. The sequence continues at coordinate 768,028 of NW_006921952.1, forward strand.
GTGTGTGGTCTCTTCATACTGCTGCCAAGCCAGAGCACCCTCCTGCTTTTGTACTGTTGAAGAGTAAGAAAACCAAACAGTGTAAGCTGTACTTTGTTGCCAGATTAAAACCCCAAACCAAGCCTACTGCCATCAAATCAACTGTGACTCATAGCAACCCTACAGGACAGACTAGAACTGCCCCATAGGTTTCCAAGGCTGTACATCTTTATAGAAGCAGGCTGTCCCATCTTTCTCCCATGGAGTGGCATGTGGCTTCAGACACCTGACCAAAAGCATGCCAAAAGCAGCTTGTGGCTTCAAACCACCAGCCTTTTGGTTCACAGCCGAGTGGTTAACCAGAGCTCCTGTATTGCCAGGTTAGCACAGAATAGAATGAGTGGGCTTTTGTAATGGAAATGTGATCAATCAGTGGTTTTGTGAATTTCACACCTGTCAACATTTTGCCTAGTTGTTGTGATGCTGTAACTGCTGTGTTCATGGCTACGTTGTTATGAATTGTTATTAACGTTCACAGCATTATGTCGCCAAACCGATGACAATGATGGTGTACGCTCCCAGCTTTCAGGATGAATCTGGAGGCAAAATTTTTTTAACAAAAGGAAGTAACTGCAAAACCACAGTTCACAGCTCTCCTGGCGTCTCCGATGGCAGTGGCTGTGGAGGGCATGAGGGTTCTGGGCGTCCAAGCTGCTGCTGGGTTCACAGAGCCTGCATTTTGTCCTCGGTCTCCCCCAGTCCCAGCGTAATTCACACCCACTCAGTAAGCAAGGGACCGTTGTGGGAATTACGTCATTATGCGGACAATTGAAGAAAGCAAAGTGTCCACGGACTCCTGTACTTGCCACTGTTACTCACCTCACTTACCTCCTAACTGGAGACATGGCTGTTCCCGGGGTGTCGCTCGGCAGGTGGGAAGAGAAGGCTGTTGCTGTCTCACTGTGACATCTGTGTTGGGAGGGCCTGTCTTCCGGGTGGCTTTGCTTTGCTTCAGGTGAGGCCAGGCGTCTGGAACGAGTCCCTGCCCTGTTGTATGACTGCTTGTCAAGCTACAGGGGCTTTGGGACCCTTCCTGATGTGCTCAGGTACCCTCAGGGAACTGAGTCCAGGGCTAGCCGCCTCTTCAGTGAGCAGTGAGAGAGAATGAAAAAGCCAGGCTAACAGCTCTCTCCCGAGCTGCCGGAGGCAGACTGTGAGCGAGTGGATCGAGTACAACTTAGTTCTGGGGTTCCTCAGCTGAGTTGCCTGTCTTCTGGGCCCATAGGTGGAGGGGGTCATCAGTGGATTTATGGAACGAAGGTGGCACCGTGGGTCACATCGCAGGGTGTGGGCACGCCGGCCGGCTGTGTGAGGAGTGCCATGTACCTCGGGACTCTTGTCATTGTCCTGCTGCCCTCTAGCATCAGTGAAGGCTGTGCTACGGCCTGACCTGCTGCGTGCTCCGTGGGCATGGGATGGGATGGCCAGGGCCCCACAACAAGGGCTTTGTCGGGATTACACAGTAAAACCTGCAAAAGCTGGCACTTCGGTAAGGCAGAGACCTGTCAGAGAAGGAAAACGCAAAGTATCTTGCCCTGAAGCGAGCGATAGGAAACTCACAGGTGGAAAGCTTGTGAGATCAGGAAAGCAAGGCAGTCCCTTTGAACCCTGGCTGTCAAAGGTTTGGTGTGTTGTTCAGCTCCAGAATGATGGCATTTCTTCTTGTCTCACCTACGCTGTGTCACTTTCCTCCGCGTCCACTTCAGGGTCTTGCTTCACTCACGTTTCTCCGAGCGTGGCGTTTGCTGTCAGGTCTGGGTGTGAGTCTGCTCGGTCATGCCCTAACTGTGTCAGGCAAGTAAGCCCCTCACGGCCTCAGTTTCCACACGTTAAGGCAATGTCCTCATCTTTAAGGCAGTGCTTGTTTGCAAAGTTCTCAGTGTACCGGTTGCCATGGCAACCCCCTGTGCTGGAGGAGAAGTGTGCTTCTCAGCGTTTCCTGTAGCTGAGCTCTCAGTCCATCCCCAGATCATTGGTATTAGTAGTTATTGTTAATAATGTTATTACTGGGTTTCTTCCTAGGCTGTTGATTTGATCTTGCCTAAGAAGCCTGCTTCTCGTAAATAAGCCAGGGATCTCAGAAGCAGGGGTTTCTCTCGGGATCTCTGCTGTGAGCATTAAGTGGAAGTCACTGCGGCCCCTGCACAAGCAGAAACAGCACACGCTCTGCACAGCAGGCATGGTTAGTCTCCACGTAAACTGACAGCCCTTGAGAGTCTCCTCGCCCGCTCACGTGTGTTTGTAGTCACCTGCTCACACGTGTTTTTAGTGCATATTTGAGGTGCCTTCTCTGGCAGGTTTCTGCCTTACACAGGTTCTGGCTTTCACAGACAAGGGCCTTCTCTGGCCATTCCTGAGAAGCATCCCGGCATGGACTTCCCAGAGTTCCTAGGAATCTGTGTCCATTGTTTTAAAGCCATTAGTGAAAGGGAAAAGTAAGTAGAACAGGAAAGCAAGTGTAGGCTTTGGTTGAGTTTATTGTCTTGATTTAGGTCTTCAGGGTGAATGACTTGGGAGGCGGTTGGTCTCTCCTGAGTGGCCCCTTGCATCTGTGTCTCTTTGCTAAGAGTGTTACAAAAAGTGAGCATGAGAGGGATGGGGGGTCATCACCGTCTCTGGGAAGACGGCTGGGAGGAGAGCCCGGGCGGTCAGGGCGGGAAGAGATTGGGATGGTGGCTCCTTTCTGTGGGGCGGGGTGGGCACGGAAGCCACTCCTTGTTGCTGTCATCTTGGTTGACCCTATCATTCTTGTGTGCAAAGGAGCCAGAAAATGCCAGTTTCTCTCCTATCCAGTTTATGTTCATCAAAGCTCCTTGGGTTTCCAACAATTTCTGATGAAAAATTCTGGCTGCCTAGTCATCCTTTCCGAGAAGCACCTCAGTGTTAATATCAGCTGGCTTAGTCCTGGCCAAGAGCAGCAGAGGGCATTGGGTTCCTTTCCCTCAAGAGAGGTGACTGTGTCGTTTTCTGCCCGAACACAGTTGCTTGTCAGCGTGGTGCCAGTGTAGGGCCTGTCCTGCCTCGTAACCACAGCTCAGTAGATGTTCTGTTCCCTTAACTGTAATCGCTGTCCTGTGAGATCGCGGGTCTGTGTGTCCCGGTGGGAGGAGAGGGTGCAGAGGAGGACATGGAGGTTTCCCGTGGCGTTGCCCACCTGGCTGAGACAGTCCTGTCTTCACCACCCGCTTACCACCTTCTGGCAAGACCCTTACTCCAGGCTGTTGGGGAGGAGGTGCTCCGTGGCTCTTGTCCCCTCTCGAGCACAGACTTTCCCCACCCTGTTTGTCCTCCAGGCTGCCAAGGGCAAGGACCCGGTGTCTGGGGCCAAGGATGGGAAGGGCCTCTTCAGTGGGCTGGCTGCTGGGGAGTCCAGCTGGCCTCAGCACCGGCAGCGGCGCCTACAGGACCACGGCAAGGAACGCAAGGAGCTGCTCTCAACGACCATGTCCCAGGTGGGGCGGCCTCGGGGGCTCGGAGCGTGGGGAACACGGCTGAGCATTAGGACACGGGAAGGTGGGCGGTGCCTTGCTCCTGCCTCCCGCCTGCCTCTTGCCTGCTAGTCTGTGCAGAGTGTGGTTTTACCAGCTGGCTTTAGCTGCTTGCACACTGAGTCTTTCGGCTCCTGGTTTGCTTGGCTCGTCAGGGGTGCCTTCTCCCAGTACAGCACTTCCCTGAGTAGGGGCTCTATGGTGCCAGCCCTGGACATGTCCCAGGAAGCGAGTTCTGACGAAATTGGTGTGCACCCCTGCATGGGGCCGCCTCCCCTTGGGTTTACAGTGCATGTCGGCCCAGCGAGACTCGGCAGGGAGAGGCCTGTTGTCCATGGCTAGGACCCTTCTCCCCGGCCACCTGCTGGTGTCCTGAGGCTCTGCAGGCAATGGCTTGAGGCCACATCCCCAGTGGGCACTGTGGCCTGGGCGCTGGAGCCTTCCCTCGCTCCTGCACGTGGGTCTGGGCCTGCTCTCCCCAGCAGTCCACACTGCTCCCGTGTCTGTCATGGACTCTGACTGAAGGTGCTTACTGGTTCTCTCGCCCAAGTCACCTTCTTGACCGTTTTCCTCCTAAGTGGGGCTACTTGCTGATTTCAAGAGCTTTTTGGCCAGTCAACACCTCGTGTAGGTTCCAGTTGGACAGCCATACACCTCTAAGACTCAGCTGTCAAATGGCTCTACTCTGGCACCTTGGCATAGATTTGCACCTGGAGCCCCGTCTGCATGGGGCACCTGTGCTGAAACCAAAGGCCTCTGAGTTCAGAGGTCTCTGCCCCATGTTGCTCTTGAGTGGCTCTGCCTGGTGCCTTTTGGGAGCATCCAGAACCCCGGGTGTAGCCTGGGCCCTGCTGTGCTCCCTGGGCTAGTGTGGGGCTGGCTGAGCATGTAGTAGGTGTGAGGGCCAACACCAAGCGCCCCAAGAGGTGGCTCACCTCCAGCGGCGCTGGGGATAACAGGGTTGGGGTGTTTTTGTGCTTGGCTAGCTGTGGTCCAGCGCCCCCCTGACTGTCCTTGGTCTCTGGGAACAGGTTCTGACTGGCAGGGGGCTGCCCCGGTGGGGGCTGCCCAGGTGGGTCCAGGCTCACATCCCATGTGCTTTGTCACTTGTGGGCCGCAAGGCTTTGGTGAGGCATTTAGCCTTTTCTCTCAGTCTCTGCCTTCGCAGCTCTGGCTGGGGGGAGGGGTGGCCATGGCTTATACCACACAGCAGGCCTGTGGGTGGCCCAGAGCCTCGGTTAGGGGCATGGATGGCTGAGTGCCATGCTTCCTGCTCAGAGCGCCTCCTTCAGGCCCCAGGAGCCCTCCCGGGTGCTGTGGCCTGACTTCCCCACATGTGGTGGTGCACATGGATGCCAAGCAGATGTGGGCTGGACACCTACTGACCCGATACACAGTGGTGTAGGGAGACTCCAGGTGGGTGCTGGCCTGGATTCCCATTGACTGGACCCTTGCTGGTTGGCAGAGCACAGAGAAAAAGTCTGATGCAAGTGGTACAGAGACTGAGCCTGGCCCAGAGCCCGCCACGGAGCCAGTGGAAGCATCCATGCGGGGCCCCGAGGGTGGCCGCCCCGAACAGCCCTTCATCGTGCTGGGCCAGGAGGAGTACGGGGAGCATCACTCATCCATCATGCACTGCAGGTGAGAAGGGGTGGGGAGTGAGGGGCAGGGAGTGGTGAGGAGGGGTGAGGTGGTGGGGTGGGAGGAGTATGGGGAGCACCACTTGTACATCATGCACTGCAGGTGAGCGGAGGGGTGGGGAGTGAGGGGCAGGGCGGGGGTGAGGTGGTGGGGTGGGAGGAGTATGGGG
>NW_006921952.1:774194-786140 GCF_000298275.1 Orycteropus afer afer
GCCTGGTAGGTCTGTCCTGGACCCTAGAGGGCTGTGCCTTCCCTGATACCCTGTGCCCTGCCCTGCCTGTGAGTGTAGAGCTCTGGGGGCCACACCTGCCATCATCTCAACACTGGCTGACAGACACGGGCCAAGGTGGGGGATGCTGATGCCCTTCTCCGCTCCCCTAGAGTGGACTGCTCGGGGAGGAGGGTGGCCAGCTCAGACGTGGACGGAGTCATCAAAGTGTGGTCCTTCAACCCCATCATGCAGACCAAAGCGTCCTCCATCTCCAAGTCCCCACTGCTCTCTTTGGAATGGGCCACCAAGCGGGACAGACTGGTGAGTGGTGCTGGCCTCCACGGACAGCTGGGCTATCCAGGGTGGTCTGAGGTGGAGATTGTCAGGGGAGCCCTGCAGGGGGTAGTGTGAGGCAGAGGATTCTTGGTCCCTCACCAGTTGCTCTGGTGCTCAGGGGGCACCCTAGAGGGAGTGTTCTGAGGTGGAGGATTCTTGGGTCCCTCACCTGGCCCCCCACCGGTTGCCCTGGCACTCAGGGAAGCCCTGCACGACTCTCTGGTGCTGAGAAGAGGCAGCCGAGCTGAACGCCCTCCCTCGTTCCCTCACTGGGGGCCGGCCTCCAGGCTGACCCAGTGCGTTCGTGGTTTAGGGCAGCAGCACAGCGTTAGAGCTGGATTCAGAAGAACCGTTAAAGCTGTCGGATGGCAGACGATGCACCCCCCCCACCATGTGGTCTGGCCTGCTCTTTGGTCTGCCCTGGGGGGACTTCCTTGCTCTGCATCCTTAGCCCTGTCATCTGTCCCATCACTGGTGTCCTCAGCATGCCCCTTCCCCTGCTGGCTCCCTCCCTGCACCAGGCCCAGAGAAACGGGCCTGAACGGACATAGGATGGGTGTCTGGGGTGCCCATGGGTCAGCTTGCCCCTAACGATAGTACCGTGCTCCTGTCCCCAGTGGGCTTGAATCTTTGCTGTACGGTTTGTACCTAAGGAGATAAACATCGGTGCATGGTTCCCCCTTCCAGAGAGTCACCCTGTGGGGCCCGGGCCATAGCCTGCTTCTCTGTCCCTTTAGGCAGCGGAGGGGGCTCTCGTGGTGGCGTTAATCTGCCATCTGGTGCTCCAGTGTTACAGCTGACTGCATGCATGGGGTGACCTTGCTAGCAGCCCGGGGTGCCCCCAGCCCTGGGCTGCCTCTGCTGCTTTCTTCTCGTGCGAGGTGTTGCTCTCAGAGGCTTTTCACCTTGTCGGGCACAGGTTCCTGAAGGCAGCGTGCTGCTGCTGTGGTGTGGGATGCCGTTAGGAGCTGTGGCCAGAGCTGTCTGTAGAGCCACAGTGATGGGGCCCACGCGCTGAGAAAGGAGGGGCTGAAGCAGCAGGGCTTTAACGTGGAGAGAAATGGGGTGGGGGTGGGGAAGGACACGGGAGGCCCTTTAACCAGCCCGGCCATGTCCAGGTCATGCTGGGATGGTGTCCCTCTCCCCTGGCGCCTGCTGTGGTTTGTGCTTTGTTCAGACTCCGTCCTGGTGTCCGTGTTGAATCTAGGTCCCGCTGCACGCATGCCTGGATTAGCAAGGACAGCTCTGCACCCTCACGGTGGTCCCCTCTAATGCCCTGCACCCATCCCTCTCCCTCCAGCTTCTCCTGGGCAGTGGTGTGGGTACCGTGCGCCTTTACGACACGGAAGCCAAGAAGAACCTCTGTGAGATCAGCATCAGTGATGACATGCCCAGGTGAGCAGAGCCCCTGTGGGGCTGCGTGCTGGGGGCGTGGCCACGGCTGTGTGCTGGGGGCGTGGCCCTCCCTGACCCCTTTGCCCAGCTTCAGCTGAATCCAGCCCAGAGCTGAGCGTGTCCCGTCTCTGACCCGGCCCACCTGTATTACAGAATCCTGTCCCTGGCCTGTAGCCCCAATGGGGCCTCTTTTGTCTGCTCGGCCGCGGCTCCAAGCCTCACCTCCCAGGACGTGTCGGCACCAGACCTCGGTGGCAGGGGTGTGAACCAGGTCCCTGGCAAGCTGCTGCTGTGGGACACGAAGACCATGAAGCAGCAGGTGGGGCCTGTTTGTCTCAGTCAGCATCCTCCGCAGTGTCGCCCTGTTCGTTTTTATCCAACTCTGGGCCATTCTTACACTGTCCTTTCTGGTTTTCCTGCTGTCTGATCTCTCCTGCCTTCTGGACCTTCAGTGAGCTCGCTCGAGCTGCTCCTGATCTCCTTTGTGTCTCACTTTGCTGCGTGTTCTTGATGGTGGTCTCTTCGGTCTGCCTTCCCTTTGTTGAGCCTCTCCTCAGCCGTATCTGGTCTTCTCTTCAATCTGCCCAGGAGGATGTTAGTCAGTTACTGTGTTTTCATTTTGAGAAGCTGAACTTTGTTTTCTCAAACCTGCTTTGTCATGTTTAGTCTTCCATTTGTACCATGTTTTCAGTTCCTTCTGTTATTTCCTTGAACGTATTTGTGGGTGGTAGTGCTGGTGGTGTTAGTTCTTGGTGTTGTCAGTTGTGTGCTGCTGGGTGGTGGTGCTGGTATTGTCAGTTGTGTGGTGGGTTGTTGTTAGTTGTGTGGTAGGCGGTTGGTGGTGTCAGTTGTGTGTGGTGGGTGGTGGTGGTTGTCAGTGTTGTTAGTTGTGTGGTGGTTGTTGGTGGTGTCAGTTGTGTGCTGCTGGGTGGTGGTGCTGGTATTGTCAGTTGTGTGGTGGGTTGTTGTCAGTTGTGTGGTAGGCGGTTGGTGGTGTCAGTTGTGTGTGGTGGGTGGTGGTGGTTGTCAGTGTTGTTAGTTGTGTGGTGGTTGTTGGTGGTGTCAGTTGTGTGCTGCTGGGTGGTGGTGTCAGTTGTGTGTGGTGTGTGGTGGTGGTTGGTGTTGTCAGTTGTGTGGTGGCTGATGGTGGTGGTTATTGGTGGTGTCAGTTGTGTGCTGGTGGGTGGTGGTGGGGTCAGTTGCTGTCAGTCGGTTCTGATGCACCGTGACCCCATGTGTGCAGAGTAGAACTGCTCTGTGGGGTTTCTAAGGCTGTGACCTTCTGAAGCAGATTGCCGGGCCTTCCCTCTGAGACACCCGTGGCTGGCTTTGAACTGCCCACCTTGTGGGCAGTAGTCAGCACTGAACTGTTCGCACTGTCCAGGGACTGCATCTGCCTGGTGAATCCCACACAGAAGTCTGTGGATCTGATTTTGCTCTCTGCTGTTTCTCAGGCCGTTTCTATTTTTCTCCCCCTTGTCCCCTGTGTGTTGTAAGATTTAATTATGGGTTTGTGTTCCTTGGACCTTTATCTCTGGGAACATTTTGAGACTGAAGTTGAAGGTAGACTTTTTGGCGAGAAGACTAGTTCACTTCTCCAGTCCCTGAGGGCACTACCACCTCCTGACAACTTTACAGTAAGCTGTTACTTGAGTCTTCTCAGACCCCACAGTGACTGTGGCTTTGGGTTGTGAACACACATGAGGGCGGGCTTGTGGTTCTGAATTGTCAGAGGGCCCCAGGGTTCACAGAGGCCAGTGTCCTTGGCGTCCCTTTGTGTGAAGTGGGTTTCGTTCTGGTTTATTTTGACACTGAGGGCGTAGCCCTTGGGGTCCCAGGTTTATGTGGAGGCATCTTATCAGACAGCCCATGTCCCCAGCCCCCAAGCTCCTGACGGCTGCCGGAGTGGACGCTAGAACCCACTGGTCCGTGGGACTCTGCCCCCCTTCGTTTTTGCTCTCGGAGGAGGGTCCCTTACTTGCCAGCTCAGTTGTGTGTGAGGTGGGTGTGTGTGTGTGCGCACATGTGTGTGTGTTTTTTTTTTGCTCTCGGAGGAGGGTCCCTTACTTGCCAGCTCAGTTGTGTGTGAGGTGGGTGTGTGTGTGTGCGCACATGTGTGTGTGTTTTTTTTTTGCTCTCGGAGGAGGGTCCCTTACTTGCCAGCTCAGTCGTGTGTGAGGTGGTGTGTGCGTGTGCACACGTGTGTGTGTATTTTAGATAACATTCCGTATTCGGCATATTTAGTTTCCATCTGGAGGGTTATTTAGGGTTCCCAGTCTCCCACGTTGCTCAAATTGAAGTTCTTGATTGATTTTCAGTCAGTAGGCCCTGAGTTCTGTGATGTCCTGGAGAAGGACCTCACACTTGAAGCAGAGGGTCAGCGGAAAAGGGGAAGACCCTCAGCGAGATGGACTGACACGGTGGCTGCACCGTGGGCTCACGCACAGCAGGGCCGTGAGGCTGGGGCCGGGCCGGGCAGTGTTTCCTTCTGTTGTTCCTGGGTCGCTGTGTGTCAGAGCCACCTCCACGGCTCCTGACGACAGCAAGTCCTATGAGGTCAGGGACCATGTGTTTTGCCTGCCACTGTGTTTCTGGCAGCTAGCACAGTGCGTGGCACGTAGCCAAGAATCAACAGACAAACAGTATTTTAGCCACACTGTAGCTTTGTGTGAGTGTCCTTGTGGGAAGACATTGAGCTGAGTGGGATGGGCGCAGGCAGTGTGTGACCCATGGAGACGGCACGCCTCATGACTTAGATCACACGTGAGGAAGGCAGGCAGTGCATCATTGTTTCCTGCCAGGAGCCTGGCCTTTCACTCAGCATTATCATGGAATACACGCTAAGAGGTGGAGGGCTCGTGTGGAGAACCGTCACAGGCTGCTGCTGTCTGGGGGCCGGCCGCCAGCCCCGCTTTGGCAAAGGATGAGACCTGTGTTGCTGAGAGCCTGGCCTGGGGGGCCTGTGTGTGCTGGGGCTGGGGTAGGCAGCATGGCTGGGGCACTCCTCACCGCTGCATTTTCCCACCAGCTTCAGTTCTCCCTGGATCCGGAACCCATTGCCATCAACTGCACAGCCTTCAATCACAATGGGAACCTGCTGGTCACCGGCGCAGCCGACGGCGTCATCCGGCTGTTTGGTAAGAAGGTTGCTTGTGGCAGTCCTAGCCCCTCCTGGGGTGGTCCAGAGAAGAGGGTTGGACTTTTGTTAGCTGGACTAGCAGCTGCTGCAAAACCCCAGCTGAAGGTGTTCCCGCTGGAGCCCAGGTTGGGTCAGAGGCTGCTGTTTGCAGAGCACCCGTGCTCGTCGGCTTCCCTGTGCTCATGTCGGTGGCCTTGGGGGTGGAGCTATAGCCCTGCAGTGCTAAGCTGTTGGATCTGGGTCCTCTGGGCCTGTGTGAGGTCCCCAAGGACACGAGTGATGATGTCCTTGTGGTACTAGCCATTCACCCTCCTTGCAGAGGCGTCAGAACCATCCGGCATGCCACTGAGAAATCCTCATGCCCGGGCCCTGCCCCCAAGAGATTAGAGTTGATGGGTCTGGCATGGGACCAGGGGCTGTGTCTTCAGGGCCACCTGGTGGGGGTTATAGAGGCCTCATGGGGAGGACTCAGTGCCCCTGAAGTTAGGGGCTCCCAGGTGATGTCCAGCTCCCCAGGGAGTCCTGACCCTCACTTCTCACTGAGCGGAAGTTGCTACTCCTGAGGCTTGGAGCAGCCTGGCCTCCGGGTGGGGTCAGCTCCCACCTGGCCGAGGGGCATAGCACCGCAGGCTGGGGTGGGGACTCCGGAGCTGGCAGGCCTCAGCGGCATCTCACCATGCAGACATGCAGCAGCACGAGTGCGCCATGAGCTGGGGGGCCCACCGCGGGGAGGTCTGCTCCGTGGAGTTCAGCTGCGATGAAAACACTGTGTACAGCATCGGCGAGGATGGCAAGGTGCGGGGGGTGAGGGCTCGGGTCGGGCTTCCTCCCTGGGAGCCCTGAGAGCACTGGGTGACAGACACTGGCCAGCCCTGGCCGTGCCGCTGACCCAGGTGACAGACGCTGGCTAGCCCTGGCTGTGCCCTGACCGGGTGGCAGATGCTGGCTAGGCCCTAACTGTGCCGTTGACCCGGGAGACAGACGCTGGCTAGCCCTAGCTGTGCCCTGACCTGGGTGACAGACACTGGCTAGCCCTGGCCGTGCTGCTGACCTGGGTGGCAGATGCTGGCCAGCCCTGGCTGTGCCCTGACTGGGTGGCAGATGCTGGCTAGGCCCTAGCTGTGCTGTTGACCTGGGTGACAGACGCTGGCTAGGCCCTAGCTGTGCTGTTGACCTGGGTGACAGATGCTGGCTAGCCCTGGCTGTGCCCTGACCTGGGTGACAGACTGTTTGGCTAGCCCTGGCTATGCACTTATCTGGTGACAGATGCCTGGCTAGCCCTGGCTGTGCCCTGACCTGGTGACAGATAGCTGGCTAGCCCTGGCCATGCTCCTGACCTGGGTGATAGATTGGGGGGCTAGCCCTGGCTGTGCCCTGACCTAGTGACAGATGGTTGGCTAGCCCTAGCCATGCTGCTGACCTGAGTGATAGACTGGCTGGCTAGCCCTGGCCGTGCCCTGACCTGGTGACAGTGCTGGCTAGCTTAAACCAGGACTATTCAGTTGAAGTTTAACCCTACTAACAGTAATGATGGCGGTGACTGTGATGATGATAGGAGGCACCTGAAGTATGCCCCTGCTTGAGACTGGGTGTCTGTACAGGGGCATGAGCCCACCTCTTCCCCTCCTGGGGCCAGGCCAGAGAGAAAAGAAAGGTCAGACTCTATTGGGAGGTTGCCAACTTTCTCTTCTATAAAAATGCTTCAAGTGTTGGGAAGAGATGGTCTTGGGGTGGCCCTGGCCCACGTATTTCTGCACCGTGAAGGTCAGGATGGGCTGGGTGGGAGTGTGTCCCTCGCTCCTCATGTAGGCACCTCTGAGATCGCCCTGGTTGTGCTCTGTGGCTGCAGTTCATCCAGTGGGACATCCACAAGAGTGGCCTGAAGGTGTCTGAGTCCAGCCTGCCCCCTGACGCCACGGGCCCCTTCGTGCTGTCCGGGTACAGCGGCTACAAGCAGGTGCAAGCCCCCAGGGGCCGGCTGTTCGCTTTTGACTCCGAGGGCCATTACATGCTGACATGCTCGGCCACCGGGGGTGTCATCTACAAGGTAATGGGCTGGGCATGGCATGGGGTCCTGGCTGTGGGGGAGCCTTCTGCTGGCAGGGACAGTGCCCAAGACCGTCGTGCAGCTGGGCTGGGCGGATCCACCTTGAGGAGAAGCCACAGGCAGAGCCCGAGTCCCCTGTCCTGCTCTGCTCGCCCGTCAGCGGCCAGACTTCTACTCTGTCCTGCCTCGGTTTCCTGGCAATAAAGACGCATCACAGAATGTGTTAAGGAGTAGGGCAGTGTGTTGGGGTGGGAGAACACGCCTCAAAGCAAGTGAATGCTGGGTGGCTTAGTTTGGTCACGCGCACGTGGCTGCTGACCAGAGGCAGGCAGTTCGAACCCGGCAGCTGCTCCTCGGGAGAGAGATGAGGCAGTCTGCTTCCTCAAGACTTAAAGCCTGAGAAGCCCCGTGAGACAGTTGTACTCTGGCCTATAGGGTCTCTGTGAGTCAGAACTGGCTCAGTGGCAGTGGGTTTTCTGGGTTTAATCTGGTATGAGGAGCCCTTTTGGTGAAATGGTTAAGTGCTTGGCTGTTCCCCAAAAGGTCAGCAGTTTAAACCCACCAGCCACGCCACAGGAGAGAGAGGCGCGGCCTGCTTCCTTCAAGATGACAGCCTTGGGAACCCTGTAGGACTTCACTGCTCAATTCTGTAGGGTCACTGAGTCGGAATCCACCCACTGGCAGCCGGCTGAGTCTGTTACGTTGTTGTTATGTGTGTTGAGTCAGTTCCGACTCACAGTGGCCCTGGAGGACGGAGTTGAACTGCTCCATAAGGGTTCCTAGGCTGTCATCTTTATGGGGATCTTCTCGGCTGCTGTCGAGAACTTAGCAGTTCACACCGACAGCTGCTCCTTGGGAGAAAGATGTGGCAGTCCAGATCTGGAAAGATGACAGCCTTGGAAACCCTATGGGGAGACGTGTCCTGTCCTCACAGGGTCGCTAGGAGTTGGAATGAACTCCATGGCAGTGGAATTTTTTGGAATCTTTATGGGAGCACATTGCAAGGTCTTTTATCCCACGGAGCCACTGGTGGGTTCAAACCACATCTGACCTTTTGGCAGCAGTTGTCTTAGTTATCCAGTGCTGTTACAACAGAAATACCACAAGTATTTAGCAAACAGAAATTCGTTTGCTCCCAGTTGAGGAGGCCAGAGTCAGAATTGTGGGTGTGGGCTCTAGGGTTGGCTCTCTCTCAGCTCTGGGGGAAGGTCCTCATTCCTTCCGCTGTGTTCCTGGTTCCCTGGACATCTCCGCGTGACTCGGTACTAATCTTCCCCCATCTCAGTGTCTTATAAGAGATTGACTGAACGCACACCCTCCACCAACCCTGCCTCACTAACACAGCAAGGACACCTCCACAAATGGGAATTCAAACAACTGCAGGTGCAGGGAGGGGTCAGGATTACAACACACATGTTGGGGGAGACAGTTCAATCCATAGCAGCAGCTGAGCACCTCACTGTTGTGTCATCAAGACCCCGAATCTGGTTAGGTTTGCTATTTCATCGGCAGTCAGGTTCCTGCAGTTCATGCTTGAGACAGATGCAGGCTTGGATTTGCAGTCAGATGAGCTGTAGACTCATTGAATGGGTTGAAAGATTTTCCTCTGACTAATTTCTTAAAAAGGAGCTCTGGTGGCATAGTGCCTAAGGCATTTAACCGCCTAACCAGAAGGTTGGGGGTTCAAACCCACCAGCTGCTCCGTGGAAAGAAGATGGGGCAATTTACTTCTGTAAAGATTTACCACCTTGGAAATCCAATGGGGGTCGCCGTGAGTTGGTATTGAGTCGATGGCACTGAGTTTGTTTGAATTTCGTAAATCTCAAGAATCGGGCTGATTTCTTCAGGGATGTAGTGGAATTCCGATCCCATTTTTACAACCTATAAACAGTTTTATTTATGATTTTAAACGTTTTCTCCACATAGTTTCTGGATGCTTCCATCAGCTTTCCTGTGCAGGCTGAGCACACCTCGTCTCTTACTCGCAGATGAGACAGGGAGTCATGCTGATGTCACAACCCCCTGGTTTCCCCTCTTAGAACCTTATTCTGACTGTTCCAAGTGGCTCTCACCGGCTCGTGGGCAGGATGGAGGAGAGCTGTGTGTGCACATTAACAGAGGGTCCCTCTAGCCAGGCCCTGCTCTGGGGGCCGCGAGCCGGCCGCTGCAGGACAGAATGGGCCGAGACCCTGCCCTGCGGAGTGTGTGTTCACACTCAGACAGACAGACTGATTTGATATATATTGACCTCGGGTTGGAAAGAACCTGGCATGGGTGGAGGGGCACTGACCCCCTGCAAGTAAAGGCAGAAGAGAACATTGTATGTCTTTTAAGGAGCTTTATGTGGGAGCTTATCAAGGGCTTGTTTCCCAGTTAAAAGGGAGGACTAATGGTGGTCAGGATAATGAAAGCATTTCCTGGTCTGAGAATTTAAATTAGACCATCTGGGAAGATGGGCATATGCACCTGGGCACACAGACTAGCATGTAGGCTTGTGCACCTGGGCTCGTAGATTATCTGCTAGGTGGGGGCTTACACCTGGGCTCTTAGGCCATCTGGAAGGTGGGCACATAACCCTGGGCTTACTGCTGTCTGGGGGGTGGGCCCGTGCACCTGGGCGCGCACTAGGCTCGAGCAGCGGCCTCATGCACAGCAGGTGGGCCCCGAGTGGCTGTGTGTGTTAGTGGTGGGCACTGATGCCTTCTTGTCTCTCTCTGCATTTACAGCTAGGCGGGGAGGAGAAGGTCCTGGAGAGCTGCCTGAGCCTGGGGGGCCACCGAGCCCCTGTGGTCACTGTGGACTGGAGCACGGCCATGGACTGCGGGACCTGCCTCACGGCCTCCATGGATGGCAAGATCAAGCTGACCACTCTGCTGGCCCATAAACTCTGACGGGGCCGCCTGCGGGGACCCGTGGAAGCAGTGTTACCTGGGCTGGGTGAGACAAGCAGAGAGAGGCAGGCCGCTCCACTCGTGGCGCCTGGTGGCGCGGGGCCTCTGCAGGGACTGAGTGCCCAGTGGGGACAGGAATGGGCAGCCCCAAGGAGCAGGTGGCCAGGATACCTGCTCCCCAGAGACGGCCTTCTGGGCTCTGTCGGCAGCGTGCTGTGACTTCAGTGGCACTTCGCTGTGACAGTCTGGAAGAAGGAAGAAATGTTACTTTGTCTGCTGTCATGGTCCGGGAGAGAGAACAGTATTCTGTATATATTGGCCCATTTTTCTTCTTTTTTAAAAAAGGATGTTGCCTTCGTGGTCACCTGGTGTCTCTGTGGGAGGTGTTAGGCCAGAGCATCTCCCTCCCCCTGGTCAGCTGGGAGCCCAGTGGGGACCCCCTGCCCTGGTGCCCGCAGCTCCTGGTCCTCTCCAGACACAGGGCTGCGGCCCCTGCTCTGTGGGGCAGCATGAGGACACGTCCAGAGCTGTTCTGTCCGCTGCCAACTGCGGCCTTGTCTGTTTCTGTGGACTCGGGAAGCCCCCGGCTTTCTTCCTCTTTCGTGAGACTCGGCAGCTTTTGTTACAGAAGCTTCTCTAGGCAAAGGTGGGGCCCAGGCTTTGGCTCCCAGCTGCCCTTCTCCACCCAGGGCTTCTGTTCCCACTCATTCTCTCAGTCTGACGTCCTAGAGGTTGAACAGAGCTGAGCGCCGGGCCCTTGCTATCAACGCAGAGGAACCAGCAGGGCTGTCCAGGAGCTGAGCTTGGGCTCAGGCCATTCCCAACTCATGCAGCTACGCCCACGGCCCTGGCCCTGGCTGGGCTGCACCTCCCTGAGGTGAGCAGGAACTCGAACTGCCCCTCCTCGTGCGTGTCACAGCTGAGGCAGGGAGCGGCAGCCTCTGCCCTAGGCCGCGTCGCTGGTGGGCTGGCCCACGGCTCCAACCCTGCAGGTCAGCCATGTCACTGTGTGAGGGAGGCTGCGGCTGGGGACTTCCAAGGGACAGTCATCACAGAGCCTCCACCTTGGGTTCCAGCCAGTCTGGGTGCTTGGCTGGAGTGAGGACCCACCCAGATACCACAAGTCAAACACCCAAACCCATTGCCGTTAAGTTGATTCCAACTCAGCGACCCCCATTGGGTTTCCAAGGCTGTAAATCTTTACAGAAGTAGATCATCTCATCTTCCTCCCACAGAACAGCTGGTGGGTTTGAACCGCCAACCTTGAGGTTAGCAGCCAAATAAATGCCTTACCCACTATGCCACCAGAGCATCTTCACGAGTGGGTAGCTTTCAAGAACAGACATGTACTTTCTCAGAGTTCTGGACACAAAAAGTCCACACTCAGGATCTTAGTTGTATCAGTGTCTTGCTGTACCCTGGGCATTGCTCATTCCCTTGGCTTGTAGACACTCCTTGCATGACGTGTGCTGTTCCTGGTGTGTGTCTGTGCCTCTTCTGGCCTCTTTGTAACTCAGAAACAATTAGGTTTAGCAGCCACCTTGCACTGATAGGATCAGCTGATTGATGACGTTGTGGGGAGTGCAGCATGGGAGATGACTGTGGTATGCTGCTGCTGTTAGCTGTCCACCCCAACTCATGGCGACCCTCTGCACGGGGCCGGGGTGCCAGTACTGTGGTGGGGAGGTGTTTGTGCAGCTTGATGACGGGAACAGTAGCAAGCAATTCCTTTCCCTTCTCACTCGCTCCTCCTCCCTCGGTGAAGAAAGCCAAGACTCTCCATGTCTCATTCCTGCAGCCTCCTGCGTGAACACGGCAGCCCGGGATTCTGCAGGATGTTTACAAAGTGGTCGTGGGTTCCCTGGTGGGAGGTGATTCCTTGTTTGGCCTTTCACCTCAAAGTCTCTTTGCCCACTCTGTCTCCTCAGTGTGGTCTCCACAGCTTGTGGAAATGTCATTAAGGGTAGTGGCCATTCACAGGCACATAACAGCAGGTCTCCTCTCATTTTCTTCTGTGTCCCCCACCCTTGTTCTGAGCTGAAGGCAAAGCTGGATAATGAGGATGGTGCTGCCAGGAGGGTTGAGGGGGTCACGTGACACTTTATGTTGCCTGGAAGCACCTCCTTTAACTTCTGACC
>NW_006921952.1:787701-832748 GCF_000298275.1 Orycteropus afer afer
TAAAGCCAATAGCCGCTGGTTTCTGTTCATCCACAAAAGGAAGTGCACCACCCCAGCCCCGGTAGACTGGGGTTTGGCCTGGGAACCGAGGACCCTAGCGGTCTGGGAGCAGAGGAGCAGGTGTGCACGTTGAGTTCCCTCCCCAAAGGGCAGGAGGCGGAGCCCAGGTTCGCCCTGCGTCTGAACCCACGGCACCTGAACCCAAAGATGAAGCTCCTGGATTCATTTCAGCTGCGAGGCTGGGCGTCCCGCCAGCCTGCTGCCCTGGGACTGGTTTCCACTCCGAAGGAGCTGGCGCGCTTGGGCCAACTGCAGGCCCCCGCGTGCGGAGAGTGCCGCGCCACGCCCCCTGTCTGCGGAGGGGCGTTGTTTTCGCATTGGCCGGGGGTCTGCAGCCCACACTTCAGAGCCCTCTCCATGGGGCGCCGTTGGGGGCAGCCCGCAAGGTTCTGTTGAGTCTCCGCACGCAGGTGCCCCTGTGGCTGCGGCATCTCGGGGGAGGTCGGCTGGAGGGCTGGTGCAGTCAGACCCGGGATGTGGTCCAGGGCGCGGCCCGGCTCCCGGAAGGCCGGCAGCAGAGGGCAGGACCCTCTCCTAAGACAGACCCCAGCGCCATCGAGTCATTGTCGACTCCTGGCGACCCTGCAGGGCAGAACCGAACTGCCCCTTAGGGTTTCCAAGGCTGGAAATCTTTACGGACGCGGACTGCCTCCTTTTTCTCCCGCGGAGCGTCTGGCGGGGTCCTACTGCCGACTTTTTGCTTCGCAGCTGAATGCTTTAACCACTGCGCCACCTAGGCAAACAGATGCGTTCACTTCTCTGCCTACACCGAGGGCGGCCTGCGCATCCCCAGCCAAGGTGCACGGCCCAGCAGGGAGCGTTGAGCTTGGTTCCTGCTTTTAGGGTTTGCGGGGATCACCCCGGGAGGTGCCACTTTCACCAAGTCCGACCAGCGACCCAGGAGCGTTACCGGGACCTCTCCGGCCTCAGCTTGCGCTACGTCTGCGCTGAGCCCAGGCTGCCTGCAGGGGGCGCGCGGGAGTCGAGGCCGCGGCGGGGCTCGGAACGCGTCGGAACGCGCAACTGCGGGGAGGAGGATGCGCCGGAGCCCGGAAGTGTGGGGCACAAGCCGCGGCGTCCGAGTCTACTGGGCTCAGAGGGGCGGCGATACGCGGACCCTCACCGCCGCGCCCCCCACCCCCCCAAGGCCGAGAAGAGAGCGTGAGGCCAGGTGGCCTGACCCTGGAGCGAAGCACAGCCCGGGGCCCCGGGCCGGCTGCCTCCCTTCTGTCGGCCGGAGTGACTGGGTGTTTGCTCGGCCAGCTGCAGTGTGGGTGATGCTGCGAGTTCCCGGGGGATGTGTTACCCCGTCTGCCTTGGCCCCATCGCGGTCCTCTGCCTCCTGCAGGCGTGCAGGGAGCGTCCCCTAAAAAGAGCAGCGGCTTCTGGGCTCGCGTCTCAGCGAGGCTCGCTTTCGTCCAACCAGTGAGTGGTTTGGGATTGCATTCCGCAGGTGTCTCCCAGCCCTGACATCCGTGAGTCCTGGACTCCAGACCCTGTGTCTCCGAGGCTTTGGGGTCCGTGCTCAGGGTCGGGAGGCACCGCCGTGGGAGCCGGTTGCAAGCCCTGGCCCTTGCTCACGAGTCATCTTCGCACTGGTTTTGCCTGGCGCCCAGTAGCACTCCCTCAGTGGCAGGAATGACAGGGTATGACGCTGTCCTGCCCAGTTTTGGAAATATTGTGAACAGTCCTGGATGAGCAGTACACGTTAAGGTCGTGTTGTTGTTATGTGCCGTCGAGTCGGCCTTGACTCATGGTGACCCCTCCTTGGGTTTCTGAGGCAGTATCACTACGGATAGTAGGATTGCCCAACCTTCCTTTCGAGGAGTGGCTGGTGGGTTTGAACCGCCAGCCTTCTGGTTAGCAGTCAAGTGCTTTGGCCACTATGCTACCAGAGCTCCCGACTACTAGGCAAGCCCCACTCCAGGGAGGTCATTCCTGGGAGGGAGCCCTAAGCTGCTTTCCAGGTGATTGCTAAGTGAGAGCAAGCGACTCGGACCCTTTGGACCACAGGCCCTCTTAGGGTTGGGTTTGAGCTTTAGGTCGGAGGGGCTGGAGAGCTGAACTGGGGGTAGGGGAAAGGGAAGCCCCCTTGGATGTGGATTTCATCCATTTTGGGGGACAGTTATGATCCCTGACCCCCACTGCTGACCAGTCAGAAGTGTCTTTGGGTTATGGAAGGGCATATCAGCCAACGAAACCTTACTAGGAATCAGTGTGGTCTGAAGATTTCTTGTACCAAGCCAAATGGGGGCGAGGAGAGGTCTGGAGTGGAGGGGGACAGATTAGAGAGACTTTTGAGTAGGATAATCTGGACGCCCTGGGACAGTGAGCCTCTAGCAGGGGACCTCAGAGGGCTCCACCTCCTTCCTTTCTCTTGGGAGGTTGCTTCCCCGCCCCTCCCCACCCAGGTGAGTGGCCTGGTGCTTGGCTGTTCGGTTGCACTACTGCCACCACTAGGCACAGGACATGTGTGAGTGCTTGCTCTCCCCAAGCCCACCCTGGCTACTCCCTTGCCCTCTTGCTTGGGGCCCTGCTCCCCTGGGTCCTGTCTGCCTGCCCTGCTCTGACCGGTCATTGCAACTGATGGTCGGAAGTATTCTAGCTGACTAGGGTTCAATGGGCTTGTTCTTTTTAGGCATTAAGAATTCAACTCCATGCAGGACAAACAGACCTGTAATTCCTGGTGGGATTTGCTGTCCTGACATAGAAAAGCAAGTCATTAAGCTTCGTGCCTGACTCCGTTTCTGGAGGGACTGAAGAGATGGAAACCACACGGTCTGGGAATAAAAATAGGGTCCTGCCTGCGTGGATGACAGCCCAGGTGACAGAGAAGAGAGTGGTGTCAGCAAAGAGCCCTAAGAGGAGGAGAACGGCATCGGCAACCAGGTGGGGCAACCTGTGGAGAGTGGGAGGGGGAGAGGGTTAGGCTGAGTAAAGAGGGGCTGACTGCCGGCAGCTGTGGGAGGTGAGCTCTCAGCCACTGGGCTCCTGACCCCGCAGCGCAGAGCTCCACCTCTCAGCACACAGCTCCCCTCACACGCATGAGCCGCGCTCTCAGGGCCAGTGTCCAGAACACCGATCTGTTTGTTTGCAGCCGAAACCAGCCACTAAGTGGGCAGGATGGTGCCCTAGAGTTGTGGTCCTTAGTTGTGGTCTCCCTGTGGACAGACCTTCTGGGAGACAGAGTAGCAGCGAGCTGCTGGGCCTGCAGGGACTCTGAACCTGGGGGTGGGGCTGGGGCTGTTAGCTGGGTGACGGTCATTACAGGGGTCTTCAGGCTGCCAGCATCTGATGGGAGGAGTGGTGGCCACTGTGGGACATCCCTGCCGCACGGACCCCCCACCCCACCGGCCAGGGCACCACTCTCCTCGCCGACACCGGGCCCTCAGGGGCTCCCTTCTGGCGTGTTCTGTGCGTTGTCTCTCATGCTGCTGCTGCTTTTTTTTTCCCCCTTTAACTTTTTACTGTGATTTGGGTGCAACTTTACACAGCAAATTGGTTTTCCAATCAATAATTCGTGCACATTTTGTGTGTGATGTTGACTGTAGTCCCACAGCATAACAGCATCTTCTCACTGAGTCTCCTGTGTCCCTTCCTCCTCCCTTCCTGTCCCTTCCTCCTTCTGGGCTTTCTCCCAGGACACACGCAGCCCTCTTGATTGTTCTGAGGATCGGAGGGTTGCATCCTCCCTGTTGGTGGTGTGTGTGTTTTCTTAACTCCCTGACCCTCCTTTCTGATAGTTGCTGCCTTCCTTTAAGTATGTTAGCGTCTGCGGGAACGTGCCGGTCACATCTGAGCATGCTTGTCTGTGTGGTTGTCAGGCCATGGTGTGTGCGTCCCTGTTTGCCCCTTAGGAGCAGCCATGGGTCCCTATGCCCAGATTCGGGGTGTGTGTGGGAGGGTGGGAAGCCGGCAGAACTCCCACGTGGTCCTTGGGGGACAGGAGAGGAAGCTCAGGTCAGAGGCCGCCAGCCTGCTGCCCTCCCTGTGCCCGTCATCCCGGACCTCCTGTCTGTCCAGACTTTGTGCCACGAGGACCGTGTACTGCATGAATGAGGCAGAGGTCGTCGATGTTGCCCTGGGCATCCTGATCGAGGTGAGGCAACTGTGAATCTCCTGGCCCCTTGGGTTCCTCTCTGCCTGTGCCCTTTCCGGTCCCAGGGCTCTCGAATCCCCACCGTGTTCTATTCAGTTATCAGGGTCCAGGGAAGAGGAGGTCATGGGGTCAGACCGACTGTACCAGAGTCAAGTCTTTTTCAAATGCTGTGACTAGAAACTGCGGTGGCATGTGTGGGACACTCTTCAGCTGCTGTCAGACTGCTTCTTCCAGGCCCCCGTCTGTCCCGAGTGTTTAGCAATCTGTTCTCTGAAGGGCCTGTCAGAGGCCATCATCCTCAGCCACCACCCTTCTCCACAGCAGAGCTGCTAAGCTTTTGTGACTCTCAGAGTAACAAGCACCGTTGCCCAGCACTTTAGAGCTTACCAGGTGCTTTTGCACATAGTCTTTTATTTCATCTCCACAGTAGGGCTTTCCCATTTTATGACCCCATTCTACAGGTGAAGACACCGAGGCAGACACAGCCCGAGACAGATGAGCAGGGCCCGACCCGGGGCTTCTGCGCCTCCCTGTGCTGTGTCTATCCTCCCACCGGCCTTTCCAGACACAATGCTCTCTCTGTTTCTTCTTTTCTGCTCAGCGGCTCCCATGCCCCTGCCCCCTTCTCTCCTGGAAGAGCTCTAAGGAGGCGTTGCGGGGAGGGAAACAGGAGAGAGAGGGTGAGTCACTGCCTGGGCAGCAGTGCCCTGGTCACATGCCAGGTCACATGCCAGCCGCCACTTGCCCCTGGGAGGCTCTCCGTCAGGCCAGACACCAGCAGGCTGGGAAAATAAACCAACGTGCCCTGCCTGCCGTTTCTTCCACTCTGCAGGGCTGCAAACAGGAAAAGCCTTCGGAGCAGAAGGCCCTGGCCGGAGCTGATAAGCCGCAGCGCCCCGCCACTGGCGTGAGGTCACCGTGTTCTCCTGGGGGCAAAAGTGAAGACGAGGACAATGGGCAGAACACCCTTCCCCCCAGCCCTGGCCCTTCCCAGGGGCCGCGGGGGTCCGACTCTACCCACAGCCAGAGCCGGGAGGAAGAGGAGGATGCCTTGAAGTATGTCAGGGAGATATTTTTCAGCTGAGGGACACCTGTGCCAGGGCTTTCTGTCGAGAACTACAGGGGAGCAGTGCTGATGGGCCATCCGCCTGCGGCCTCCCATCCCCCCGGGCGGCAGATCCACTAGTGCACCAGCCTGGAGCTCGGGCCTTAGGAGCTGCCTGCTTTCCCGAGCGTGGGAATGAGGCATCTCGAGGCCCCCCCACCCCAGCCTTTGCTCTTGTCTGTGACCCCTTCCAGCTCCGAGGTCTGAACGCCCCAGGCTGTTGTATTCAGTTATCAGGGTCCAGGAAGGAAGAGATCATGGGGTCAAACTGATGTAACTGAAGAGTTGAATTAACATTTGCAAAGAGAACTGGCTTTTGAGCAGGGGACATTCTCCAGGGAGGTTAGGGAAGGTTCACTGCAGGGTCGTCAAGCAGTCAGTCCCTCAGTAAGTCTGTCTGTCCACAGCTCCAGGCGCCTGGTGTGAAGGGGACTGGCCTTCCCACCTGCTGGTCTCTGTTTGGGTTGGGATACTTTCTTGGGCCCGAAGGTGACGCTGGGACCAGAAATGACACAGAGCCCCGGGCATCAGTCTTGGCTGCAGTGTGGCTCTGACGGCATGGGCTGAGGCCGTCACCCACTGTCCATTTTCTCCAGCACAAGGTCTGGCTAAGCATGCGGCCCCTGACGGGAGCAGCAAGACCAGGGAGGGATCTATGCACCCATATATGTACGTATAAAGTATATACAGAGAAAGGGGCTCGGGTGGCACACTGGGTAAAGCACTCGGCTGCTAACCAGAAGGTCAGTGGTTCAAACCACCAGCCACTCCATGGGAGAATGATGAGGCAGTCTGCTTCTGTAAAGATTACAGCCTTGGAAATCCTGTGGGGCAGTTCTCTGTCCTACGGGGTCTCTCTGAGTTGGAACTGACTTGATGGCAGTGGGTTTTTGGTGTATACACAGAGGGATTTATTTCAAGGAAATAGCTTACACAGTTGTAGAGGCTAGCAAGCCCCCAGTCCAGGGGTCAGGCTACAGGCTGGAGGCCTCTCCTGATTCATGTGGTTGCAGGGGACGATGAAGCCAGAGTCAGGTCAGACGGCAGGCTGCTGGCTTACACCCCAAGGACCACGGGTCAGAGGACGATGAGTTGGATGGGGGGTGGCGAGCTGGTGAGCTTTGCCAGCTCGGCCACAGATGTTGGATGTGGGCCACAGCCCCAAGGAAAGTCCCTGTACATCATACCACAAAGCGGAGGCTGAATAAATAATACTGAGAACTGTGGCCTAGCCAAGTCCACATGTAACATGAACCATCACACCGACTGTCCTCTGGGGACCCAGCACTGGTCTGTCTGGGGCTCCACCCTGCTCACCTCCCCCATCCCAGGTCAGACAAGGAGAAGGGATCAGCCAGCTGACCCCCTGTCTGTCTGCCTTGAGGTACGGGGTTTGCAAAGGACCCTCCAGGGCCACCCAGACTGCTCTCCTTGCCCCATGTGTCGTGTGGAGGGTGAATCCTCAGAGGTCATTCCTGGGCCCACGAGGCCAGCTCTGGAGGTGGAGGTGCTGGGCAGGGCTCCTCACAGCCCACCCTTGGGAGCAGCTGGAGCGTGGAGCATGATGGGGGAGTAGGACAGCTTGGGATCTGGGCCTGGGGGACAGTGAGTGCTCTGTCTTAGGATCCCATAAACCTTTGGGTTCCACTTTGTCAGTGTTCAGTCTTGCTGGACATCGGCCCCGTGACAGGAGTCCCTCCTGAGGATACATACAGTAGGAAGGGTTTGCTCAGGTTAATTAAAGCAGATATTCATGTGACAGCAAGCCGCCTATTTTTTTGGGGAAGGGGATCTTGGAGATTCGGAAGCACAGCCCACTGAACTGGGCAGCTGCACGACCCACTGGCCCATCTCTTGCCTGGTAACAGTCCATGGCCTTGGTTCTGCAGCCGAGACTGAGGCTGCCTGGGCCCCAGGTGCCCACCCCTTCTGCAGCAAGTCCCCTCAGTTAATGCTTGTGATCAGCACTAGCTGTGACACGGAGTGGCCAAGAAGAGAGACCAGCCTGTGAGTTCTCCGGTACCCACTGAGCACAGTTCAAACTGAACACACCCTCGCAGTCTCATGAGCTTTAGACAGGACTAGCAGTTTTCACACTGGCTCTTGTTGTTCCTCGTCCCCAGAGGGAACGCAGCTGTGACTGTAAGCAAGACAATGAGCAAGGCCTGGGCAGTGCCCAAAGCTAGAAACCCTGGCCCCAGCAGGGCCAGCCAGAGCCACCGCCACGTGAAGGACAGGAAGAGGCCTAGGCCGCTGGCCAGCAGCACCGAGGCGGCCGCCAGGAAGCCCACGGCCAGCTGCCACTCCTCCCTGCCGTCCTTGCACCGGGTCAGGAGGAGAGGGAGGGGCACAAAGAGGGTGAGGACCAGGGCCCCATAGACCCCCAGCCGGGCCAGGGCCAGGCCAGCCCCGGGCAGGCCCAGGGCCTCCAGCTCGGGGAGCTGGTGGCAGTGCAGGCGGCCGGCACTCTCGTTCCACAGGCAGAAGTTGTAGAAGCCGATGCGCAGGTCGGGCAGCTCGATGAGGTTGCCGGCCTTCCAGAGCAGGGCATAGAAGAGCAGGACAATGACGGCCACCGCGAGGCCCATGACGCCCAGGAAGTGCAGGTGGCTGCCTTGCCACGGCTTTGGGATGGCCATTCTCTCCAGGCACCTGAGGGGAAGCACCTCGTCAGAGTTCAGCTCCCCCTCCTTCCCGGCCCTCCACCAGCTCCTATTGTCCCTGGCATCCCACAAAGGCAGGGGCCAAAGGACAAGCCACGTAAGCCGCCCTTTCGGAGCCGGCAGCTGCCCCTCAGAGCCGTCTGGAGTCTCTCTCAGAGGCTTACCAGTGGCTGTCCGTCGGCTCAGACTCCTGACCACCCCATGTGTCAGAGCAGAACTGTGTTCCACACGCTTTCGGGGGCTGACCTTTCTGAAGTTGATTGCCAGCCCTTCCTGTGGACCAGAACCTCTAACCTTTTAGTTAGTAGCCAGCACTTTCCAGTCTGCACTCCCCAGAAACTCCTCCCAGCAGCTTGGAATGCCTGCAGCATCTGAACCCTTTACCAACCTTTGCTGCAGCTTAAATAGGACAGACCATTGTTTCATCGTGAGGATTTCCTCCCATGAGGGCACTCAGGCCTGCTACAGAGGCTTAGCAGAGAAGAGAGGTGTCTGTAGGCCAGACATTGTTGGATTCGGGTGATGGGACGTCTTAACCAATGCAGCTGTATAGAAAAATGCCCACGGGAACACTTATGTCTTCGCATGTGTTTTTAGTGGACGGCGTTGTTTGACAGTGTGGAATGATTTCCAGGCGGGAAGGTGTGACTGGGCTGGCACTGCCTCTTGTTTCCCTGGATAAGCCTATTACATCTGGGTCCCCAAACCATCACAGCTGGGACACAGTTTTGACCTGAAAACAGCTCAATTCAAAAATGAAGCGTGGTTCCTTGGACAGGAGGGGACTATAGCTCATACTGTGTGGCCCGGCCCCTTTGTGTCCACAACCTCATCTTCCCACCAACCTTTTAGGGGGTTTAAGTGGAGACTGAGTAAAAGTGGGATTTAAAAGCTGGTGGCCAGGCACACGGAGGTGGTGGTAGTCCCGAATTCCCGTTTTCCCCTTCTCACTCGGCATGCACTGGTTCAGGGGTCAGGCCTGGTGTGCGTGACCCTCCACCCCCGCCTGACTTACAGCCTGACTGTACACTCGGCCCTCAGCCCCGCTTCCTGAGTCTGCACCTGCCCACTCCTGCCAGCCGCTCTTCTCCCCCAGCCCCGGCCTTCTTCTGGGCCTGTCGTCCAGCCGCTCCTCAGCCTACAGCGGGTTAGCCACGAGCAGCCCCAGGCTCTGGGTCTCCGAGGGCCTATTTTCTCCCCAGCATGGTGCCTGACATACAGAAGGGGTACAGCATAGGTTTAATGGGTGAAAATGCCATGTCCTATCCTTTACTTGGGAGCTCTGGTAGCCTAGTGCCTAAGGCACCTGACTGCTAACCAGAAGGCTGGTGGTTCAAACCCACCAGCCACTCCACGGAAGGAAGGTTGGGCAATCTACTTCCATAGTGATACTGCCTCGGCAACCCAAGGAGGGGTCGCTGTGAGTCGGACGGCACATAACAACAACAACAACAACCTTTACTTATTTCTTCTCAAGTCAGCCAAGCTTCCTCAGGGCAGAGGTTGTGTTTTGTGTCTCGGTGAGACGCCCCAGCGCTCAGCCCTCGACATGGGGATGTTGCATGTTTCTCTGACAAGTGGACAGGTGGCAGGAGCTCGCGTCTGGATGGTGGCAGCATACCCACTGCTTTCTCTAAGGGCTTCGTGGTGGGAACCTCTGGGCAGTTGGCTGCAAGCACCCTGTTGCCACATGCCCCCGGCTCTGCTGTTGCAGGCGCCTGTCCTCTGGCTTATCACACTCCTGGTAATCACGTTCTCACCTAGTGAGCTTTTTAATGCTCTGGGACAATAAAGGAGCTGTGCTTCCTTCACAGGGCAGGCGCTGAATGCTGACTCACTGTTGACATTTTGGATGGACTCTTTCCTGTTTACAATCAAGTAGCGCATGCTGACTGTGGAAAAGCAGGAAAATGCGTGGCAGTGGGCAGGGAGGATGGAATCGCCTGTGACTTCAGGCAGTAGAAGCGACTGGCCAGAACCTGTATCCTCAGGCTTGCTCTCAGGCACCAGTGGCGACTTGGAGGTCTTTCCTGGGGGAGTGAGCTGTGACACGAGAGCCCTGAGCACACCTCTCTCTTTTTTTTTAAATTGTGATTTGGGTGAAAGTTTACAGAACAAATTGGTTTTCCATTCACCAGCTCAGACACAGTTTGCTTTGTGACACTGATTGCAATCCCCACAAAGTACCAGCTCTTCCCGCTTCCTTCTTTCCTGTCCCTCCCTGACGTCTGAGCTTTGTTCCTGGACACACAGGCTGCCCTTTCGAATGCATGTGGTTGATGGTTCTAAGGAGTGTGTACCTCCCTGGTGTAACTGTTCACCTTATCGGCATGTCTGTTTTTGGCTTAAAAGTAAGCCACGGGCCTCCTGGTCATCTCTTTCTTTTCACCACTGGTCTAGCGTAAGTAGGACCAACTGTCCGTATATAGTTCTCATCCTGGCAGAATTGTAGAAAAGTATCAAACACGTGATCACCCAATGCCTCACTTCTCACCAATGCTTGATCTGCCAGTGGTGCTATTTTGCGTAGCAACATTGCCACCGCAGGCCATGGATTAGGAGTGCCCTCTTTACTAATGGGACAGGCAGTCATCAGCACCTTTAAACCTAGTCAGACTTGAGAACCAATTTACAAAAGTCATCCTTACAATTTTGTTTCTCTAGAACGAACCACTCTTGGTACCAAATGTCTTAGGCTGGGTTCTCTAGAGAAGGAAAACCAGTGAAGCTGACACATTTATACACAGAGAGATTTATCTCAAGGGAAATGGCTCACGTGGCTGTAGAGGCTGGCAAGTCCCGAGTCAGTGAATCAGAGGTCAGCTTGGAGGCTGCGGGGGCTGGGAATCTGAGATCGGCAGATCAGAGAGCAGGCCGCTGGCCGACAGGCTGCAGAAGCCGGTGGTCAGCAGGCAGTAGGGCAGGCTGCTGGCTTAAGTCCCACCAACCAGAGCGCCGATGAGGAGGAGCTGGACGAGGACCCAGAGCGAGCGGAAAAGCCAGTGAACACCCAGAACATCCCTATATACTGGGTGCAGGCCACACCCCTGAGGAAACTTACAGCTGATTGGCTGATCATATCAGATCATATCATGCAGGTCATTACATCAGATTGCAACATGGAGCGTGCCCACTCATTATATAACTGCCAAGTTACATCATTACATAGCTGCCAAGCCACTGAGAATCCTGGCCCAGCCAAGTGCACATATAACCTGAACCATCCCACTGTACAAGACAGAAACCTGTCAGAGCAGGAATATATGCAAGTATATTCCAATAAACGAACAACAGGAAAGTGGTCAGACTGCAGCCTGTCCCTGTCAAAGGTGGAAAGCCTGTGAGACCCAGAGGAACCCGTGGGGTCCTGCCCTCTCATATTTCCCTGTCGGATGCTGTCTTAACTAGTTGAGATCACATAAATACAGGTTTGTATTCTGTTTTGTAAACATCAGTATAGCATGAACATTCCCCATGTCACTAGAAGTGTTTCTGGAACAATATTTTTGCTGTCTGCATATTATACTCTATAAACTCAAAACCAACCTCAGTGCCACCGAGTCAATTTCGACTCACAGTGACCACAGCAGGGTTTCCAAGGCTATAAATCTTTAGGGAAGTAGATCACCCCATTGTCCTCCCCTGGAGCAGTTGGTGGGTTTGAACCACTGACTTTCTGGTTAGCAGCCAAATGCCTTATCCACTGTGCCACGAGAATGCCCTGTCATAGTCTACAGTTTCCGTATGTTTATAACACTCATAGCAGCCCGAACAATCGTATGGCAGAGATTGGTGCGTCAATTTATCCTTTCACCAGCAGTTTGAGACAACGTCTCCCCTCCCCAATTCTGAATATTCTCAAGTCTTTTCATCTTTGGTAGTGATAAATGACATACCATCGACACTGTTTTTCAATTAGTAATAATTAGTAAAGACTAACACATTTCCTTTCTGCTTCTGTCATTTTGAGTGTTCCTTCTTCCTGGTCCCACCGATAAGCCCTTCCTACGAAGGCCTGTTCATTGTTCATTGTCACAGCTGTTCTCCTAAAGCATCTGTCTTTAACTGCGGTCAGGCCTCGGACCAAGGTGCTGGTTTGACACCGTCAGCTGAGAGCCAGACAGTGTGCTCCGGGTCAGGGGGTGGGGGTCCCCGCTGGAGGGGAACCGGATGCCCAGTTGGGGAAACAGAATGAAGAGCCGCTCAGACCGACCCTGGGAGGCACCGTGTCCTCTCTTTCCCCAGGCTAAGCACCTCTCAGTCTCCACACCAAGGAGAATGAAGGCTGACAAACACTGTCCCGTCTGATTTTAATTGCGAGCTTTGGCAGGTTCATTGACAGGTAAAGCTAGCCTGTGGGGAGGCTGGGGGACTGACTGTGTGGTCCTGTAAACCCCCTCTGGGCATGTGGTGTTCCCTGGCTGCCAGTCAAGCTGGACACCAGGCCTGGGGACTGTCCCGCCCCAGGGCACCAGGCAGCGAAAGGTGGGGTGCAGTGTGGTGGGGGGTGGGGAGCTGGGGGGCTTCTCCTAAGCACACAGGTCAACCCTCCAGGCCCTCAGAGGAGCCAGCAGCCCTTGAGAAGGGGTGGCTACAGGGGCGGCTTCCTGGGACCTCTTACGTAGCTGACACTTGCGTATTTGGTTCCAGATGCCTGAGGGGCACCACTGCCTCTTTTTTTTTTTTTTTTTCCAAATTAAAATATTTTATTATATTTATGATGAAAGTTTACACAGCAAATTAAGTTCCCACTGATCAGTTTCTACACAATTTGTTTAGGGGCCTGCTACTGCTTTGCAGAATCAAAAATGACTCCTGAGCCGTCCACAGACCCCATCCACAGACCCCTGCATCCTTTCCACCCTGGTGCCAGTGGTCATCTCCCGCACAGCCTTTATCTGGGGCAAGACTGCCGGCCCGATCCCTCTAGCTCATACGAGTGCTGCTCACGCCCTAATCTCTGACCTCGGCCCTGTCACTGCTCGCCTGTTCTCGTCACCTAATACATTTTTATCTTATCTTATATTAGGGGTCCCCACTGTACTCCCTCCTCCACGACTTTGTTTTATACAAAGAATTCACTCTTTCTTTCTGTTTGTTGTTTCAGACCACACCCCCTGCCTGAATGTCTGGCGGTGGGCAGTAACCAGACTTAACAGTTGCTGGGGCTTAGTCTCTCACCACCTAGCTGGTTTCTCACCTCCACGCTGTCTGGTAGTGTCCTGTAGGCCTTTGCCTTTTCCCCGGCACGGGCCTCATAGACCCTGTCTATCGTATCAGCCCACAGCTCACCACCTTCTGTGGACATATCCATCAAGTACTGGGTAAGTCCTCATGGTGTCCGTAGCAGGAGGGAAGGGGGTGCCGACAGAGACGACAGTGGTTGCCATCCTCTCCTTGAGGGTGGGGGCTATGCTCTAGTATGTCTGGATCCCCCCACCATATTCTCTACTTAGGAGCTTGGTGGTGCAGCGCCCAAGGCATTTGACTGCTAACCAGAAGGTTGGTGGTTGTATAGACTGAATTGTGTGCTTCCAAGAGATACCTTGAGGTCCAACCAGTATCTGTGAACCTGACCTCGGAAATAGCGTCTTTGAAGATGTTATCAGTTAAGATGAGGTCACATCGGAGTACAGTGGGTCCTAATCCATTTCAGTGGTTCCTTATGAAAGAGAAGAGACCAGCTGCTCCCCAGAAGGAAGATGAGGCAATCTACTTCCGTAAAGATTTATCATCTTTACGGGGGTCGCTGTGAGTCAGAATCGACTTGATGGCAGTAAGTGTGGCTTTTTTACAAAAATTCTCTACCTGGAAGTGTTTATATATTCTGGAATTTGCTACCAAGGATCACTAATCGGGGAGCCCATTTTCATAAAACTAAACTCACTGCTGTCGAATCGGATCTGACTCAGAGCGACCCCTCCTGGGGTTTCTGAGGAGATATCACTATGGAAGTAGAAAGCCCAGTCTTCCGTCCAAGGAGTGGCTGGTGGGTTTGAACCGCCAGCCTTCTGGTTAGCAGTCAGATGCCTTAGGCACTGCGCCACCGGTTCTAACCTTCCCCCTGCCTTGTCAGGAGCAGGGTACCCCAGTGCTGGTACTGTGCGTGCCACCTCTTGCTCTCTCCTGTCCTTCCCTCTCCCTGTCCTCCTCACTCCCTCAGCTTCAGCCACAGTGGCCTCTGGTATTTCCCAAGGCTCCAGGCAGGCTCAGGACCCAGAGTGCTTTTCTGTTGCTGCCCCCTCCCTTACTCTCTTCAGGCCTCTGCTCAGTTGTTCCTTCTCAGTGAAACCTGCTCTGCTTAGCATTTTCAAAATGGCAACCTTCCTCCCCCAGACCCAGCACTTCCGTACACCTCTGCCCTGTATAGACTGCATTGTGTCCCCGATATCTTGGGAGGTCTGGTGGCATAGTGCCTGTTCTGCTTCCCTAGTGCTGCTCTGACAAGAATATACCACAAATGGGATGGCCTTACAAACAGGAGTTTATTCTTACAATTTGGAGGCTTTAAGTCCAAGTTCAAAGCGCCAGGCTCTAGGGGCTGGGTGAAAGCCCCTCAACCTTGAGGTCCAGCTCTGCCTCCTGCTCCCGGCCCACTGGAGCTAGAGGCGTTTCTTCACTCAGACAGCTGCTGGCTGCTGAGGCTGAGAAGCCCCAAGGTTGACAAGTAAAAAGGCACAGTCCCGATGTTACCAAACCACACGGCAGGCCATTAACTTAAGTCCATTGTAAGTCTCAAGGTTAGCAGAGCATAGCAGGCTGCTGAGCAATGACATGGCTACATGCAGGGTCCAAGTGTGCCATAGGCTAGAGGCCATTCCCAAGGCTTCTCCTTAAATACAGGAAGCAGACCACATTCCCAACGGCAGCTACTCAGCTGCTTGTGGTAGAATTCCACCATGGAGTTGATTACCAGTCTCATCATGGGGATTACTACATCCAGCTGCCCAGCCACTCAACCAGGCCTAGCCAAGTTGACATACAAACATAACCATCATAGTGCCTAAGGCATTTGACTGCTAACCAGAAGGCTGGCGGTTCAAACCCATCAGCCACTCCTTGGAAGGAAGATGGGGCAATCTACTTC
The DNA here is from genome assembly GCF_000298275.1 of Orycteropus afer afer. Taxonomy (NCBI): domain Eukaryota; kingdom Metazoa; phylum Chordata; class Mammalia; order Tubulidentata; family Orycteropodidae; genus Orycteropus; species Orycteropus afer. The sequence continues at coordinate 802,716 of NW_006921952.1, forward strand.
CGTAGAGATACTGCCTCGGAAGCCCAAGGAGGGGTCACTATGAGTCGGATCTGACTGGATGGCAGTGAGTGAAGATATATCTTGAGGTCCAACCAGTATTTGTCAATGGGACCTTGTTTGGAAATAGGTTCTTTGAAGATGTGATCCGTTACCAGGAGGTCACACTGGAGTATGGTGGGTCCTAATCCATTTGAGTTGTTCCTTATAAAAGAGGAGTGACCCAGAGGGGAGCAGCCACATGATGCATCTATAAGCAAGAAATGCTTGGGGTTTCCAGAAGCTGGGAGAAACAAATAAGGAGCTTCCTCTATGGCTTACGGAGAGACGGGAAGGGCATGGCCCTGCTGACGCTTACTTCAGACAACCAGCCTCCAGAACTGTGAGACAGTAAGTTTCTCTTCTTAGAAGCCCCCCACGTTGTGGTATTTTGTTACAGCAGCTCCAGCTAACTAGTCCAGCCCTGTCCCAACTCTTCCTCCACAGCCTTTGTCGTCAGGTGGCATCCTATTTTGTTTAGTGTTCCCTCCACCCCCAAAACCAAAAAACCAACCTCACTGCTGTCGAGTCGGACCTGACTCATAGAGACCCACCCCTCCTTGGGTTTCCGAGGCGGTATCTCTACGGAAGTAGATTGCCCAGTCTTCCTTCTGAGGAGTGGCTGGTGGGTTTGAACCACCAGCCTTCTGGTTAGCAGTCACATGCCTTAGGCACTACTCCAACAATGCTCCACCCCCAATAGAATGTAAATTCCATGAGAGGAAGGCTTTCTCTCTGTTACTCATTTTTACCTTTCAAGTGGCATCAGCTGCTAATCTAGACGTTGGCAGTTTGAACCCACTATCTGCTCTATGGGAGAAAGATGAGGCAGTCTGCTTCCATAAAGACTTACAGACTTGGAAACCCTATGGGCCAGTTCTACTCTCTCCTAGAGGGTCACTGTGAGTCAGAATCAAACCAATGGCAGTAGGTTTGGTTTAGATAAACAAACAAGCAAACAAACAGAAAAACCAAACTCATTGCCATCAAGTCGATTCCAACTCATAGCAACCCCTCCTTGGGTTTTGGAGGTGGTATCTCTATGGAAGTAGATTGCCCAGTATTCCTTCTGAGGAGTGGCTGGTGGGTTTGAATCGGCAGCCTTCTGGTTAGCAGTCAAGTGCCTTAGGCACTATGCTACCAGAGCTCCTTTTGTTTAGTATCTATTGGTGAAGTGAAAGGTTAGTGAAAATGAGGGACATCCTCAATGAGATGATTGACACAACAGCCCCAACAATGGACCAAACCTACCAGTGATCAGGAAGGTTCTGCAGGACCAGGCAGCGTTTCCTTCTGTTACGCATGAGGTCACTAGGAGTAGGAGTTGACTTGATGGCAACTAACAGCAACCACAGACTATCCACCCATCCATCCATCCATCTGATGCGCCCATCCACCCACCCATCCATCTATCCATCCATCCGATCTATCTAGTTTTTTACCATTACATCCCCATCACTCAGGTTAACTCAAGTTAGTACCTGGCACATAGTAGGCACTCAGCAAATAGTGATTGAGTGACCAGGAATGTAGGAATGAATGAATGTCTGTCAGCAATGACTCTCATAGCTTCTCCTAATCTCCCTCCTTAATCTCCCGATGCATTGCAATGTCCTGCCTCTCCTCCCATCATTCCTACTGGTCCTTTTTTTTTTCTTTTCAGAACACAAAGCCTTACTTATGCTGTAAAGGGGAAGAAAATGATTAGTAATTCATGAACATGATGCAACAAAACTAGTTCTTACCATGCAGAGTAATGTGCAAATGCTTTCAATCACCTACGTTCACAGCTTTGGCTTTGCAATAGCACACTCATACATCCTTCCACCCATGAATGACTAAGACTCTTTAACTTCTAATGACAGTCACTGTATCATGTCAAAGTTACTGGCTGAACAACTGAACTATCATGCCAACATATTTTCAACTTTAAAAATGAAAAAAAGGATAGATGACAGAAAAATCCCATAGGCATAAAGTATTGAGAATTTTAAGGGAAATTTAAATTTTAAAGGGAAATATAAGGGCAAAAGGGACATAATAAAAAGCCACCGATAACACTTCCAATTCAACAGATGCAGTTTACAAACTAGGAATTATCAAAACAAAAGGTTTTCAGTTCTTTGCCTGAATTTTTAAACAGAAGACATCTAGGAAAGATTTCCTCCCCCCAACCCACCCCTGCCTTTTGCTTCCTCTTATTCATCCATTTAGAAGCACAAACACATGCTTCAAGCTAAAGACACAATGGATTAGTCACGCTAACCTTAGTGTGGGTACCTGGATTGTGTGCTGCTGATCCATGCAGGTAATGTTACAGTGACCCCAAAAGGTTATTTCATTCTCCTTATTACAATTGACTATGATTTGAAAATAGCCCGCAAAACTTCTGCTGTTAACTCTGACCACAAACAGAAAAAAAGATGTGTTTATCCTAAGACACGACTTCCGCATACTTTCCTGAGAAAGTATTGCATTTTCACTTGGGTCAGAACCTTTAAGCACAAAATACCGTGGTGACAAAAAGCCGAGTCACAAGCCCAGAGAACATCTAGTCTCATTTCAGGTGCACACTGAAGTTCCAAAGACTGGAAAGCCCACAATCTGGGCATTTAGAAGTCGTTTCTAAGACTGGCTGCACCTGGATGTCACCCACACATCTTCACAGCTTTGGATGAACCATCTAAGATGCTTGCAATGCAGTGAAAGATGGCCCTCTCCTGCTTATCCAACTTTTCACCCCACCTTTCCAGTGAGACTCGGGTTTTCAGCTACACCTTTCCCATCTTCACCACGTGGCGGCAAAACAATTTTGCTTTTCTCCTGCAACTTAGCAGACTTCTAACCACTTTAGAAAGTTTCCAGGCAACTCTTGTCCCCCTTCCAAGTCAGTTTTTCAGGCATCCACAATTTATGACCTGAACTAGTATTTTCTTTGCCCATGAGTGCTATTAAATTCCCCAGCTCTGTGTACTGTTTTTCCCAGAGAACTCCTTTCGACCCACATTCCCTAACACCCTCTCCCTCTGGACGGTATACCTAACCAGACCTCTTCAGTTTCATCTCCACCCCTGCCGGGACCAGTGCCGCTGCCCCACCCACAACCCCAACCCGAGAGTCTGCAGATTTGAATGCCAAGAAAGCCTTGAAAAATAGCAAAATTCAAGCGAAAAACAACGGAGCCAGAAGACTCCCAGAGCTCTCTCTGTCCTCACCATCTCCTGTCGGTCACCGCAGTGCGGAACGGAAGGGCCAAACTAGCACTGGCACCTCTAGCTCACAGAGTTTGAGTTCCATCAACTTGTACCCTCCCCCAGACCTTAGCACAGGACACACACACACACACACACACACACACGAGCCCACTGCCATCAAGCGGTCTGACTCAGTAATCCTTTGGGACAAAGTAGAACTACTCCATAGGGTTTCCAAGGCTATAAATCTTTACTGAAGCAGCCTGCCTCATCTTTCTCCCACAGAGCAGCTGGTAGGTTTGAACCACTGACCTTTTGGTTAGCAGCCAAATGGTTAACTACTATGCCACCAGAGCTCCTAGCACAACACGATGACTTCCTTAATTTCCAGGTCTGCTTTATCTAAATACACCCCCCCCCTTTGCCTAACAACTGGAAATCTGAACCGCTTCCCCCCACACATAGGTTAAATCCTCCTACCAAAAATTCCTCCAACCCATGGCAGGTAGAAGACTGGAAGGTGGGAGGGACGAGCAAGCAAGGGTCACTGGGTTCCATCTGCAAACTCCGTCGACAAGGCCTCATTCTGCATTGTGGCGTCAACATTAAAAAGTTCTACAGCTTAGAATCTTCTTGAAGCAAGGTTCCTAGCACAGAGCTAGTGCATGCAACTCATTCTGACTCATGGCAATCCCCATTGGGTTTCCAAGGCTGTAAATCCTTGTGGAAGCAGACTACCTCATCTTTCTTCTGCAGAGCAGCTGGTGGGTTCAAACCACTGACCTACTGGTTAACAGTCAAATGACTAGAAGTCCAAGTTCAAAGTGCCAGGCTCTAGGGGCTGGGTGAAAGCCCCTCAGCCTGGGGCTTCATCTTTGCCTGCTGCTCCCGGCCCACTGGAGCTAGACACTTTTCTTCACTCAGACAGCTGCTGGCTGCTAAGGCTGATAAGTCCAAGGTCTACAAGTAAAAAAGCACAGTCCCGATGTTACCAAACTACACGGCAGGCCATTAATTCAAGTCCACTGAAAGTCCCAAGGTCGGCAGAGCATGGTAGGCTGTTGAGCAATGACATGGCTACATGTAAGGTTCAAGGTGCCATAATGTAGATACTATCCCCAAGGCTTCTCCTTATATACAGGAAGCAGACCACATACCCACAGGCAGCTACTCAGCTGCTTGTGGTAGATCTCACCATGGAGTTGATTGCCAGTCTCATTATGGGGAACAACTACCACCAGCTGCCCAACCACTCAACCAGGCCCAGCCAAGCTGACATACAAATTTAACTACCACAACCACCATACCACCAAAGCTCTTTAGCATATGAAAACCAAAACAAAACCAAACTCACTGCCATTGAACGGATCGCAACTCATAGCGACCCCCTTTGGGTTTCTGAGGTGGTAAATCTTTATGGAAGTAGATTGCCCAGACTTCCTTCCATGGAGTGGGTGGTGGGTTTGAATCATCAGCTTTCTGGTTAGCAGTCAAATGCCTTAGACACTACACCACCAGAGGGGAAGCTCAATTAAGAAGATGCAGCATCTGAAAACCTTTACCCCCCAGAAAAGGCAGGGTGCCTGCAGGCATTCATGTATCCAGAGGTTGGTGCCGCCTGGCTCACCAGGTCCGACATTCAAACATCCCATCTGCTGATGGCTGTACATCTGCTTTGGATTTTTTCAAAGACTGCCCCCTCAGAAACTCATCTGAAAATCCAGGGGCTGGAGTGGAGAGGCCTCACTAACCCGCTGCCCAGAGCCTCACCAGGGCTGCATTTCCTCCTTCACTGTTACCTGAGATACCAACTCCACAGGGACTTCCGCTCCTCCCCATCCCCCTCGCTTACCAGAAGCAATTTTTTAAGTGAATGGACAACCTTGGACAGTTAAAGGGAGGGGCGTGGAGAGGAGCTCACTAAAGAGGAAGCTTCAGACCTAGAGAAGAAAGACCAGAGCTCTGCCTGGAAAATAAATCGTTGGTCAGTTCTGCCCACAGACATAGACATCCCTGCCTCAGTGGCCCCATCTGTCAGACCCACCAGGCGCCACTCCAGTAACCAGACAGGACAGGATGGTCCCCTACTGCTGACTCACTCCTCCAGCTGCCTCACCTCCTGCCAGGCCTGGCCTGGCCAGGCTGACAGCACATAGCACCCTGGGCCAGAGCTGTCAGCCCCACGAGACGGGGCCTCGTCTCCAGGCAGGTTGACACCCTTTGCCTGGAAAAACGGGGGCTGCAGGGACCAACAAGCACAGAGCCAGCCCTCCCAGCCGACTGGCACCCTGTGCCTTCCTTCCCGATCATATCTGGGACATGGGGCTCTGTACTTGAGCTCACGGCCTGAAGCACTTGGTTTGGGGAAGGCTGCGGTCTGCAACGGGAGGCCTAACTCTGTCTTGACATAAGTTCAGACGCCATTTGAGTTCTCTCTGATTATTAAACCAGCAGCAGTGTGGCTTGGAAGGAAGTTGGGCAGTCTACTTCCATAGTGATACTGCCTTGGAAACCCAAGGAGGGGTCACTATGAGTCCGATCCTACTTGACAGCAGTGCGTTGCGTTTTTTTTGTTGCGGCCAAGCATGGGTAAGTTTGGAACACGCCTAGGGAGGGACAGTTTGGCCCCAGGAGGAGTGTGCTTGAGAGTAGCTTGTTGCTTATTCAAAGAGCTAGGGAACTTGCCTGGATGTGTCCTTATCTAATTTAAGTTAAGGTGGTGGTGGTAGGTGCCTTGAGTGCGCTCTGACTCACAGCGACCCTGTGCGCAGCAGCAGGAAACACTGCCCGGCCCTGCACCAGCCTCCCAACCCCTGCTATGCTTGCCCATCACTGCAGCTACTGTGTCAGTCCATCTCGTTGAGGGCCTTCCCCTTCTCGGCCCCTCTACTTTACCAAGCATGATGTCCTTCTCCAGATAATGGTCCCTTCTGACAATGTGATCAAAGTAGGTGAGACCCAGTCTGGCCATTCTTGCTTCCAAGGACAGAGTTGTTCATTCTTCTGGCAGTCTGTGGTATTTTCAGTATTCTTTGCCAACACCACAACTCAAAGGCATCAATAATTCTTTGGTCTTCCTTATTCACTGTCCAGCTTTCACATGCATATGAGGTGACTGAAAATACCATGGCTTGGGTCAGGCACACCTTAGTCTTCATAGTGACATCTTTGCTTTTAAGACATTTTAAAGAGGTCTTTTGCAGCAGATTTGTCCAGTGCAATGTTGTTGTTGTTGTTGTTATGTGCCATCGAGTCGGTCCCGACTCATAGCGACCCCTTCTTGGGTTGCGGAGGCAGTATCACTATGGAAGTAGATTGTCCCATCTTCCTTCCGAGTCCAGTGCAATATGTCATCTGATTTCTTGACTACTGATTCCATGGGTGTTGATTATGCATCAAAGTAAAAGAAAATCCCTGACAACTTCAATCTTTTCTCCATTTATCATGATGCTGCTTATTGACCTAGTTGTGAGGATTTTTGTTTTATTTTGAGGTATAATCTGTACAGTAAGTGCTTCAAGTCGTCTTAAGTTAAAGTTGGGGTCCTGGTATTGCCTGTTGCCACTTTACACATTTTGAACAAATTTCAGGATGGAAGTTGAGAGAGAATCCAGGTAATTCATTAGGTTGTTACCAGTTATGTTCACCTCCCGGCCCTTTTTCTCATTAACTGTTTAAGAAACCCACAAGGGACCATTGGGGGAGAACATGCTTTAAGAAGTCTCTTCAAAAATCAAAGATTCATGGAAACAATTAGTCCAAGCGACTGGTACACCATGTGATCCACAGCCTATACAACTATGAGACCAGAAGAACTAGATGGTGCCTGGCTACCACTGTCAACCACTCAGAGGGGGATCTATGTAGGAGATCCTGGATAGAGTGGGAGAACAATGTGGAACAAAACTCAAAATAATTTGGGGGAAAAAAAAAGGGGGGGACTAGGTTTACTGGTCTGATCGAGCCTGGTGGAACCACTGAGACTATGGTCCCTAACTGCCCTTCAGGTCTGGAATGGAACCCACACCTGTGGCTTCCAGCCAAACAAAAGACAGGCATATGAGTTGAACATGTACCTGAGTTCACTCCTTGGAGAGAGTGGGAGAAAGAAGGGCTGTGTATGCACAGGGAGACAGCTCAGGGGGCAGGAGTGCATGGAGGGATGGACACAGGGAAGAGGTAACTATCGGGAGAAAGTGGGAGGGGAACTGTTGCACTGTGGGAAATTGTAGTCTATGTCATGAGACAAAGTGTGTGTGAACTGCTGTATGGAAAGTGAATTTGCTCTGTAAATTTTCACTCAAATCACAATTAAAAAAAAAAAAAAGAAGTCTCTTCAACCAGTGGAAGTGGCTTAGGAAGGAGTTAATTTTATTGAGAGCTTATTAACAATCCCAAACCCCAATCTTGAGTGTTTGCTATATGCCAGGCTCTTAACATGTATTATCTTATTAACACATATTATCTTATTAACATGTATTACTAAATTCTCACAACCTGTGGGGAAGATTGACTATCGTAAACCTCACGGCGACCCCGACTCATGGTGACCCATGCACAATGGGATCCGTTTTTCATTGGGTGATTTTCAGAAGCAGACTGTCAGGCCTCTCTCCCTAGTCCTTCTTAGTATGGAAGCTCTGCTGACACCCGTTCAGCATCACAGCCACCTGCAAGCCTCCACAGGAGGGGCACCGGCTGGGATTCAAGCCTGGGTCTCCTATAGGCAAGGTGAGAACTCCATCGCGGAAGCCCCACTGCCCTCTGGTGCTGCGCTGGGAAGGCTGAGGCCAGAGAGGATCAGTAACTCAGCCAAATTCCCACAGCCAGGGGGTGATGGAGCCCACAGGCAGCAGGCCCCAGACCTAGGAGGTGTCCTAGCTGGCATGGGAGCCTGCCTCTACCTCTTATGCCCCCAGGGCCTGGTCCTTCCACACATCACCTCATCAGTCTTCACAACCACCAGGTGTGGAGGCTGTTACCCTCCTGACATTTGACATAATGAAGACAATGTGGCATCCAGGCTCTGAGAACAGATAGGTGCCCTGGGTTCAAATTCCAGCTCTCTTCACCATGTGGACTGTGTTTGGTTCTCTAATGCTGCTATAACAGACACACCACAAGTGGATGGCTTCAACAAACAGGAATTTATTCTCTTACAGTTTAGGAGGCTAGAAGAGTCCAGAGTGCTGGCTCTAGGGGATGGGTGGACGCTTCCAGACCTTGGACTTAAGTTCCAGCCACTTGTTCCAGGCCCGTCGGAGCAAGCTAGTTTCTTCTTCGGACTTATACAGCTGCTGGCTGCTGATGCTGATGAATCCAAGGTCGACAGAATGGCACAACCCCAAGATCAATGGCATATGGCAGGTCACTGGTTCAAGTCCAGGGACAATCCAAAGATCCGCAGGAAACACAGCAGGCCATTGAGATGGAGACTCAGCCAAATGCGGGATCCAGAAGTGCCAAAGAGCTGGAGACCTTCCTCAAAGCTTCCCCCTGTACTGGAAGCAGGCCACACTCTGAAGACAGCTACTTAGCCGCTCGTAGCAGACTCCACCACGGAGATGACTCCAAGCTCATCATGGGGAATAACTGCACCCAGCTGCCCGGGCACTCAAAACCACAGCCCGCCAAGTTGACATACCACCTTAACTACCACATGGCCTTAGACAAGCGGTCTGGTGTTCTGATCTGAAAAGTGGTTTAATCATGGAATTTATTTTGTAGATGTTATGAGGTCATTTATGTACAACCCTTAGAACATCTTTATGGAAGCAGATCACCTCCTGTTTCTTCCACGGAGCTTCTGGGTGGGTTCAAACTGCCAAGCTCTTGGTCACCAGATGAGTACAAACTGTTTGCACCCCCACCGCCACCACAGACACTGGAAGTGAGTTACTCTGTAACTCACGTGTCGACAGACTCGTGGTCCACAGGAAGCGTGATGTAAGGTCTTTGCTGCTGATTAAGGAATAATTCAGGGAGCAAAAAGGGAACTGAGGGGCGAGGTGGGTGGAGATGGAAGGTTAGTGTGTGGCACAAATGGAGAGAGAAGAGTAGGGAAGAACGTATCGGATCAGCAGCATGAAGTCAGAAGACGGGGACTTGACAAGGTACAAAGCCAGGCTGAACGTTTCCTTGTCGTGGGGAGGCTTCCAGCCCTGTCTAAAGTCTTCCTGACTCAACACAGTGAGGACTTGTGCATCCATGTCACTCAATACATTGAGGATCTGTGTGTCCATGACTTGGGTGTGTCTGTGAGAAAAACAGAAAGGGAGGAAGAACAGGAAATGTGTCATGCTTCCTTCGGCAGTCATGGGAGCGCAGTCCTAAGAGTTCAAGGCCTGGCAGCAGCTGTGTCCCTAAACTAGGTGTAACGGGCAGCACCCTGTGGGTGCCGAGCTTTCTAATGGAACTCCGTGACATCTGATTTACTTAATGCTGCTATAAAAATAAAAAACGCTTTACCAGCAGAAACCATAAGCTTCCATGGAAAGGCAGGAGGCCAATTCCTGGCACTGACACAGAGGAGCTATGAGGTGGTTCCGCTGACATTAAATTACTGTGTGTTCGATTGTTTTGTCATTTATTAGACCTCACAAGCAGATAATCTAGCCAAGAACCAAGGCTGAAAAATTTTAGAGGGAGAGGAAAAAAAAAATTCCCCGAAAGTGAGAAGATGTCTTCTCCTCAGAATCCCTCCAGTGGTGGGAGAAGCCTCAGTGCCACTGGGAGGCCTGTCCACAGGGCCGAACACAGTGCTTAGGGCTGTGGCAGTTGAAGCTGTTTACGTGCTTGGCTGAGCCCTGGTTCTGAGAGGCTGGGCAGCTGGATGTGGTGATTTCCCAGTGATGAGACTGGTCATCAATTCCATGGTGGAACCTTCTATGAACAGCTGAGTAGTTGCCTGCTTCCAGTATAGAATAAAAAGCTTTGAGAAAGGTCTCCAACTTTTGGCACATCTGGATCCTGCGTTTAGCCGAGTCTTTATCTCCAGGTCCTGGACTTGAACCAGTGGGCTGCCGTGTTGGTGACTAATCTCGGGACTGCGCCATTTTCCCTGCTGACCTTGGGTGCGTCAGCCTCAGCAGCCAGCAGCTGACTGAGAAGCCCCCTCCAGCTCCAGTGGTCCTGGAATAAGAGGCAGAGCTGGAGCCCAGGGCCGAGGAGCCTTCCCCTCGCCCCGGGAGCTGGCACTCTGCATCTGGACGTCTAGCCTTCTGAACTGTAAGAAAATAAACTCCTGTTTGGGAAGGCTGTCCACTTGTGGTACGTTTGCAACAGCAGCACTACAGGGCCAAGACGAGGATCTCCATCGGGGACCAGACCAAAAGCTGAAACCAAGGCAGTGGCCGTAGAGGCAACTCTGATTCATGATGGCCCCACGTGTGTCCGAGTGAATCTGGGCTCCAACGGGCTTTCAATGGCTGTCATCTTTGGAAGGGCCTTGGGTGGCGAAGGTGGGGCAATCTACTTCCATAGTGATACTGCCTCGGAAACCCAAGGAGGAGTCGCTATGAGCCGGATCTGACTCGACGGCAGTGCGTTTGGTTTGGTTTGGTGGGTGGCGAGAAGGGTTTGTGCTCAGACTAACCTAAAAGTTGATGTTGGAAGCTCCCCAGCAGTGCTATGAAAGCAAGCCCTGGCACTCTGCTTCCACAGCCACTCCAGCTAAGAACACCCACGGCGCACGTCCCCTCTCTAACACGTGCAGTCAGAGTTGACCCAACAGCAATGGGGTTGCTTTTTGGGGGTGGGAAGGAGCAGGGTTTGACCTTTCAGAACTTGATTGCCCTCTTGAGACCAGAGACTAGTGACCGTCTCGTTGGCCTTTGGCTGTGGACTGCAACCCCTTCCCTCTCTCCTGAAATTCCCATGGAGAGTCCCTGGGCCCGAGGAGGCTGAATTGCAGCTGTGTCCCCACCACGATGCATCTGGATGACCCCTGAGTGACAGGGCAGGGAACAGGGACACAGGGGCAGAGGTGGTGCCTTCATGCAGCCTGCACTTCAGTGGGGTGGGGGCAAGCACCTAACATGTCAACGTGAAGTTGTCAAACTTTCTGAAAAGCTCTGGGAAGGAACCGCAGGATGCAGTGAGGGAGAGAAACTGGTAGGAGGAAGTGTGGCTAGATTGGAGGTGAGGAAGCCTCTCTGTGGAGAGATGTCTGGTTGGAGGCTGCAGTCTGTGAAGGAGCTTCAGGAAGAGTCTAGTGCTATGGAGGCCGCCAGGCAAGAGCTGAGGGACATGGAAGCACAGAGAGGCCAGGCAGCTGGTGAGGAGGGAAGACAGGAGGCCTCATGGGCTGGCTAGGGGCCCAGGGGCTCAGGGGGCCAGGGGCCCAGGGGCCTAGGGGGCCAGGAGCCCAGTGGCTCAGGGGACTAGGGGGCCAGGGGCCCAGAGACTTAGGAACCCAGGGGGCCAGAGGGCCATGGTGCCAGGGGCTCAGGGGCCTAGGGGGCCAGGAGCCCAGTGGCTCAGGGGCCTAGGGGGCCAGAAGCCCAGGGGCTGAGGGGACTAGGGGGCCAGGGGCTTGGGGACCAGGGGCCTAGGGCAGCAGAGGGTCTGGGGCCTAGGGCACCAGGGCATAGGCTTGCTCCTCTCAGTAGGTGCTGCGTTGACTCACCCCCCACTGGGAGAGAGGCGCCCGGAAGGAGCATGGGAAAGTGCAGAGAGGCACTGAGCTGGAGAGAAGGAGGGAAGGCCAAGTATTTCCCCCGTGACATTTGCGGAGGACAACCAGAGCCTCAACCACCAAAAGGAAAGAGGAGGAGGGGTTAAGACACTGGACGGTGGCTAAGTCCCATCGCCTGCGTCTTCAAAAGGCATTCTGAGAGTTGGCTGGAATGGAGGCTAAGCAGGCAGGTGGACTTCCCCCACTGCCTTCCATCACTCAGAACACAGGCCAAACGGAGGGAAGAGAGCGCCTCACAGACACCGTGCAGCAGATGCGAAGCAGGCCCCTCGCGGCCCCTCCGGGTGGTGCAGCCTCAGTTACACTGCTCACGGGGCTCACTGCCAGCCTCGGCTTCTCGGTTGATGCCCGGAGCAAAGGGCTGGCACGCCGCCCCTCTGCTGTTTCTGGAGCCCGTGGGTGGTGCTGACAGTTAACACTAACGGCAAGGTGGGAGGTTCGAGCCCAGAAGCTCCTCAGACCAAAGGGCTGGCAACCTACTTCTCAGCCACTGGCCATTGGGAACCCTGTGGGGCACGGCTGTACTATGACACACATGGGTCACCACAGGTTGGGATCAGCTTGACTGGCATCCCTACCTCCCTACAGGTGGACAAAAGTCATCAGTCCTCACCCAAAATGCTGAGCTCAGGGGTCACCTCCCAAACCCTGTGGGCAGAGTAAACCGAGGCAGGTTTGAGGCCAGAGCAGGAAAAGCTCTGCAAACTCTCAGTGGTAAGGAGAACGTAACTGTGTATTCGAAGATTAACTCTGCAAATGTATTTATACGTTTATTAATTTACTTCAGGTTGTATAATTTTGAGGTAGCATAGTGCCTACGGCACTTGACTGCTAACCAGAAGGCTGGCGGTTCAAACCCTCCAGCCACTCCTGGAAGGAAGGCTGGGCAATCTACTTCTGTAGTGATACTACCTTGAACCCAAGGAAGGGTCGCTATGAGTCAGGTCCGACTCGACGGCACATAACAACAACAACAACAACAATGCAGGCCAACCACTGAAGGAACTACATTATCCAGCTCTCTGGAAGAGTCCTAGAAATATACAGAACAGTGTGGCATGGGGATTAGGGTAGACAGCTCAACGAAGCAGGCTGTCTCAGAAAAGTCAGAGCCTAATAAACCCAACCAGTCACCACAGAGCTGAGCCTGACTGACGACGACCCCGCGTGTGTCACGGTGGCTCTGTGCTCCCTCCATGGGGTTTGAGTGGCTGCTCCCTAAAGGACACATCCAGGCCCTTCTTTCATGGGCCCTCTAGGTGGACCTGACCCATCAACACTGTGGTCGGTAGCTGAGTGCTTAACCATGTGCGCTACCCAGTAATTCCTTAGAAGAGCCACATATATCGATTTAATATGTAGTAAAAGCGACATTGTGATTCAGTGTAAAAGGCTTTCACGAATTAATACCAAGGCAATTGATTAGCTAGTTGAAAAAAAAATATGTCTTAGGTCTTCCTCTCACTCCACACACAAAAATAAATTCCATATGGATTTAAGTGGGAAATGTAATAAACAAACAAAAATAAATAGCTAGGGAAAAAAGCAAATATCGATTTGATTTCTGAATGAGAAAGAAAAGCAATAGAAAGTACAGAGAAAACATTGCATAGATTTAATTATTTAAAAAACACAACTCCATATATCAAAAAGAAACATAAAAGTCAATGAACAGGGAAACTACTTGCAACAAATATGAAATGATTAATATACTTAGTATATAAAATGTTTGTGCTAACAGATAAGTATACATTCAAAACCAAAAAAAAAAAAAAAAAAAGCCAAATTCACTGCCATTGAGTCGATTCCGACTCGTAACGACCCCCATTGGTTTCCAAGTCTGTAAATCTTTATGGAAGCAGATTGTCTCATTATTCTTCTGTGGAGTGCCTGGTAGGCTCCAACCACTGACATTTGGTTAGCAGCCAAATACTTGAACCATTACACCACCACATTTCAAAGCAAACTCACTGTCATTGAGTCGGATCCGACTCATAGCGACTCCTCCTTGGGTTTCTGAGGCAGTATCACTACGGAAGCAGATTGCCCAACCTTCCTTCCAAGGAGTGGCTGGTGGGTTTGAACCGCCAGCCTTCTGGTTAGCACTCAAATGCCTTAGGCACTACGCCACCAGAGCTCCCTTAAACCCCACAAAAATAAATGGAAAAGGATATGAATAGATAATCCAAAAAAGAAGGAATGTAAATTGTTAATCAGCAGGAAACGAAAACAAAAACAAAAAACAAACCCTAAACCTTTCCTAATGTAATTAAAGATGTCAACTAAAATAACTACTGAGTTTTCTTGTCAAAGCTGCACATGAAAACCATTGATGCAATCAGGAATGCCATCAAACTGGCCTCAGCCAACGGTAGAAGTGAAAGTATGAATTTTCTGGGAAGCAGAAATCAGACAATACTCGTTAAAAGCCCCAAAATAACCTGAAGTGCCATCAGAGACTGTGTACAGAATGTTTACCTTGTGTTATTTACTCTGGCAAAAAACAGGAAGCACTGCAAATGCCCAACATTAGAATTATGACACACCAGGAATATTATGCAGCCTTGAACAAAAGCAGGTATAAACTTACACCATTAGCTGTAAAGATGCATAGAAGAGAGAGGTGAAGAAAGTACCCTCACTGTGCAGGCTTGGCCGTGGTGTCTCTGGGTGCAGCATCACAAGCAATTGTTATTTGTATCAACAACATTTCAGAATCATTATGTGCTTGACTTATGAAGAAAGGGACATACAGCAGACCAACCAACCTAATGAGCCTTAACCTTTAGGTAAGGCAGAGACTAAGCTGGAAAGAAAACTAAGAAAGGGGAATATGTACAAAGTTAAAGGGCGTCTTTCACATGATCTCAACCTTAGAGCCAGGACTTCCAGTCTCGGAAGGTGTCGTTTGTTGTCGTGATGGAAGAAGGGGTCACAGATACATGAGCAGTTTTTTCCCCCTCAAAGGAAACTTTCTTTTGCAGGTCAAAAAAAAAAAAAAAGTTATTAGGGAAACTAGGCTAGCATTTTTAAAAAATAATCTTTTGAAACTATGTATCCCGAGACCTGAAGTGCCCACCATGAACTTCCACGAAGGCATGAGAAGCAACTTAGTCCACGGAGAACACTGCCTTTGCAGCTAAAACTCTCTTAGGCCCGAGGACACTCTTTCTGTCAATCATGGAGGCCTTTCTAAGAAGCAATCCTAACTCTAGGGTTTCCTCCTGCCTTCCTAGGTGCCTCCGAGTCACAGCCTCGCTCTGCTGTCTGCGGTCTCCTTCCTCGGGCTTTCATTTCCGATGAACTGTCTCGTGCACCGGCCACAGACGTTACTTGTGTGACTTTGTGCGAGACCCTGGTGTGCCCAACGCTCTGCGCATTTCCACCCAGTGAAACCGGCAGGACCTTCCCCGGCACTGAGACCGAGGTGATGCTGGAGAAGTTGGAGGGAGGGAAATACAGAATCCCACCCCGACGGGAGGGAGGGAAGGCTCAGGAGCTGCAGGGCCAATAATTTCCCGACCGCCACAGAGAGACTGGGGGCCGAGGAGACACAAAGCCCTCTTTCAGAGACAGTGGGCGTCGCGGGGAAGTGCTGCTGGGAGGGCAGGTACTTACAGAAGGTCGGGGAGGACCCCAGCCACCCTCCGAGGAGGGGCAGGATCAGGAGTCTGGGGCTTCTTCCTCGCAGGCCCTGGCCCGCCGGTGGGGAGTGCCGAGCGCAGCCCCGAGCCCCAGCATGTCTAAGCAAACAGCTCTGAACTTTGTACATTCATGCTGAGGTCACCAGCAGCTGATTTCACTTTCATTTTATGCCGTTACCAAGGGCCTTCGGAGAAAGAAAGTAAACAATTCTCGTGTTTCCCTGAAAACACACCACACTTTACCGAGCTGGAGCCAGGCAACCACGTTTTAAAGAGCCAGGTAAGTGTTTGGGTTCTATCACATGGTGATTTCAGACTCAAAATCGGTGGAAGAATGCTCAGAGCTCCCAGGGATGGGACTCCAAGATAAACACAGGCCAGGATCACATTCGGAACGGACCTCTGAGGTCATTTGGCCCGCTCTTCCTCCAGGATGGCCCTCCTGGCCCGGGCCACCTCCACTCATCCGTTGGGAAGAGCCATGCCATCTGTCCCCTCCTCTTCAGAAATCAGCTGTGTGACAAGCTGGGCTTCTCTGGACACAAAACTTTGTCTTCTGTGTGTTCTCACGAGAGTGATGGGCCTGACCTGGGGCTGCTGCAACATCTCTTGGATTTCAAAGCAAGAGCAGAAAGCAGCTTTTATTTTGGCAAAAGCCACATTCAGAAGTGGATGGGGAGTAAGGGATAACATTGCTGATGTCAGACGTATCTTGGCTGAAAACAGAAATATCAGAAAGATGTTTACCTGTGTTTTAGTGATTGTGCAAAGACATTTGACGGAGTGAGTTATAACAAATTATGGATAATGCTCTGAAGAATGGGAATTCCAGAACCTTTAACTGCTCTCATGTGGAACCTGTACATAGAACATGAGGCAGCTGTTCAAACAGAACAAGGAAACCCTGCATGGTTTAAAATCAGGAGAGGTGTGCACCGGGGCTGTATGCTTTCACTATATTTATTCAGTCTGTATGCTGAGCAAGTAATCTGAGAAGCTGGACTATAAGAACACGGCATCAGGGTTGGAGGAAGACTCATTAACCACCTGAGATATGCAGATGACGCACCTTTGCTTCCTGAAAGTGAAGAGGACTCGAAGCACTCAATGATGAAGATCAAAGACCACAGTCTTCAGTATGGATTACACCTCAACATAAAAAAACCAAAAATGCTCCCAACTGGACCCATGAGCAACATCATGATAAATGGAGAAAAGACTGAAGTTGTCAAGGACTTCATTTTACTGGGATCCACAATCAACCCCCATGGAAGTAGCAGTCAAGCAATCAAACAATGTACTGCATTGGGAAAATCTGCACAAAAGACCTCTTTAAAATGATAAAAAGCAAAGATGTCACTTTGAGGACCAAGGTGTGCCTTGTGTTTTCAACAGCCACATATGCTCGTGCAAGGTGGACAATGATTAAGGAAGACCAAGGGAGAATTGATGTCTTTGAATTACGGTGCCGGTAAAGAATATTGATTGAATGGACTGCCAGAAGAATGAACAAATCCGTCTTGGAAGAAGTACAGTCCCGCTTCTTAGAAGCAAGGATAGTGAGATTTCATGTCCCAAACTTTGGACGTTTGATCAGGAGAGACCAGTCCTTGGGGAACGTCATACTTTGTCAAGTAGAAGTCAGCAAAAAGGAGGATGACCCTCAACAAGGTGGACTGTGGCGGGGACGAGGGGCTCCAGCGACAGCGACTGCAGGCTGCGCAGGACCCGGCAGTGTTCCATTCTGTCGTCGCAGGGTGGCCGTGAGTCACAACTGACTTGACGGCACCCAGGCACAATATCATTGCAATCAAAGCGGCTCTCAGCCTGAGTTTAAAATGCTTCTCTTGCTCACAGGATCAGCTGCAGATGGCAGCGGAGTGCCTAAGGCACTTGACTGCTAACCAGAAGACTGGCGGTTCAAACCCACCAGCCACTCCTCAGAAGGAAGATGGGGCCATCTACTTCCGTAGTGATACTGCCTCGGAAACCCAAGGAGGGGTCGCTGTGAGTCGGGTCGACTCGAGGGCACATAACAACAACAACACAAGCCTGGTGGAGACGGAGACATTTGCCTCGTCCTCTGGCCGACTCCCCCAGGGTTCCCTTTCTTCCCACTGCTCCCCAGTAAAGGAGACACTCCTTTCCCCTCTGAGGGTCTTTGAAACGCAGCCTCTCGAGGGAGGCGAGGTAATGGAGCAGGGCGAAGGAGCAGAGGCTTGGGGGCCGGGAGACCTCTGAGCATCCGCTTCTCGTCACTGAAGCGGAAACATACCTCCTTTCCATGGCTGTTGTGGGTCGCAGGTCCTGCATTCATGTGCTTAGAACAGCACCAGACAAGAGGGCAGTCCTATTGTTATTGAAAGCAGAATTTCTATGTGGCTAGTTTAGCCTTTGTATTAATATTTTCAGGGCAGTGGTAAACCTCTTTCTTTAATTGTAAATAACTTTCTATTGTTATTTGGTGAAATTTTACAAAGCAGATTCATTTTGCATTCAACAGTTCACACACGTGTTGTTTTGTGACACTGCTGTCACAGCTCTCCTCCCTGCGGTTCCCTTTCCCTGGGTCCTTTCCCACGCATTCCCGGTTCCCGCCTCCCTAGCTTTCTCCCTGTGCAAATGCTGCTCTTCTGGTCTCCCCTAGCTGACTGTTCTGAGGAGTGCGTCTCCCTGGTGTAGGTGCTCAGCTCGTAGGCCTGTCTACTATTTGGCTGAGAGTTAGACTGAGGGAGGGAGCTCAATTCCAGGCCCGAAGGATGACTTGGGATCACAGTCTCGTGGGTTTCACTAGTCTCTGTCCAACCAGTAAACCTAGACTTTTTTTATGTTTGTAAATTCTGTTCCACACTTTTTCTCCCATTCTATACAAACTCAAACCAAACTCACTGCCGTCGACACTGCTGACTCACAGCAACCCCTCCTTGGGTTTCTGAGGCCGTGTCTCTCTGGAAGCAGATTGCCCTGTCTTCCTTCCGAGGAGTGGCTGGTGGGTTTGAACCACCAGCCTTCTGGTTAGCAATCAGATGCCTTAGGCACTATGCCACCAGAGCTCCTCCATTCTATCTAGGATGTCCAGTTTTGATCCCTTTCCAAGTGGTTGGCATTGGTAGCCAAGTACCACCTCGTTCTTCTGGTCTCAGGGTCAGAAGGTTCTCATAGAAGGTTCTCAAGACTGAGGTTCTCATGGTCCATTAGTCCTTTGGACTACTTGTTTCTATGCATCTTTGATTTTCTTCACTCTTCTTTGCTCTGAACTAGAGACCAATAGTTGCCACTCAGATGGCCACTCACAAGCTTTTAAGACCCCAGTGACTACTCCCAAAGTAGGATATAGGACAGCATATTTATGTACTATCTTGTGCCAATTGAGCTTGATGTCCCCTGCGACCATGGTCCTCAGCTTGCAGGCCCAGCAACTCACTCCCTCAAGGTACTTAATTGTGGCTGAGAAGTTGTCCTAACTTTGTCCTCCGCTAGCTTTATGCTGCATATGGACATTTTTATAGTACAAATAAATATGTATGTAGGAATATTGTCTGCCCAACGTATGTATGGCTGTGGGTACATTCCCATTTGCCTATCCACGCCTGATCTCCTTGCCTGGATTAGAAGGTCCCAGTCATCTAGGTAAACTACCTTTTGGTACTGATATAAACTATTTACTATGAAAATGGAATACTGGGGAGTAAAGTGAAGCAATATAGAAGAGATAGAGATATGTAAAAAGTTTATTCCAAGTTATAATGCATATATTTGAAAGAATCAAATATAGTGGAACCTGTGAGAGCTGGAACTTGACGGGATCGCCTTGTTTATCCAGGTCTCACAGGGTTTCCACCTTTGGCAGAGTGCAGTCTTACCACTTCCCTATCTGTTGTTTTAGTGGGAAATGTTTGCATTTTCCTTCTCTGGTAGCAGTCCTCCCCACTCTCCCTTTCTTCTCCGGAGACAAACACCTTGGACTCGTTTTAGCTGATGCCTGAGGTATTTACTTCAGTTCTCTAAATAACATGCTTGCATTGGTACTTCTTGATTTTCCACTTTTCGGAATAATCTACTGACTCCAAAGTAGAGAAGACAAAGACTTAGCTTTCTTCTTCCTGACCCCTTGTTCCAAATGTTGTCATTTTATTTAAATCCTTCCTCCCAAAAGTTATAATTTCATTTAAATCAATATTTAGTGCTTACAATATTGTAACTATGGAAATACCATCTATGGCAGCTGTGTAGAAAACTGTGATTACTTTTCCTTTCCTGTACAACTTTTTGTGTTCCTGGAGATAATAAGGGAGCTCTGGTAGCATAGTGTCTGAGGCATGTGACTGCTAACTAGAAGGCTGGCCACCCACCAGCCACTCCTCGGAAGGAAGGTTGGGTAATCTACTTCTGTGGTAATACTGCCTCGGAAACCCAAGGAGGGGTCATTATGAGTCAGAATTGCCTCAACAGCAGTGAGTTTGGTTTAGACATAATAAATGCTTTTTAAAATTAATATTTATTTATTTTATTGTGATCTGGGTGAAAGTTTACAGAGCAAATTAATTTTCCATACAGCAGTTCATACACATTTTGTTTCATGACTGTTTTGGTTACCTAGTGCCACTCTAACAGAAAATACCACAAATAGGTGGCTTGAACAAACAGGAGCTTACTCTCTTACAGTTTTGGAGGCTAGAAGTCTGAGTTCCAAGTGCTGGACTCTAGGGGCTGGGTGAAAGTCCCCTGACCTTGGGCTTTGGCTCTGCCTCTTACTCCCGGCCACTGAAACTAGAGGCATCTCTTCACTAAGACAGCTGCTGGATGCTTAGGCTGACAAACCCAAAGTCAACAAGTGAGAAGGCACAGTCCCTCATGTTACCAAATCACATGGCAGGCCATTGATTCAAGTCCATTAAAAGTCCAAGAGCAGTAGAGCATGGCAGGCTGCTGAATGAAGACTGCTGAATGCAGGGTCCAAGCATGCCAAAGAGCTAGAGACCATCCTCTAAGCTGCTTCTTGATACTGGAAGCAGACCATATCCCTAAACCAGCTACTCACCTGCTCCAGTAGATTCCACCATGGAGTTTGCCAATCTCACCATGGGGAGTAACTACATTCAGCTGCCCAGCCACTCAACAAGCGCCAGCCAAGTAGACAACAACCTTAACTACCACAACGACATTGACTGAAATTCCCCACAATGTAACAGTTCTCTTCCCACTTCCTCCCTGAAGTTACTTCTTCCCTGTGTCCTTCTTTCCTATGTATTCCTGCCCCCTGAGCTATCTCCCTGTGCAAAAACTGCCCTTCTGTTCTCTCATGATTGATTGTTCTAAGGAGTGTATCTACTGGTGTAAATGTTCAACCTATATGCCTATTGTTTGGCTGGAAGCCATGGAGAGTGAGTTCAATTCCAGACCTGAGGGATAACTAGGGGCCATAGTCTTGGGTGTCTCACCAGGATGTATCAGACTAGTAAACCTGGTGGTTTTTTTTTTTTTTAATAATTTTGAGTTTCATTCCATATTGTTCTCCCAAACTATCCAGGATCTACCATTTTCTTTTTTTAAATAACTTTTAATTGTATGCTAGACTTTGTATTGTTATGTTATAAAGGCTCTGCATTATCTTATCTTCCTCTAAAGAATGTTTTGTTTTGTTCTGGAAGAATTTAAGTTACTGACGGAACACTGACCTCACTGAGGTTTGATTTTAACCTTTTTTTGGAACATTCTAGTGCAGTTTTGCTCTTGGTCTTAAGATGTAGTCCTTGCTAATATGCATAATCTTGACTCCCAGGTCATGGTTTTCCTGGGAGTCCTGATTGAATGTCTAGGATTTTCCCCAAGGATCTACTCTCTTTTCTGTTATACTCCCACCTTAACATGAACAGATTAGGACATGACTAATGACTCAGAGGAGATCCTATACAGGTTTTGGGGCTCCTTGGGTGGCCCCTTCCTTCTTAGCACCCTGCCCTCCAATGGCAGGTATTGTAAGAGAGTTACATTATGCTCTTGCAGTAGGACTGGTAGACCCCCCGCTACTCTGCATCATGCTTTACAATATGCCCCCAGGGGGAAAGCTGGAATGAAAGTAGGGTTCACCCAGCACGCTTCCCTTCTCCAAGCATCACAGCCCTGTGCTGTCCATCATCCATCGCTCAAAGGCAATTGTTTTATATATTGTGTTCAGTTTTATAGTTGCTTACAGAGGGAGCGTCTGTCCATTACCAGATACTCTCTAAAGGATGGAAGTGGACATCATCATGCATTTTTTTAAATAATTATTTTTTCCTGATAATAAAATTAATTCATTCTCTCTGAAGAAAACACAGAAATATAAAGAGAAGGAAATTAAAAAAAAAATTCATAGCCCTACTATAAAGAGAGCTTACT
The DNA here is from genome assembly GCF_000298275.1 of Orycteropus afer afer. Lineage (NCBI taxonomy): Eukaryota > Metazoa > Chordata > Mammalia > Tubulidentata > Orycteropodidae > Orycteropus > Orycteropus afer. Next base: position 824,666 of record NW_006921952.1, read on the forward strand.
TGTGAAGCCCAAATATCTAACTTTTTTTTCAACTGGCTTTTGGAATATGTTCCACTTATGTAAAGCAGGATAGACTTGGATAGTTCAGAAGACAGGGCTTCACCAAATCGGGAAAAATGGGTATAGGCTTTGGAGACTTAGACAAGGGAGTCCCTAATAAATGGGAAAACATGGTGAGGTTGGGTATGAGGATTCTCAGAGGAATATAAATAAATCCCAGAGTCTAAAAGCTTGCTGAAATCCATCAAATGACAATAGTTTTCTAGTAAAGAAATTAGTCGAGCAGTGAGAGTGTGGTTCACTGAGAAGCACACTCCATCAGTTAATTATAAAGCGTACTCTGGCCACTGGTTCTAGAACATATTTCATAATAGCATCGGAACTGAGTGAGGAAGTTCAATTATGACTCCAGCATCAGCACATTCTTCTAAGATGCTTAGGCTCTTAACTCATGGGAAAAGACCAGGATGGGAACCCACAAAAGCATATTACACCTGCATTGGGAGGCTTGTAAGATGGACCGGTGGCTGTGTATGGGAATTCACAGTAAGACCAAGGGAGGAAACTTGAAGGCGGGTGATTTGATCTCTGAGGCAGTGGATGTAGAGCTGGCAATTGAAAGCACCCATATCAACAAGAAGTGGTGAGTACCTGTGGGTGCTACAAGAGCTTTGCAGCAGTCTCAGGGACAGGTTTGGAAGTAGAATATGCCATCCGAGCCTTGGTCCTTCTTGGTGAGCCTTATGCTACAGGCTTACTAGAGTAGGGCACAGTGTCACGTAGACTAGAAAAGGATTCTTCCTCCTCTAACTGGATGGATGTCACCCTTTACATAGCAGCTTCACTGGTCAGTTTTGTTCTCCTGGCCATTTATGATTAATAGGTCTCATTATAGATTGTAAGTACTTTGAGGGTTATGGGCATTTGGTGCTCTCCAAAACAGGTGACAGGGAAGGCTGCCTCAGGGTGTGGATGGGACCTCAGGATTAGGCAGATTAGTTTAAATCCCAGAGTCCTTGATAGCCCTTGCTAATATGCATAGTCTTGACTCCCAGGGCATGGCTTTCCTGGGGGTCCTGATTGGGCCACCAGAGGAGCCCCAGAAACCTGTATAGGATCGCCTCTGAGGTCATTAGTCATGTCCTAAGCTATTCATGTTAAGGTGGGAGTATAGCAGAAAAGAGAGAAGAGTCCTTGGGGAAAATCCTGCGAGGCAGATATAAACAGCAAAGTGAAAAGTTGAGAGTGGTAAATAATCTGTAGTAATGGTGTCTAGTGACAGACACTAGGCCATTATTTAGGGCAGCAGTTGAAGCACAACACTAGGGCATCTGGCAGCTGAGAGAGTGAGCATCTCTGCAGGTGGGGCGTCAAGGACATCGGACAGCAGGTCCCAAGCAGCAGCCTGGATGGCATTCAGGGCGCAGCTCTACTGCTGAAGGGCTAGGGTTCTGGGGAAGCACGATAAAACGGAGGGGCTGCTGGAGCTCCAGCAAATGGTGGGAATGTGGTCACAGGGAAGAAGGCAGGCCCTTCCAATCAGAATACAAAATCAGTGCAGGACCCACCGGCAGCAAGATTAATTTCATGCTGAGTCACTGCCATGGGGTTCCTTCAGTGGAGCATGACTCTGGGGTGGCTTGATTCAGAGTCTGAAGTGGGATAAATCTGAAAGAAGGGGCTAAATGAATCCAGCTACTGGGAGGTCTATAGGGGAAAGAAGTTAGAAAGATCATTGTAACGTGGTGCTCTGGTCACTGTCTGTCTTGAGAGAAGTTCCTGAGTGAAGCAACAAAATGTTTACTTATGCATGAGATCTTTAATCCAAACTCCCTCCTTAATTCTGAGAGTCCATGGCCAGGGTCATTATTTCGTTGTCATCTCTTTATGTCCATTTCAGTGGTTAGTGTGCTGCATGGTGGATGCGTGATCATCACTGGCCCACCCCATTCCCTTACTCAGGACATTCGTAGCTGCTGTCATTGGCTTTCTGGTCTCTTGTGAAGTGCTCAGTGTCCAAGGAATCACATATCATACAGTTTCTTAGTCATCGTACGCGTCTGAAAGAATCTCCTTTCTGTTCTCAGGGTCAAGATTCATCCGACTTTGGCTCCTCATCCCAAAAGATTGAGCCACGACAATGGTCAATTACTTTGGAATAATGCCTTTTTTGGATCATCAATTGAAAATGTAGGTACACTAATATAAGTGATATAGACTCTTTCAGTCAGAGTCTTTTCTTTGTTAACTATGGTTATTGTGTTACACTGGGCTCTCCAGAGAAACAAAACCTGTAAAGCTTATATATAGAGAGAAAGGAAAATTTCTCTTAGGAAAATGGCTCACGCACTTATAGAAGCTGGCAAGTCCCAAGTTCTTGGATCAGACGTCAAGCTGGAGGCTTTTCCCGACTCTCACAGCTGCAGGGGCTGAGGAGCTCAAGGTTGGCAGGCAGTATACTGGCTGTTGACTCCAACGAATGACAAATCTAAAATCTCCAGGCCAAATGGTGGATTGCTCACTCACGTAGGCAGCACAACAGAATCCCGATCCACAGAAGAGTGTCTCTTTTCCCAGGATGTCCATAAAAATACTGGAAGCAGGCCACACCCCTAGGGAAACTCTTTTTCAATGGATTGGCTGCTCAAAACATATACATCTGATCCCATCATTGGAACAACCCACATCACAATTGCTTACACCACACAGAACTGTGGTCCAGCCAAGTTGACACACAGCTCCAACAATCACAGTTATCATTCATTGTATTCTCTGCTCATCCTTTCTAATGCGTTCCCATGGTGGAAGATTATCTTTTCAACTCAGGAAGAACAAAGGTCCATTCATTCCTTCATTCTGTTTCATCATCACTCTTCTGGGCATAGAGAATAAAATGAGGAAAAGATACCAACACAGTCCATGTGCTGTTTTCAGTCTAGAAGGGAGGCAAACTTTCAACCAATTCTAAACCACCCCCACCCCCCAAAAAAAAACGCAAAAAAACCCAAACTCACTGCCCTCGAGTTGTTTCCGACACATACCAACCCCTCCTTGGGTTTGTGAGGTGATATCTCTATGGAAGTAGATTGCCCAGTCTTCCTTCCGTGGAGTGGCTGGTGGGTTTGAACCACCACCCTTCTGGTGAGCAGTCAAATGCCTTAGGCACTATGCCACCAGAGCTCCCCAACCAATTATAATACATGTGATAATTTAATTAAATGGACGTCTGCAAGTATTGATGAATAAGGAAAATACTCCTACATTTGGGGAGTTGGGGGTGTAAGGAAGGCTTTACAAAGAAGGTAGCATTTGAGTTGAATCTTGAAGGATAACTAGGGGCTTGTTGGGTGTACCACTAGGTAGAGAGGTTTCCAGGCAAAGAGAATGGCCTTTGTGAGAGTGACATGTCCCCAAAACGACAGGAAGTTTGAAACATGAAGGGCAGCTTGAGGAAGTGGCAAATGGATCCTACTGTAGGTTAAAGCATCTTCTAAGGGACTTTTATCAAAAGATAAGACATGAGGACAGCATTCAGGGGTGAGGACCAAAGTAAAACGGTTGAGGCAATATCTCTGCCCTCTTCAATTCTCCAAGAAACTGGTTTATCATTCAAAAAGACAACCAATTTCAGAGTTTACAACCAACACTCTTAGACAACTGAAATTTTGTAATATTTCAACAAATTAATCATCAAGATTTCCCCAGAAGTTAGGCTTCTGTGCAAATCTATTAGGTTAAGGGCAAATTGAATTTTGAGGACTCTTACTCCATCATGATGCCAACTACAATAAATGCTATGGTCCAGAACATGACCCCACACTTTACCAACCCTAACATATGTAATCTATACTTCAGAGGTTCAGAAGGAGTGGGTTTCTGCCCTTGACTCAGAGAGTCACTGAGACTTCTGGGCCAAAGAGTTAGGAACCCCTCTGAGGTAGAGATGATTCTTTCAGACATAAAACCTACCATCGTTGAGTCAATTCCAACTCATAGCAACCCTATAGGACAGAGTAGAGCCCCATAGGGTTCCAAGGCTGTAAATCTTTATGGAGGCAGACTCTTACATATTTCTCCCATGGAGTGGCTGGTGGGTTCAAAGTGCCAACATTTCAGTTAGCAGCTGAGGACAGTGTCACTATGGGCTCTCCTTGAATTCTCTTTGGCTACTGGATATATGCTGGAGAGTAGAATGCCCAGCCTCAGTTCTTCCTAGTTCCATCCTGCTCCCATGCCTCAATAGGTTTGCTGGCCCATAACTCTGATACACCTCACCTACCTTATCCCCATTCTGCTTAGCCTCAGCTTGTAATGGAGACCACAGTTGACCTATGACTCCAGCCTGGTTGACTTTACCTTCTCACTTATTACATCCATCTTGACTCTTCAGCAGACACACCTATTCCTTGTTAGTGTACCTCTGCAATCCCTGCTAGTGATCTCTGACAGGGAAGGAGCGACAGGCTATGAGGTGCTGGGTTTGCTCCAAAGTTTGCACATGAGTGAATGGCTGGGGGTGTACACCAATTAGCTCTAAAGGAAACTGTATATCTCATATTTTCACTTGGGATAGATTTTGGAGAATAAAACAAGTATTTTCAATTACAACCTATGCACGTCAGAGCCTTTTTGTGCAACACTTTTGCTCTGTATGATGAGCACCTTTTCCTCTAATTGTAGAAGGTGTACAACTTAGCAACTTTGTTATGTGCTACCTTAGTCTATAATTATTTTAATCGTGTGTGTTTTATATGTACAACTAGACTGTAACTGTCTAGTGGGAAGAAATGTCTTTTATGTCCTCAAAGGTTTCTAACATAGTAACAAATTCAGTAAATGACATTAATTGATTGATCCATTAAACCCTAGGAGAGGGGTTCAAGTCAATTACAGTACATGTCGTTCCTTCCTTGGGTTTTTAGTTTTTTGATGTTGTATGCATAAGTAATTTTATAAGAAATCAAAAGCTCAGAGATTTTTCCATGCTGACAAAAATAAAGTATCTAGGGGATTTAGAATGTTCTGTATTTTCCTGGGGTTACTCTGTAGATCTCCAAAAGATGTTGCCACTAAGAAGATGGGGTGTCTAGAATTTGTAGTCTGGATATGCATGTATGGCAGGAAGGATGGGAAAGGAAGGGGCAGGCTCTTGTTCCTTTTTTCTTCAATGAAGTAAACAGATGTTCTCTTTCACTCGTGGTTTTCAGAGCAGCACAACACTAGATTAATTGTCCCTTCCATACTTCAGATGAGAGGTGGCTTGTCCCTGACTGTTATGTGGTTGCTTGTTCTGGTTTCTTGTGAGATTACGGGCTGCCTGGATCAAGCTTGGTGATCTGGACTCTTTAGCCTGAAGACTCCTCTCTTTGGTGACATTTGCATCCATCTGACCACTTGAGGAGATGGCCTCCCATTTACTGTTGAAATGCTTCTTGTATTCAGTCTTTGAGGTGCAGGCTCCAGGATGTTTTTTCTTGTTCTTGGGGTCTTTGAGAGGTGACAGACTTTCAAATGACTTCTGGGGCACAGGCTGGAGCCAACCTGAAGAGTCTGTCAGAAGACCCTTTTGAGCTAGAAAGGGGGGGTTTCTGGATGCTGTCCAGGATGAGCCGTTCCTCTGTCTATTTAGGCAAGTAGTAGTTAGCGTCAGTCTAGGAAAGAAAGGAAACACATGCGTTTGTGCCCAACATGTCCTCTGCTTGTAGTCTTAGGGATTTGTCACAACATAAATCGTGTTTCTCTCATTTGGTGAGTTCATTCTTCCTTGACTATTTTTACTGAAGTAGAAATATATAACGAAACATTCGCCAATTCAACAGCTTTCACACGTCCAATTCAGTAACATCCATCACATTTGTCATGTTGGGCAACAAATGTCACTGTCCTTTTCCAAAATCTTCCACCACCATTGGTAGACCCTCAGTGCCCCCTGAGCAATGACTCTCTCTCCTCGTGGTTACTTCCCACCCTGGATACCCACTAACAAACTGGTATCTATATAGCTCCCTATTTCAGGTAAGCAGGGCCACTCCTCGGAAGGAAGGTTGGGCAATCCTACTTCCGTAGTGATACTGCCTCGGAAACCCAAGGAGGGGTCGCTATGAGTCGGGGCCGACTCGACGGCACATAACAACAACAACAACAGGGTCACCCAATATTTGTCCTTTTGTGACTTTTACTCAGCATGATGTGAAGTATAGAGACCTTGCTTCATTTTTTGTTCCTTTTCTCTCTCCCATTTATAATTGTATTAAATGTTTCCTTTACACACATTTAGAAACACATCACAGTGTTATAATATTTTCTTTAACCATCAAACATCATTTGAGGAAGTCTTATTCATAATTGATTTAACAGATACCCAAAAAACAAAAACCAAACTCACTGACATTGAGTCGATTCTGACTCATAGTGACCCCTCCTTGGGTTTCCAAGGTGGTATCTCTATGGAAGTAGATTGCCCAGTCTTCCTTCCGTGGAGTGGCTGGTGGGTTTGAACCGCCAGCCTTCTGGTTAGCAGTCAAATGCCTTAGGTACTACATCACCAGAGCTCCTTTAACAGATATCAGGTTGGTCTAAATAATAATAGCAACAAGGTAGTCGGTGACTATAACTGTGGATAAGTGATGTGAATGACAGCAATGCTGTAGGGGTGACAGAAGGAAGGAATTGGGACTTGTCTGTTACAAGGTACTTGCACTAGCCGTGAAGCAGTATAGTGGACTTAGATTAGTCGTAAATGTATATAGAAAATGCTAGACAACCACTGAAAAAAACTGAATTAAAAAAGCAGTATAATTGATATTCTAAGAGAGGAGACAAAATGGGATTATATAAATGGTTTCACTTAGAAGCAGAAAAGGCAAAAAAAAAAAGAGTATAAAACAAACAAACAATAAACATAGACAAAGGCAATTAATAGAAAATAGACACAGATATGATGAAAAGTAAAGGAAATACGTTTCTCTTGCTTTCAGAAAGTTTGCTTTATGCCACTTTTTTATGAAAGACCTACATTAGTATCTGTTTTCACTAAGTGATAGAAATCCAAAGAGGATTTTTGCTTTTACGAGAAAAAAAAAAAAAAAAAGATGAAAAGCATTCAGCGTTTGTTTTGCAGCAAGCCATTAAAGAGGCTCTGGTGGCGTAGTGCCTACAGCATCTGACTGCTAACCAGGAGGCTGGCGGTTCAAACCCAGCAGCCCCTCCTTGGAAGGAAGATGGGCAATCTACTTCCATAGAGATACCGCCTTGGAAACCCAAGGAGGGGTCGCTGTGGGTCGGGGCCGACTCGACGGCAGTGAGTTTGGTGTTTGGTTTATTAAAGAGGCAGTATGCACCTGTCACCAAGCCCCTCCCTCGGGCACTGCCCTCAGTGCCCCAGCATCAAGCCGCCGCAGCTCTGAACTGTGTGTGTGAGCACTACGTGGCAGCGTTATCCTAGGATTTCTGTGTTATTTGGTATGATTTGGTAGGTTATGTTTTGGGTCTGTTGTTGTTATGTGCCGTCGAGTCAGCCCTGACTCATAGTGACCCCTCCTTGGGTTTCCGAGGCAGTATCACTACGGAAGTAGGAATGCCCAACCTTCCTTCCGAGGAGTGGCTAGTGCGTTTGAACAGCCAGCCTTCTGGTTAGCAGTCAAGTGCCTTAGCCACTACACTACCAGAGCTCCCATGTTTTGGGTCTGGGATCACTCAAAACGTTTTCCCACATAAACTAATGGTAATTGCTTCTTCACCTTGCGCCATTTCCGCTTACAAAAGGTTTCATAGGAATGCTCTGCTTTCGGATAGCAGGGAAACCTGCGTATCAGTAACTGCTTTAAAGGTGAAGGGCATAAACACATTCATTAAAATGCAGATACTGTCAGAGTGGCTAAAACCACAAGGCCCCACTATATGTTGTCTATAAGAAATCCACTTAACTATAAAACAAAAATACATTTAAAGTAAAGGGACATATATGGAAAGGAAAGAGACCTCGGATAAGCAAAGCACTACTGAAGAAGAAAAACAAAGTAGGAGGTCTCACATTACCGGATCTCAAAACCTACTATACAGCCACAGTAGTCAAAACTGCCTG
>NW_006921952.1:839466-881762 GCF_000298275.1 Orycteropus afer afer
TAGCAATAAGTAAGAGAAAGTTGGAATAGCGACATCAGTTCCAGACAAAGTGGACTGCAGAACAAGGGAAATTATCATGGATAAACCCAGGTGCGCTGAGTCAGTTCCATCTCACGGTGACCCTGTGAACAACAGGATGACTCTGCCTGGTCCTGCACCAGCCTCGCAGTCACTGCTGTATCTGAGCCCATTGTCGCAGCCACTGTCCATCCATCTTGTGGAGGGTTTTCCCTTTTTCACTGACCTTCTATTTTACAAAGCATGATGTCCTCCTCCAGGGATTGGTCCCTCTTGAGAACATGTCCAAACTACGTGAGATGAAGTCTTGCCAATCTTGCTTCTAAGGAGCATTCTGGCTGTACTTCCTCCAAGACACATTTGTTCATTCTTCTGGCATTCTTTGCCAACACCATAATTCAAAGGTATGAATTCCTCAGGAGCTGTGGTGGCTTAGTGCCTGAGGCATTTGACTGCTAACCAGAAGACTGGCGGTTCAAACCACCAGCCACTCTTTGGAAGGTGGGTTGGCAATCTACTTCAGTAGTGATGCTGCCTCGGGAACCCAAGGAGGCGTTGCTATGAGTCGGATCCGACTCAATGGCAGTTGCGTATGAATTCTTCATTGGCCTTCCTTATTCATTGTCTACCTTTCACATGCATATGAGGGAAATGAAAATATCATGACTTGGGTCAGGTGCACCTTAGTCCTCAAACTGGCATCTTTGCTTCTTAACACTCTGAAGAGGTCTTTTGTAGCAGAGTAGCCCAATGTGATGCATCACTTGACTTCCTGACTGCTGCTGCCATGGGCATTGATTGTGGATCCAAGTAAAATGAAATCCTTGACAATTTCAATCTTTTCTCCACTTATCATAATGTTGCTTACTGGTCCAACATAAGGATTTTTGTTTTATGTTGAAGTGTAATCTATACTGAAGGCTGTATGTAGTCTTTGATTTTATCAGTGAGTACTTCGAGTACTCTTCACTTTCAGCAAGCAAAGTTGTGTTGTCTGTATATCTCAGGCTGTTAGGGACTCTTCCGCCGATCCTGATGTCATGCTCTTCTTCATACAGTCCAGCTTCTCAGATTATTTGCTCAGCAGACAGACTGAATAAGTGTGGGGAAAGGACACAACCCTCATGCACTCCCTTCCTTGTCTTAAACCATGCACTATCCCCTTGTTCTGTTTGAATGACTGCCTCTTGGTCTATGTACAGGTTCTACATGTGCACAATTAAGTATTTCCACTCTTCATAATGTTATTTATAGGCGATGTGGTGATTAAGTTCAGAAGGAGTGGAGTTAGAGTGTCTAGTTGGGTCTGAAACCCGATTTTGCTACCTATTGGCTGTATGGGAGCTCTGGTAGCATAGTGGCTAAGATACTTGCCTGCTAACCAGACGGGTGGCGGTTCAAACCCACCAGCCACTCCTCAGAAGGAAGGTTGGACAATCCTACTTCCGTAGTGATACTGCCTCAGAAACCCAAGGAGGGGTCGCTATGAGTCAGGTATGACTCAACGGCACATAACAACAACAACAACAACAACACTGGCTGTATGACCTTCGGCAAACTGCTTAACACGATATCCTCATGTGTAAAATGTAAAACAATAACAGTACCTAGGTCAGAATGAAGATGAAATGAGTTTACATATATATGTACCTATGCGTATGTACATGCATGTAAACGTACATTATATGTACACATACACACACACACAGTTGTTGCTAGTTGCCATCCAGTTGGCTCTGACTCCTGGCAACCACACATACAACAGAATGCTACTCTGCCTGGTCCTGCCCCATTGTCATGACCGTTGGTGTGTCCGAGCCCACTGCTGCCTCGTGTGTCAGCCCACCTCCCTGAGGGCTCCCCTTGTGTTTTGCTGTATGAGTACAGACATACCTCTCCTTTACCTTAACTTCTAACAGTGTCTAAGAAATACGACGAGCACATAGCACGGGGAGCAGCAGAAAGCATGTGAGTGGACATAGCACACACAGAACGCTTTGTAAACATTTGCTGATAATGATGGTGTTCTAGTGATTGTTTTCAACTTGTCATTTTCTTTAACGTAAGGTTTCTTTTGGCTTTAGAGATGGTTCTGTTTTTATTTTGGGAAGAAAACTGGTCTCAACCCTTTCACTTTCCTCTGTGTGTCAATAAGTTGAAGTAGCTCAGGTTATTTATAATTCTAGTTGCCCCCTTGGATTATAAGGTTTAAACACACCTGGAAATTTCAAGTCAGGCTATGGTCATCCTTTATTTATCCACACTTTATTCATGCATCCAAATTAATGAGTACAGGCATACCTCAGAGAGCTACATTGTGGGCTCTGTTCCAGGCCACCACAACAAAGCGAGTATCACAATAAAGCTAAAGTGGCCTCCCAGTGCGCATAAAGTTATGTTGACACTAGGCGGTAGTCCCGGAGTGTGCAATAGAATTATGAAAAGTTTGAATAATTACCAAATGTGACACAGAGCCATAAAGTGGGCACATGCTATTGGAAAATGGCACCAACAGACTTGCTCAATACAGAGCTGCCACAAGCCTTCAATTTATAAAAGAAATGCACTGTCTGTGAAGTGCAATATGGTGAAGCACAGAAAAACACAACACAACAAAAATAGATATGCCTGTAGTTACATGAAAATAACCAATCTCATATAAGGCCTGGTAACCTACGGCTTCATGTCTGGGTTTTCTGTGGTGCTGTGCCTTTGTCCCACGTCAAATGTGGTGAAGTGGGCACCATTTTCAGGAATCTGCTTTCAGGAAAATGAGCTAGTAAGCCTTGCTTTCTTACAAAAGAACAGATCAGGTAGGCAAGAATAACAAAACTGTATTGACTTACTGGTGCTGGGCCTGTACATTGGCTCTTGGACTGAACATCTGTTTTATGTGGGGGGGCTGTATCGTTTTAGAGCTGTCCACCATCGGGAGTAGATACTGCAGCATCTCCTGAGTTTGGGCTAGTCTTTTATCCCTGTAGATTCTCTTCTCATCATCGGTCCAGTTGACGTCCGCCTTCTTGCTTTGGAAAGACGGAAATCTTCTCAGTTTGCTCTTTAAGTTGTGCTGCAGCTCTGAGAAAACAACCACACCAATATGTCTGGTTAACTGACCCATACGCAGTCAACCATTATTTAGTGAGCACTACTACGTCCCGAGGATTTCATCTAAAACTCCTTGGCCATCTGAAGCTTATAGGTTAATGATGGAAAACAACATAAACAAACAATTAAAATACACAGTGTGTCAGATGATGACATAGGCAGCCAATAAAGCTGCCGTTTCCCCTCGGAGCTCTCTGCCTCACAGGTTCCCCACTGAGCTGCTGAGGGACACAGTAAGTCACTCTCCTGAGACAAGCTTCTCTGCCCTCCTGTCATTCTGATAGCTCTCCAGCCACTCGTCTGTGGAAGGTCTCCTGCTGTAAGAAACTGCCTTCCCAACCCAACTGTCACTGCATTGGCCCCAGTGAATAGCTCGTGGGGCGACATTGCCACCTCGTGGTCCTCTCTTCCCCCATCATCAAACTCTTGATGCGCTAGAGAGTCTATCATTCTGTGGCTCTTCTCAATGACCCAGCCTTTGCTGTGGTTCATCTTTTCAGTTTTTTGCCTTTTTCTTTTCCCTTTCCTTGTTGATTCATGCTATCTTTATTATTCCCTTCCTTCCTTCTTACTTGGGTCAACTTGGCTCTTCCTTGTCTAGCTTCTTGAACTGGAACCTTGACACCTTCTATCTTTCCTAATGCAAACATTTACAGCTATATGTTCACCACTTAAAACTGTACAGTAGCCCACAAATTTTGAATTTTCATTTTGAAGTATTTTCTTCTTCACTTTGTTGTTTGTTTGTTTTTTAAAACCCATAGTTTATTGAGAAGTACATTGATTTACAAATATTTGATATTTTCCTAGATATCTCATTGTTACTGATCTTTAATTTAATCTTGTTATGGTCAGAGATCATATTGTTTATAATGTCTAGTCTTTTAAATTCACTGAGACTTGTTTTATGGCGCTGAATGTGATCTATTTTGGCGAACATACAAACATACCTGATAACAGTGTGTACTATGAATTTGCCAATCGTAACATTCTATAAACAGCAATTAGGTGATTGATAGTGTTCTTCAGCTTTTCTAGTTCTATAAATTGTTAAGAGAGGGGTGCTGAAATCTCCTACATTTGTGTAACTGTCTATCTCTTTAATTCTGTAAGATTTTGCTTCATATATTTTGAGGCTTAATAATTAGGTGAAATTCATCTGTCAGTTTGTCATATTGTGGTGACTTGCATGTTCCTATGATGCTGGAAGCTATGCAACTGTATTTCAAATACCACTTGGGTCACCCATGGTGACAGCTTAAGAAAGGCCTGGCAACCTGCTTCCAACACTCAGCCAACAAAAAGCCTCATGAGTAGTAACTGGACATTGATATAGTATCGGAAATGAGAATCTCAGGTTGGAAGGTGCTCCAAATATAATTGGGGATGAACTGCCTCCTCAAAGTAAAGTCACCCTTAATAATACAGAGCGAGTAAAACATTCAGGACCTTCATGTACAGATACGGCATGACTCAAAATGAGAAGCAACATCTGCAAATGTCCATTAATCATTGGAAGATGGAATGCACAAAATAGGAGTCAAAGAAAACTGGAAGTTGTAAAAAATGCAAGTGAGTGATTAAAAATCAATACACTGTGGACTGTGATCCAGTGAGCTGAAATGGACTCTGGTACTGGCCATTTTGAATCTGACATCATATACTATGCTGGGAATGACAAATTGAAGAGGAATAGCATTGTATTCATTGTCAAAAAGAACATTTTAAAATCTATCCTAAAATATAATGCTGTCAATGATAAGTTAATATCCATACATTTATAAGGAAGACCAGTTAATATGACAATTATTCAAATTTATGCACCAACTTCATGCCAAAGATGAAGAAATTGAAAATTTTTATGCACTGTTGCAGTTTGAAATTGATCAAATGTGCAATCAAGATGCACTGATAAGTGTTAGTGCTTGGCACATGAAAGCTGAAAATGAAGAAGGACCAGCAGTTTGAAAATACGGCACTGGGAATAGGAATGATGCTGGAGGTCACATGATGGAACTCTGCAAGACCAATTACATGCTCATCAGAAATACTTTTTCTTTCAACAACACGAACAATGACTATGCATGTGGACCTTGCCAGAGGAATTATAAAGGAATCAAGCTGACATCATCTGTGGAAAGAGATGATGGAGCAGGTCAGTATTACCAATCCAGACAAAGCTGGGGGCAGACTGCAAAACGGATCATCAAGTGCTTATGTGCAAGGTCAACTGAGGCTGAAGAAAATCAAAGCAAGTCCGCATGAGCCAAAGCACAACCTTGAATGCACTTTGCCTTAATTTAAAAACTATCTCAAAAATAGATGTGATGAACTGAGCACTAACGACTAAAGATCAGGAGATTTGAAGTAAAAGTGCTGAATGGAAGATTTTAAAGGATGACTTGAGAAGACAAGGTGAAGTATTATAGTGAAATATGCAAAGACCTAGACTTAGAAAACCAAAAGGGAAAAAAAAACATGATTGGCATTTCTCAAGCTGACAGAACTAAAGAGAAATTTCAAACCTTTGAATCACAATAGTGAAGGATCCTATGGGCAAAAAATTGAATGACACAGGGATTATCAAAAGAAGATGAAAGAAAATCAGTCACTGTACCAAAAAGAACTGGTCGACATTCAACCACTTCAGGAAGTAGTGTATGACCAAAACTCACTGATCATGAAGGAAGAAGTTCGAGCCACACTGGAGGCATTGGCAAAAACGAAGGCTCCAGGAACTGATGGAATGCTCATTCAAATATTTCAACAAATGGATGTAATGCTGGAAGTGCTCACTCATCTATGTCAAGAACTTTAGAAGACAGCTATTTGGCCAATTGACTGGAAGAGGTCCATATTTGTGCATATCCCAAAGAAAGACAACCAAATGGAATATGAAAATTATCGAATAAATATCATTAATAACTTAGGCTGGCAAAATTTTGCTTAAGATAATTCAGAATGGCTGCAGTAGTACATTGACAAGGGACTGCCATAAGGTTGAGCCAGATTCAGAAGAAAGCTGGAAGAAAGGGCATCACTGCAGATACCACATGCATCTTGGCTGAAAACAAAATGCCAAAAAGACGTTTATCTGTGCTTCACTGACAACACAAAGGCATTCAACTACATGGATGGTAACAACTCGTGGATAACACTATGAAGAATGGGAATGCAACAACACTTAATTGTACTCATGCAGAACTTGCACATAGATCAAGAGGCAGTTGTTTGAACAGAGGAAGGTTTAAAATTGGGAAAGGTGTGTGGCAGGGTTGTATCCTATCACATTATTTATTTAGTCTGTATGCTGAGCAAATAATCTGAGAAGCTGGACTATATGAAGAAGAATGTAGCATCAGGATTGGAGGAAGAATCATTAACAAACTTTGATATACAGGTGACACAACCTTGCTTGCTGTAAGTGAAAAGGACTTAAAGCACTTACTGATACAGATAAAGGATTACCGCCTTCAGTATGGATTGCACCAGAATGTGAAGACAATGAAAATCTTCACAACTGGGCCCATAAGTAACACCATGAAAACAGGTGAAGAAAGTGAATTTGTCAAGGATTTCATTCACTTGGATCTACAATCAATGCTCATGGAAGCAGAAATCATGAAATCAAATGATGTATTGCACTGGGAAAATCTGCTGCAAAAGACCTCTTTAATATTTTAAAAAGCCAAGATGTCACTCTGATGACTAAGGTATTTTTGACCCAAGCTGTGGTATTTTCAATGGCCTCATATGCATGTGAAAGCTGGATGTGATGGTAAAGGCTGTGTGTCAATTTGGCTGGGCCATGATTCTCAATGGTTTGGCCTTAGAATGTAGTTATCCAACCCCCACCACCACCCCGAGATCTGATATAATGCAATTACCTCTGTGATGAGATCTGCTATGAGCAGCCAATCAGCTGAAAGGGAGTTTCCTTGAGGATCTGGCCTGCATCCGACATATTCTGACCTTATGGCAAGGTTCTCTGAAGCTGGCTCGTCCTAACCTGACCTCCTATTCTGTGGACTCAAGCCTGCGGCCTCTCCTATTACCTGCCAATCTTGGATTCATCAGCCTCAGCAGCCAGTAGCCTGCTGTGTGACCTGCTGATCTTGGGTCCATCAGCCCCTGTGGCTATGAGTTAGGACATGCCTCTAGCCTGTCTGACCCATGCACTTGGTTCTTGCCAGCCTCTACAAACACATGAGCCATTTCCTTGAGATAAATCTCTCTCTATATATATATATGAGCTTCACTGGTTTTCCTTCTCTAGAGAACTCAGCCTAAGACACTGGACAAGGAAAAAGGCAGACCAAGGAAGAACGGATGCATTCAAATTGTGGTCTTGGAAAAGAATATTGAATATAGCAGGGACTGCCAGAAGAATGAATAGATCAGTCTTGAAGGAAGAGTACAGCCAGACTGCTCCTTAGAAGCAAAGATAGCATGACTTCATCTCATTTACTTTGGACACATCATCAGGAAGAGCCAATCCCTGAGGAAAGACATCAGGCTTGATAAAGTGGAGGGGCAACGAATAAGAGGGATACCCTCAATGAAACAGACCGACACAGTGGCTACAGCAATGGGCTCCAACAGCAATGACTTTAGTTTTCCCTTGGGGTGGTGGTGAGGACAAACAGTGAGAACAGGGAGATATCAGGAGAACGGCAGTCAAGTAGTGTTCTCAAGGCTGTATTACACTGGAATACTTTTCTTCTATATTTAACCCAGTCTCTTTCTCTTTTACTCTCACTGCCGTGCAGTCAGATCTGACTCATAGTGACCCCTCCTTGGGTTTCCAAGGTGGTATCACTATGGAAGTAGATTGCCCAGTCTTCTTTTCAAGCAGTGACTGGTGGGTTTGAACCACCAGCCTTCTGGTTAGTAGTCAAATGCCTTAGGTATGACGCCACCACATAGAGATTAAATAAAGCATATTTCAGAGTCAGAAACAAAATGGCAATCAATCCCCTCTGTTTATAAAAGCAGTTTTAGGATGATTTATTAAAATCCCAAACAATAAATGATACCATATTGTTCTCTCTTGGTACTTATTGTAATTCTATTTAAAAATGAAAGAAAAACCTGTTTGTATCCGTGTCTTATCAGTCCAGCTGGGTGTCTGACTGCTTGCAGGACACTTCAAGGATGTTACTTTGCAACAGGTCCCATACAAATCCACTGTCTTGGACTCAGTTATTTCCTGGCTTGGTTTCTCATCAGTTTCTAGAACAAATCTTTGTTGGCCTTTGCCAAGACTCTGAATCAGACTTTTGGAGCTGAAAGAAATCGGGGGTCTCGTTTGAATGCTGACAGTGAACTGCCTATGTGCTTCCTAGCATGCAAAGGATTCTCACATGTATTGTCTTCCTTGGGGCTCTTACCTGTCATGTGATGAAGGCAGGATGGCTGATGTTATCCCCATGGAACATACGGGGAATCAGAGAGGTTAAGCTATGTGCTCACAATCACATAGCTGAAGGGAGGCACAACAGGTCTAGAATTTACACATTCTAACTCCAGAATTTTGTTCTCTTACCTTCTCTTGCCTTAGTGTATCATTTGGTTTGTTTCTATAGGATATGATAAATAATACATGGTGAAATATAAGTCTTATTTAAATTGATTCTGGATCCCAGTATATGTATGCCCAAAGATGTCTCCCCTATTGGTCTCTTGCCTAATTTTCTAGGTTTCTGGGGCAGGAGAGTTTACATCTTCCATCAGAACCCATTTTAACAAAAGCTAAGTTTTAAGAGGAGAAGCTAAGGAAGGAACAAAGTATGTCCCATGTTTCTTCTGTGGTGTAGATGTAGTCAATTTCCTAGTACTTAAACTGCGGCATTGAAAACGAGGAAAACTCTCAACGACATGGACTGACACCATAGTGTCAACACTGGGCTCCAACATTTCACCTTCATGGAGAGGGTGCAGGGCTGAGCAACTTGTGGTTCTCTGCTACTGAAGGCTGCCAAGAGTCAGAGCTGACTGGGCGCCAACCAACAACAGTGGCCTACCGCACTGTCAGGATGGCCGTCCATATCCTCATTCCTGAGCACAGGGAAACATGCCAAGGGGGGCAGGCGTATAATCACTGCTGATTCAGACAAAACTACAAAGCTGAATTTTAATATCCCCAGACTTTCACTTCCAGTTTTAGGTACGAGTTCTATCCTCATATGACCAACGTTCCCATTGCTACCACAGACAGTAAAACATCTTTAGCAAACATTGATGTGCAGGTGACACAACCTTGCTTGCTGAAAGTGAAGAGGTCTTGAAGCACTCACTGACGAAGGTAAAAGACTATAGCCTTCTGTGTGGGTTACTCTAGAATGTGAAGAAAACGGAAACTTTCACAACTGGGCTCATAAACAACATCACGATAACCAGAGTATTCCTTTAAAAACAAAACTCAGCTAACACAATGAGGAACACACAGCAACACATTTCCAACTACAGATTTGAAGACGTCTGTTGGGGCTTTTCAGGGGCTCACCAATCTCAGAACCCTTCAAAATTTCTCATGAGTGCTCCTTTCTTTAAAACTGATCTCATTACAGACACTATATAGTATAAACGGAGACATCAGATTAGCAATTGTTATCAAAAAGTTATTTTTAACTGTCAATTTAATTCAAAATAAAAATCTTACAGGTGGAGAAAAAGGAGTGAAGTAGTTAAACAGAAGAAATCAAACTACAGGTTTCCTACCTCAAATATTTTTTTAGGATCCAAGGAGGGATGGATCTAGGTATTGTCACTGAAAAGGAGAAAATACCATAAAATTTCTGAGTTTAGGTATTAAAATCAACAAAACTTTTTTTTTTTAAACTTTGACAATTATTCCATTCATATACTTAATGAGTGAAATGGTAACTCTTTGTTTAACATTTTGATACCAGCCATCCTAGTCGGTGCAAAGGGCTATCTCCTTGTGGTTTTGATTTGCTTTCCCCAAGGACTAATGATGTTGAGCATATCGTCATGTGTTGTTGGCCATCATATATCTTTGGAGAAATGTCTATTGAAATCTAATTTTTAGGTTATTATTTTTTTAATTATTGGGTATAAAGCGTTTTTTTTTTTATATATTCTAAATACAAGTCCCTAATCAGATATCTATTGAAAATGTTTTTCCTATTCTGTGGGTTGCATTTTCACTGTTTTGACAGTATCATTTGAAGCACAAGCAGTTTCAATTTGATGAAGTGCAATTTACCTATTTTCCCTTTTGCCACTTACTCTAAGAAACCATTGATTAACTCAAAATCATGGAGATTTACTCCTATGCTTTCTAAAATAAGCCATTATATTTACTATTACTTTAAACAGTTGTCTTTCAGATCAATTAAGAGTAAGAAAAATGAAATATATTATTTTAGTTCACTAATGCCAGCCTCATTTTCTTGATGTGGATCTGAGTTTCTGAGCTATATTATTTTCCTTCTCTCTAAAGAACTCCCTCTAACTTTTTTTTGTAAGGTAGGTCCAAGCCAAAAACCCACTGCTGTTGAATTGATTCTGACTCATCACAACCCACAGGACAGCACAGAACTGCCTCTGGGGTTTCCAAGGCTATAATCTTTATGGAAGCAGACTGACACATTTTTCTCCCATGGAGTGGCTGGTTGGTTCGAACACGCACCATTTGATTAACAGCCAAGTGCTTAATCATTGCACAGCCAGAGCTCCTTTAAGTAGGTCTACTAGTAACAAATTCTCTCCATTTTTGTTTGTCTGAGAAAGTCTTTCTTTTTACTTCACTTTTGATGGATAATTTTGGTGGAGAACACAGAACTCTAGGTTGATGGTTTTTATCTTTCAGCAGTTTAAAAATTACAGTTCATTCTCTTCTTGCATGCACGGCTTCTGGGGAGAACTTTGCTATAATTTTCCTTTGTAAGTAAGGCTTCAGTGGCTCACTGGACAGGAGGGATGAAAGTGAGAGGGAGACAAAAAGCGTAACTCCGACTTTTCCTGCTCATACGTAGACAGTACTGCCAGTAGTGTTTCAGCAAATACAGGAAAACAAGGATTTGCATGGAATGTGACAAATTTGAGTTTGAATATGTAGGACATCTATACGGAGGTGTACAACAGGCAGTTAAATACAAGAGCCTGAAGCTTGGACAAGAGATCAGGCCTGGAGATACACATTTGGGAGTCATTTAGAGAGCGGTTCAAACAGTGAGACTCGGTGGGATCTGGAGGAGAGCGTATAGAGTGAGAGTAGAAAACCAGACACAGAAGATAGAACAATATTCATGGGTTAGAAAAAGGAGGAAGTACCTACAAAGGAGACCAAGGAGTGATGATTCTATTTATACACACACACAGATAGAGTGCATCATATTTTGCACATACAAAGGGTACATATATGGGTTTCACAAATCCCCTCTCAGGTTACCTTCCTATGCATGCTATGTGCATTATGTATGTGTGCATTATTTCTATAGGTATATTACATGTGAAAAATATGGTATATGTATCTATACATACACATATCCAAACTCTATATATCTATATATATGGAATGAGATTACAGAAGTCCTGCTTGCCAAATACATAGATGACAAGATGCTTGAAGGTCCAAGTATGACCTAATCAAGAACTCAGGAAAGGCTGAATCTAAGGAGATCAAATGTACAGGAAGTTTACTGCCAGCATATTGAGCCCCGATACCAACTGTAGCAGTAAAGAATGGAGGGGACACAACTTGGCAGCAGGACCACAGATGCCAAGCTTGAGCTTGTGTAAATTCAACATGTCCGTAGCATAGGGTAATTTTCATAAGAAGCAATGCAATGCAACCTGAGGTTGATGGGAATCTAGTATGTAGGAATGGGAGTGATGATTTACTGAGCACTCCTTAGATGACATTTGCACTACTGTGTTCAGCTTCATCCAAGCTCAAGAGCCACACAGAAGAAAAGAAAAGAAGATGGTACGTGGGCTTGAATCATGTCATATTAGGAATGGTTGAAACAAATAGAAAGAAAATTTCAGGGAAATAAGTGATAGGATTTTTTAAGAATATATTTAAGACTAATCATATGGAAGAGGTATTCCAAGGTTCTCATTATGTCAGGGAGAACCAGGGGAAATGAGCCCGTCCGAGTCCTTCTCCTCAGGGTCCTGCGTCTCTTTCCTTTGTGTCACTAGAGGTGGCACATTCAGGCAGGGGGTGATTTACAAGGACACATGTTTCTAAGTCAGTATGAAAAGAATTGTCAGTGCTTGACTCTGTAGCAGTGGAATGAACTACACTGTAATTTAATAAGTTGTCATTTAAGGAGCCATGGTGGCACAATGGCTAAAGTGCTTAGCTGCTGACCTAAACATCTGCAGTTTGAACCCAGCAGCCACTGTGCAAGAGAAAAGGCCTGGTGAAGTGCTTTCATAAAGGTTTCAGCCTAGGAAACCCTACGGGGCAGTTCCACTCTGTCCTACAGGGTCGCTGTGAGTTGGGATCCACTCCATGGGACACAACAGAAACTTGTCAACAAATATAGTTGATCCAAAGCTGACTGAGCACGGATCCTGTACTGAGTATGGACCCGTACTAAGTAGGAGGTGAGAAGAGAGTATGTTCAAGATTCCTTTCTGCTTAAGATTCAATGTGATGGGAGTGCAAAGGGGAGACAATGAGATGAGTATTTTTATCTAGCCTGGGTAAAACTGCAAGGAAGCAAATTGACATACAATATATTTCTATGGGTCTCCCCTACGGTTTTAGAGTTAAAGAGGAAAATAAAAATTTGAGTTTCAAAATTGCCAGGAAGATGACCAGTTCCTTGGCCATGATTTGAAGATAATCTCTGAGTTCCTTCTCTGCATATTTCTATCAGGTGCGTATATGACAGCTCATGTTCAGATGCTGGGTGGCCTCTCACCATGTCTGTATTCGTATTTCACTCACCCAAACCTTGATGAGGGAACTGTCTTCTGAAATACTCATCGATATACTCTTCCGATACATTTGCCCTTGTATCTAGAGAAGATGGCAAAAGATCATTAGTAGCGTGAAAATAGCTCATTGACTACTAATTTCAAATCTTGTCATGTTTTTTAAAGTGAACAATGCTATCAAAAAAAGCACAAAGAGTTGTTGAGCTCCATGGACTTAATATAAACAGTCCCCAAATCTTCTGCATTTCTGTTGTGTTTTTGTAATTCATAGCAGAAATCTTAGAAATGTACTTACCCTTGGGGGCAGAATTCTCTTTATTTATTCTAAAGAGACAATTAAGAACATGCACAAAAGGAGAGGTATGAGGTTCTTCATTATCGTTGACAATAGAAAAAACTGGTGGCAAAATAAAGGCTTAATAACAGGGGATGTTTAAACAGACTGAGGTTCAGTAACAATGGAATGCCTTGCTATCCCTTATTAACACGCGAAGAGATTTACGATATACTGTAATTTTCAGTAAAAAAGTTGATCACAAAAGAACAAGGAGATTGTGATTAACTCATACAACACGGAGGATAAATGCACAGATGCAGAAAAGGAACTTACTTAGTTTATCTAAGTTTCTGTACTAAACGTTTGGCAAAAGAATACATAAAAGTTACACATAGAACCGGTGACTGCTTGCCTTATCACTATCAGAAAGAACAGATTATTTAAAAACCATGAAACCGTCACTATGGCATCTCCTCTGATTCACAGCGACCCAGGGGGACAGAGAAGAACTGCCCCGCAGTGCTTCTGAGGCTGTGGATCTTTACAGAAGAGGCTGCCACATCTTTCTCTGATGGAACGGCTGGTGGGTTTAAACCACTGACCTTTTGGTTAACGGCCAAGCCCTTAACCACTATACCACCAGGGCCCCCTAGTTCATTTAAAATTCAAGTGAATTAAGCTTCTTACCTTAGTTATAAGAGTCTTCCATTTTTCTTGGTGTGGTTCTTATCTCATTTTCTACTTTCAACTTAGAAAAATAGATATATGTACATGTATACATATTCCTGGAGCCCTGGTGGTGCAATGTTTAAAGTACTTGGCTGCTAACCAAAAGATTGGAAGTTTAAACCTACCAGCTGATCCGCGGGAAAAAGATGTGGCAATCTGTTTCCATAAAGATTACAATCCTGAAACGCTGTAGGGCGGTGGTTCCATGCTGTCCTATGGGGTCACTGTGAGTCAGAACCGACTCAATGGCAGTGGGTTCTTTTTTATTTTTTTAAATATGTATTCTTAAATAAATACTTTTTGGAAGTAGGTGGAGTATAAATGTGTAATACGTTACTCCATATACACACAAAACTGAAGAATTATTTTGGACAAAAATAAAACCTTGCCTAAACTGTATTAATTCTTCCAAAGGATGGTGACTGGAGACAGTGTGACAGAAATGAAGAAAACGACACAGGTTTCAGAAGCGAGTGCACAGTCCAAAGTTTACCTTCTCTCCTGGACTCACCCTCTACTGAGTTGTGAACAAGAGGAGCATGATAGTTTTCAAAACATCAAACTCTTATACTCTCTTTGGGGGAAAGGCTTTCTGATCACACCATCCCCCAAACACCGGGCCACCCCAACCGTCCTGTGTGTGGGGCCACTCCTTCCTTTGTGGCTCGTTGTACAGACTCTGCCTTTGCACCTGCAACACACACTGTGCTTGCCGACTTGCTGTTCTCCCCACCTAACAGGTGAGCAGAAATGGTATCCCATAGTCTTAGGGCCCCTGGCTCCAAGCACAGTGGCAACCTCACATCTGTGGCACAAAAAAGGTTTGTTGAGTAAACAAATTAATTGTTCATGAGACCCTGGAGGCAGAAACTCACCTTTCAAGTCAGTATTTGGCTCATTGTATCTTTGCTGTGAATGTCCTCTAACACAGACCTAGTGGAGCAGAGAGGGAGGAGAAAGCAGCGACAGGTTGGACACGGAGAGCCTTTCCTAGATGACTCAGGGTATAGCAGGTTTTCAGCCAACTCAGTATCGCTTTGTCCTCATTGATTTCGAATGGCCCCAAACAGCTTTTCAATCAGAACCTTCTAATGTCTCAACACAACTTTTCTCCTGCAATACTGAGTTGATACTGATAATCTGTCAGTAAAGAAAGTTTGAGAATTTTTCCACTTCAGCCAGAACTTATTCACAGGAGACCAAAAAAAAAGTATACATACTTACAATCTTACTTAAGTCACAAGAATGGGGATGTAAGAGTGAAACAGGTGGAAGTATGTACCACTGTATGAAAACAGACAAGCAGATTATAGAACTGGGTGTATGTAAAAATGATAAAAATACTTTCTTGAAGCTTGTAAAGAAGAGTAGAGTGGGAAAAGTGTACACATATGGCTTGTGTTGCTTTCTGTCTGGAAAAGGGCTGCCAACATGACCCAGTTGGACTAATCGACCCAGCATCGGAGCACTGTGATCACTCATCTTGGACAGTCTACACATTGCTACGTGACTGTGAGAGTTCTCCAAAGGCTTCCAAACTTTTGTTTCTACATCTTTAGCATATAGATATTACACAGAACTTTCCCAAAGGGGCAGAGAGCAAAAAATAATTGAAAACATATTTGCCAACAAGTAATGCGTTTTAATTCATAATAAAATAGAGTGAAAGCTTAAAATCTCTTTCTTTGTAGATATTATAATTGATTGGCAGCAAAAATAAATGGAGGTAATCTATGAAAATAAGAAATCGTAAAGATCAAAACAAAATAAGTGAAAGAGAAAGGGAAATATTCTTGATAAATTATATACAGCTAAATTTAGCAGTATAACATAACCACTAGAATTTGGAGAAGGGCAGAGAAAATCCACTGGTAATTAGGCTTGATCTGAAGAATCCTTGGTGTCACTGGTAGCCCTCTTCTGGGCCTACTGATGCTCTCTCAGAGAAAAACGTCGCCAGGCCAGTGTGCTGATGAACGGGCCCCGGAAATTCTACACTGATCTCTGGTTGTGTTCCTGTGTGACCCTCCTTCGTAAATATCTAAGTTTCACCACATTGGCTGATGGGAAAATGGTCAAAAGTAGAAAAACAATTTCCCTAAGATGTGTACTTGGTCTCAGTAGTTTTGGTGAAGAATTGAAAAGCACCAAAATAGATCATTAAAAAAAAAAAAAAAAAGCAAAGAAATAAAAACACGTAATTTAGTGGGAGCTAGTTGATCCCTTTAGGAGCCCTCGTGGTGCAGTGGTTGAGCACTTGGCTGAGCCAAAAGGTCGGCGGTTGGAATCCACAGCCGCTCTGAGGGAGAAAGACGTGGCATAGTCGGCGTCTGTACGCACCGCGGCCCCGGAAGCTCGAGTGGCAGCTGTACCCTGTAGTACAAGGTCATCATGAGGCAGAAGTGACTCAACAGCAACGAGTTTGGGTTTTGGTTTTTGGAGTTGATTCTGAAAGGCCGTGAGACTATTAAGAAGAACAGCACAGGGCTCTACAAAATGACACTGTGAGGCACAAATATTTGATAAAATGTGAATTTCAAGTTCCTTCTGCAAAGGCTGAAAAATTTTTTGTGCTCAGATCAAAATATCATTTAACTCAGTTAAAATAATATGGAGTAGGTGAGCAGACCCACGGAAGATACACAGATGGCAAAGAAGCACATGAGAAGATGTTCAACATGCTTAACCATTTGATGTTGTTGTTGTGTGCCGTCGAGTCGGACCCGACTCACAGCGACCCCTCCTTGGGTTTCCAAGGCAGTATGGAAGTAGATTGCCCCATCTTCCTTCCAAGGAGTGGCTGGTGGATTTGAACCGCCAGCCTTCTGGTGAGCCATTAGGGAACTGCAAATTCAACGACCATGAGATATCACAACGCCCACCAGAATGGCTAAAGCAAATATAAAAAAAATACTGATAACAACAAGTGCCGTTGAAGATGAGGAGAAGGTGGAGCACCATACATTGCTATGGAAATAGGATACACCCAGCTTTTAAGTTCCACCGATTGATCTGTTGTCTTCATCAATGCCCTGGACATCAATTGCTGTACAAACTAATCCAATCAGATTAATTCTCATTTGAAGGGATGGTTCCAGAGGCTAATGCTTCCAGTCATTCTGACAGCAGCGGGCTCCCTCCCCAGCGGGCTCCCTCCCTTTTGTCTGGCAAACTAACTGGCTTCCAGTTAACCCTGTATCTTCAGTGGTTCTCCCACTCTTCTGCCAATTGCTTCTCATCACAGTGGCCACTGTTTTTGAGAGCACCTTTGGGTTCAAACTCTCTTGGGAAGAGATCAGCAACTATCTGGTTAACAGCCTATTTCCTCCTCATCCTAAGGCAAAACCTCTGAGCCAGGCCTCTGGAACTGGGGGTGGAGAAATGAGGCTTTTCTCTCTGAATGACATGCCATTTGAGGAGCTGAGCTCAAGGTTCCTTTGCAGTTTTAAAAATAGTAAACAAGATGAGCAAAATTTTAATCATTAACTCCTTCTGGGGAAAAAATGGGGCAGAGATGGTAAGAGGAAGTAACTTGCCATCCATGGCATGTTTTTTTCAGTATTATGAAAAACAACCAGTAAGATTTACCTCTTGTTCTTCTCTGGCACTTTTAAGACTTGTTATAGCAGAATTCCTTTCCTTCTTTGTTTTCAGATATCTCTTGGTTTTCAGCTAGATAAAAGAACCAGATATAAAATCACTATGTAATCAAAACAGCAAAAATATGGACATAAAACTACCTTGGGAATTCTACTTCTAAGAACAGAATTTAATTCTCCTGGAATTCAGATTTCTGGGCTCTGTGGAGGTTGGGACGACCTTCCCAAGCCATCGCCCTGAGACGATTTGGCCTTGAGGAAACTAGGTTCCTAAACATTACCTTAAAGTCAACAGTGGTCTAGACCATTTGGCCGTGGACAGTGGGCTCTTTTGAAGAATTCTCTACGGGTGCTTAGTCTCAGGGAACAAACTCCAGGGTCAGACCAGAAACTGTGTGTTAGGATAAATTATTATGGAAACACTGTTCTAGTCTTGTTTCCATGACAATGTCAATAAGACATTCCATCATCAAACATGAAAAATTTTGGAGGTTCTTTCATCTTTGGAACATTTTTGACTCTCTAGTGGAAAGCAGCCAAGACATCAAAAGATGTATTGCATTGGGCAAATCTGCGGCAAAAAACATTTTTCAAGTGCTGAAGAGCATAGATATCTCCTTGAAGACTAAGATGCACCCAACCCAAGCCAAGGTATTTTTTTTTTTTTTAAATTGTGATTTGGGTGAAAATTTACAGAGCAAATTCACTTTCCATACAGCAGTTCACATACACTTTGTCTCATGACATTGACTACAATTTACCACAATGCAACAGCTCCCCTCCCACTTCCTCCTGACAGTCACCTCTTCCCTGTGTCCATCCCTCCATGCACCCCTGCCCCCTGAGCTGTCTCCCTGTGCATAAACAGCCCTTCTTTTTCCCATGATTGTTCTCTCCAAGGAGTGTATATTCAACTTATATGCCTGTGTTTTGTTTGGCTGGAAGCCACAGGCACGGGTTCCATTCCAGACCTGAAGGGCAGCTAGGGGCCATAGTCTCAGTGGTTCCACTAGGCTCTATCAGACCAGCAAACCTGGTCTCCCCTTCTTCTTCTTTTTTTTTTCCAAATGATTTTGAGTTTTGTTCCACATTGTTCTCCCTCTTTATCGAGGATCTCCTACATAGATCCCACTCGGAGTGGTTGACAGTGGTAGCCGGGCACCATCTAGTTCTTCTGGTCTCATAGGCATACAGGCTGCTGCAGATCACATGCTGTACCAGTCGCTAGGACTAATTTTTTCCATGAATCTTTGGTTTTCTTCATTCTTCTTTTCTCTGGATGAGGAAAGACCCATCGTTGCATCTAGATGGCTACTTGCAAGCTTTTAAGATCCCAGTTGCTACTTGCCAAATAGGAGGTGGAATAATGTTTTGTGTAGTATGTTATGCTAATTGAGCTTGATGTCCCCTGTGACAATGGTCCCGAGCCCATAGGTTCAACTACTCAGTCCATTTGGGTAGCTGGCTCTGACCAAGAAGTGACTACAATTTTGTCCCCAAACCAAGGTATTTTCATTGGCCTCCTATGAATGTGAGAGCTGGACAATGAATAAGGAAGACCGAAGAAGAGTTGATACTTCTGAGTTGTGGTGTTGGCAAAGAATGCTTAGAGTACCACGGACTGCTAAAAGAACTAACAAATCTGTCCTGAAAGAAGTGTGGCTGGAATGCTCCTTGGAAGCTAGAATGGCCAGACTTTGTCTCACTTACTTTGGTCATGTTGTCAGAAGGGACCATTCTCTGGAGAAGGGTGTCATGGTTGGTAAAGTGGAAGGTCAACAAAAAAGGAGAAGGCCCTCAACAAGATGGATTGACATGGTGGCTGCAGAGATGGGCTCAGGTGTAGTAGGGATTGTGAGGCTGGCATAGGACTGGGCAGTGGTTCATTCTGTTGTATATAAGGTTGCTGTGATTCGGAGATGACTCAACAGCACATAACAACAGCAACAGTGTTATCCTGATTTGCAATTGTATATTAAATAAATTTCACCTCCCATTATTGGTTTATTATGATTTTGGTTTTAACAGAAGATAGAATAATTTCCCCTATTCCTCCCTCTAAATGCAACTAAAACTCCTGGGCATTATATATAAAATAAGTAGAGGACGTTGAAAGGTGGAGAGAAGGCAGGCAGGCAGACTAGAGACTTTAGGGTTGGAGGAGTGACAGTGATGAGGTCCCTCATATGGCCCAGATTTACAGCAAGAGAAGCTGGCAACCCATAAATGCCACAAAAAATAACACTCCAGCAAAAGCCTCTCTTCTCTGTCCAAAGGATCAAAAAGGGAGAAGCTTAGATGGAACACTTTTAGATAATGATTGATTTATTCCAAGTAAACACCACCAAAAACTGTGCAATCCCCCCCCCCCCCCCCGCCCCAACTACCACCACCAATGCCAAGCAAGGCTGAAAGGGGAGCTGTATTAGTTTCCTAGGGCGGCTGTAACAAATTACCACAAACTGGATAAAACAAAATACATCTGTTCTCTCCACTTCTGGAGGCAAGAAGTCTGAAATCAAGGCATTGGCAGGGTCGTGGCCCTCAGGAGGCTCTAAGGAACGTTCCTTCTGTTCTTTTTAGCTTCTGGTGGCTGCCGGCAGTCCTTGGTGTACCTTGGCTCGTAACTGCATCACTCCAGTCTCTGTCTCCATCGTCATACGGGCTTCTTCCCTGTGCATGTGTCTCTTCTGTGTGTCTCTGTGTCTTATAAGGACAGTAGTCATTGGATTTAGGGCCCACTCATTACATCTGCAAAGACCTTATTTCCAAGCAAAGTCAAATAAGGGTATGGCAGTCTCTTTAATGATGTCTAATGATCCCTACCTCCTGGTACTCATACCCTGTGTAATCCTCACCCCTTGAGTGTGGGCTGAACTTAGTGACTCACTTCTAATGAACAGAATACGGCAAAATGACAGGATGTTGCTTCTGAGATGAGGTTACAAAGACTGCAGCTTCCGTCTTGCGTGCTCTCTTGTTTGCTAGGATGGAATCTAGCTGGGCTCCATCATCACATGGAAGTGAGGAAGGCCTCTCAGCCAGTGAGAAACCAAAACCCTCCAGCAGCCTGTGAGGAATGAATCCTGTGAACAACCACATGACTGGGGTTGGAAGTGGATGGAAGTGCGGTCAAGCCTGCAGGTGAGACTACAGCCCGGTCAATACCTTCACTGAAGTCTTGAGGGAAAGCGTGAAGTAGAAGCATCCTGTTAAGCAATGCCCCCATATCTTACTCACAGAAACCATGAGGTAATAAATGTTTGTGGTTTTAAGCTGCTACTGCTTGGGGTAATTTGTTAAACAGCAATAAAATACTAATACAATGTTCGTGGTTAAGACCTTGGAAATTATTAAGGTGGCATCTAATAGACCCTAGCAGCTGAACAGGTGTCTCTGTTTGCGTGGATCAACAAAGGAAGATGGACAGTTGGGAACAGGAGGAGAATATGGTATGTGTGGATAACTGCCTCCATGAACAACTGCCTCCTTTGCCAGGAGACCGGAGGAACTGGATAGTGCCGAGCTATCATTCCTCAACATGTGATCAAAGATTCTGCAGAAGAATCCTGATGAAGAGGGTGAAATGCGGAAAAGAATTTCAAATTTTCATGGAATCCAGACTTTCTGGAGCCACTGGGGCTGGACAAACCTCCCAAACTGCTGCTCTCAGATGGTCTTTAAACCTTAGACCAGAAATAATCCCTGCTTCAAAGCAAACGATAGTTCCACTGAACTAGTGAAGAATTCCCGCCTTAAGCACTGTGCTCTTCTAAGAACAATCTATATGGGGTCCAACTGACAAGGAGAACTCGAAAGATCAGACTGGAATCTTACGGGGCCGTGAGTTTATATTAACGGAGAGGAACCACTGGAGAAGGGGGTGAGGATGGTTCCACAACTGGGGAGTGCGTCAGTGCCCCTGAACTGGGCCTGGAGAAACTGGTGAGTTGCTGCATGTCCTGCCGTGTGCATTCTTCACAAGAACAAAATAAAATTCCTCACAGATAAACAAGAAACCCCGGAGCTTTCCAAGTCTATCAGAAAATAACAAATATTGTTAAATTGTTCATTTATGTATTGATACTATGTGAGTAATAATTAACAAAACTGTTACTAAACAAATGAACAATTGTTCTATGTAACTATACAACTGCAAACATTTTTTGCCTGATTGTTAGTCACAGTAAGAGGAGTACCTACTTAGCCTTAGCATAGCTATATACCAATGCCTAAGGCATCTGACTGCTAACCAGGAGGTCGGCAGTTCAAACCCACCAGCCACTCTGTTGAAGGAAGATGAGGCAATCTGCTTCTGTAAAGATTTACAGCCTTGGGAATATAATGAGAGTCTCTATGAGTTGGAACAGACTTGATGGCAGTTTTTTTTTTTTTTTTAAATATACTATTAGGAGTCCTGGTGGCACAGTGGTTAAAGTGCTCATTTCCCAATTGGCTATGTCAGTAGTTTGAACCCACCAGCTGCTCTGAGGGAGAAAGATGTGGGATTCTCCTTCAGGAAAAATGACAGCCTTGGAAACCCAATGGGGCAGTTCTACTCTGTCCTGTAGGGTTGCTATGGGTCAGAATTGACTTGACAGCAGTGTTTTTGATTTTCTGGGTTACAGACCACAAGCAGAAAAGCTCGATCATACCTGAGAAGTTAACTTGAGAGGATAAGTCTGCGAGTCATTGGATTCAGAACTGTCAGAGCCCCGGCTACTACAAAAAATAATCATTTATTTCAGTTGACAGAGTGATTTTGCAGCACTTTCAAATTTCAACTGTTGCTTTTACTGTTTTAAAAATCATATTGGAATTGATAGAAATAGTTCCACTTATGTATGGATCATAACAAATTATGCATAGCATTGAGAAGAATGGGAATTCCAGAACACTTAATTATTCTATGAGGAACCTGTACATAGACCAGAAGGCTGTTGTTCAAATAGAACAAGGGGATACTGCATGGTTTAAAATCAGGAAGGGAGTGTGTCAGGGTTGTAACCTTTCACCATACTTATTCAATCTGAATGCTGAGCAAATAATCTGATAAGCTGGACTATATGAAGAAGAACGTGGCATCAAGATTGGCGGAAGACTCATTAACAACCTGTGATACACAGATGACACAACCTTGCTTGCTGAAAGTGAGGATGACTTGAAGCACTTACTGATGAAGATTAAAGACTACTGTCTGCAGTATAGATTACACCTCAACACAAAGAAAACAAAAATCCTCACAACTGGACCAATAAGCAGCATCATGATAAATGGAGAAAAGACTGAAGTTGTCAAGGATTTTACATTACTTGGTTCCACAATCAACACCAATGGAAGCAGCAGTAAAGATATCAGACATTGTATTGCACTGGGCAAATTTGCTGCAAAAGGCCTCTTTAAAATGCTGAAGAGCAAAGATGTCTCTTTGAAGACTCAAAAACCAAAAACCAAACTCACTGCCGTCCAGTTGGATCCGACTCATAGTGACACTTCCTTGGGTTTCTGAGGTGGTATCACTATGGAAGTTGATTGCCCAATCTTCCCTCTGAGGAGCGGCTGGTGGGTTTGAACCACCAGCCTCTGGTTAGCAGTTAAATGCCTTAGGCACTATGCCAAGACTAAGGTGTGCCAAACACAAGCCATGGTATATTCAATCACTTCATAAGCATGTGAAAGCTGGACAATGAATAAGGAAGACCAAAGAAGAGTTGATGCTTTTGAGTTGTGATATTGGCAAAGAATATTGAGTGAACAAATCTGTCTTGGAAGAAGTACAGCCGGAATGCTCTTTGGAAGTGAGACTGGCCAGATTTCATCTTACCTACTTTGGTCATGTTGTCAGAAGGGACCGTTCCCTGGAGAAGTATATCGTGCTTGGTAAAGTGGAGGGTAGGTGCAAAAGGGAAAGACCCTCAACAAGATGGATTGACACAGTGGCTGTAACAATAGGCACACGTATAGCAAGGATTGCAAGGATGGCACACGACTGGGCAGTGTTTCACTCTGTTGTATATAGAGTCACTATGAGTTAGAACTGACTCAATGGCACCTAACAACAACAACTGTTGCTAATATGAGTCTTAACTTTATAAGATTCCCTGTTTGCAGGGAATCCCACAATAACAATTTTATTTTTCTAACTGCTTTTAATAATAAGATTTTCTGCTTACTTTTCTAAAAAATTCAAAGACTCTGAAACCTTGTAATTCAAAAGGATCTTGTTGTTAGGCTGACTCATAGCGACCCCAGAGACAACAGAATGAAACACTACCCAGTCCTGTGCCAGCCTCACAAACCTTGCTATACCTGAGCCCATCGGTGCAGCCACTGTGTCAGTGCACCTCGCTGAGGGCCTTCCCCCTTTCTGCTGACCCTCCATTTTACCAAGCATGATATCCTTCCCCAGGGAATGGTCCCTCCTGACAACATGACCAAAGTAGGTGAGACGAAGTCTGGATATTCTCGCTTCCAAGGAACATTCCAGCTACACTTCCTCCAGGACAGATTTGTTGGTTCTTCTGTCAGTCCATGGTACTTTAGGTATTCATAACCAACACCACAGTTCAATGGTATCAACTCTTCTTCTCCAGTCTTCCTTATTCATTGTGCAGCTTTCACATGCATAGGAGGCAAGTGAAAACACTATGGCTTGGGTCAGGTGCACCTCAGTCTTCAAAGTGACATCTTTGCTCTTCAGCACTTTAAAGAGGTTTTCTGTAGCAGATCTGCTCAATGCAATATATCATGTGCTTTCCTGACTGTTGTTTCCATGGGTATTGATTGTGGATCCATGTAAAATGAAATCCCTGACAACTTCAGTCTTTTCTCTACTGATTGTGATGTTACTTATTGGTCTAGTTGTGAGGATTTTTGTTTTCTTTACGTTGAGACATAATCCATACTGAAGACTATAACTGTTGATCTTCACCAGTAAGAGCTTCAAGTTGTCTTTACTTTCAGCATGCAAACTGGTGTCTTCTGCATATTACAGGTTGTTAATGAATTTTCTTCTAATCCTGATGCTCTTCTTCATATAGTCGAGCTTCTCAGATTATGTGCTCAGCATACAGACTGAATAAGTATGGTGAAAGAATACAGTCCTGATGCATACCATTCCTGATTTTAAACCATGCACTTGTTCTGTTCAAACAACCACCTCTTGGTCTGTGTACATACAGGTTCCTCATGAGCACAATTTAGTGTTCTGAAATTCCCATTCTTCACAATGTTATCATGATTTGTTATGATCCACACAGTCAAATGTCTTTGCATAGTCAATAAAATACAGGTAAACATCTTTCTGGTATTCTTTGCTTTCCACCAAGATTCATCTGACATCAGCAATGATATCCCTTGTTCCACATCCTCTTCTGAATCCAGCCTGAATTTCTAGGAGTTCCCTATCAATATATTGCTGCAACCATTTTTGAATTATCTTTAGCAAAATTTTACTGGCGTGTGATATTAATGATATTGTTCGATAATTTCTGTACTTTGTTGAATCACCTTTCTTTGGAATGGGCACAAATATGGAATAATAAACCATTCATCTTAAATTTGAGCTAGAAATATCACATGAACTTGTCATTTTTGTTTTCCTCCTAAAAACACGTTTCCTAGCTCAGTTCCCTGAAAAAAGCCTGAAGTGTTAATAACTACCATCCAGAGTATGTTATATAAGTACATTCTTCACTAAAAGGAACCAGTGATTCTTGGAGAAATGTCCATTTTCAAATCTGGTGCATGAAAGGCCTAAGAATAGCCTAGGAAATCTTATCATGAGGGAAAGTTGCCAAAGACCACCAAGGTCATGTCAAAAAGACACAGGAGGCAACTACAAGGGCTTCCCCTTGGCCAAATGAGAGAGTGTTTGAGCAGTAGGAGAATAATGCTGAAACTGACTGGAACACATCAGATATAAACAAATCCATGAGTTCAAAATGATACTCTTCATCTGCAAACCAGCTTAATCACTACTGAAGGTGACAAGGTCACTAACTCAAAGCTGGAATATGTATAAATAAGGGGACAGAACCAACCATTTATTCTGCCTTTCCTATAGGAATTGTACTAATGTTTGTACCTTAGCAGTGAACTTTGCACTTACTATATACTATCTTACAGCATTTATGTGTCATCTCTATAAAAGTCTAACTTCTCTGTGGGTAAAGTCATCATTATAAACTTTCAGACTGTCCTAGAGTACACTATTCATTGTAGGTTCTCAAATAATACTGCTTGAATTAATGAATCAAAAATCTTAATGAGGTCTGGTCCAACTAATGTTCATGGAAAAAATTTCCCCCACCTACAGTTGGGATCTGCAGTTGTGACAATAATATTCTACTATTATTAGAAAGATCATAGAAAACAATATAAGAAATTATATCATTTTCACAGACTCGACTCACCTGGACTCTAGATCCAGCGTAATTTCTATCAGAGACGTATCTGAATCATCAAAGATTTTTTCTAAGCTAATGTGCTTCTCCATTTCCTCTAATTCTTTCAGGCATTGAAAGTACTAGGCACAAATCATAAGTGAGTTAATTTTAATTAAACCAATGGAATATTTATAGACATTTGGAACAATAGCTATTGGACATTAAGTACCCATATCCCATTGCCATTGAGTTGATTCTGACTCATAGCCAGCCTATAAGACAGAGTATAACTGCCCCATAGGGTTTCCAAGGCTGTCATCTTTATGGGAGCAGATTGTCACTTCTTTTCCCCTTGGAGCAGCTTGAGGGTTTAAACTGCTGACCTTCTGGATACCAAGCAAGTAATGAATTATTGGGACTCCAGGACTCCTTCATCAGGTACCACCATCCCCCAGACTCTCTTAGGGTACTGAAAGGAAGAAGCTGCCACAGGTCCACAGGCAGGCTGGAACCCAATGCGTACCCAGAGGGACTTCACTTACCTTGGCACGGTCGGGATCACAATAGTCCAAGAGAGAATCACAAAAATGATAGCCCATTGATTCCAAGTCTTTTGTGTTGAAGTGAGTGCCTCGTTTATTACCTAAAACATCAATATGTTTATCTACCCAATGGTCAGTTAGCCCCTTGTCCTTAGCAGGGAGGCCTAAGTTTCAAGCAGAGCAGAAACAGAACTTCCTATATGACTCCACAGCCACTGCTTTTGATTTTCCTCTTTGGGGCAGATTATCTAACGGCTGATTGCTTTCTATTGCTCCCTCTTCATCACCCTGATCAGAGCTGATTTAACTCAGATTAGTCTGTGTTGTAAGGCACAAGAAAACGCAAGACAGTTACGCAGCACCTGGTTATCAGTTACAATCAGCTCAAATAACCCCTCGAAGCAACACTTGGATAAAGAGTGTATTATGAAAAAATGTTTTCATCATCATGAATAATCGTAAATCAGTTCCAAAGTAGGTTCCACTTTAAACGAAAAAAAAAGCATTTTTTGCATTTTCCTTTGAATTAACACATTTTCTAATTAGGCAACATTTACCTTCATACACAGTTCTCCAACTGCCTTAGATACGCTAGATGTGGTTAGAAGATTTCATAAATGGGACTACAAACAGAGCTTCGTAGTTCAGAGAACCAAATGCTTCCATTTGAAAGTTGATAAAACAATTGGTCCATTTTGCTTTGCAAATAGCAAACCCATTAAAAACATTTCTACCTAATATTTTAAGTTGGTACTTTACAAAAAAAATTATAGTCTTCTGTATGAACCCTTTTAAAAAACAAAAAGCCCCAAACAAGCAAAGATTAGTTCATGAAACCAATGACTCTATTTGCAGGCAGTCCCCGGATTACCAATGAGTTCTGTTCCTAAATCTATTTTCAAGCTGAATTTTGTAAGTTGGAATAGTTTGGTACAGTTCATATCTAATGTCAGTTAGTCAAATATTTATCTTAGTATATAGTGTACCTTTCTTTGCCTAAAAAACATTAAAGAAGCACTTTCAGATACACTAAAACATCTTTAACATAATAATACAGTAATAATAATAATGTTTTGTTGCAAGGGAGTGCCCATCTGTTGTTTCAAACATTTCATACACCTTGAATTTTTAATAGAACAGCCTTTAGAGAAGTCGGTTTGTAACTACAGGTTGCACAGAAGTTCGTAGCCCAGGGACTGCCTGCACTTGCTACAACCTCCCTGTCTCAATGAAAGGAAATGATGGACCAGGACCATCGGATAGTGGGAGGTTATCTACGCATCCCACTTACATAATTGATTGAATATCAGTATGTATGTAAGCAGAAAGAAAGTGCTTTCTATCAAATCGTCCGCACCACAACATTTAAACAGGCCTTTGTTTGAAGCTTTGCGCGGCTGCAATGACAACGCTGCTCTTACCCAGAGTGGAGCCGCAAAAAGTGGCCTCCATGGTGAAGCTGTTCCTGATCCCCATTCTCCACATCACCACCCTCCCTGTTCCCTCTTTGCTCTTCTGAACATTGAACTTGCAAGCTGAGAATGAAAACTGCAAAGAAGCACACACAGTGAGGTTGGTTTTCTGGCAACTATGCCTTTCTCAGGAGCTCTGGTAGCATAGCGGCTAAGACACTTGACTGCTAACCAGAAGGCTGGCGGTTCAAACCCACCAGCCACTCCTCGGAAAGAAGATGGGGCAATCTACTTCCGTAGTGATACTGCCTCGGAAACCCAAGGAGGGGTCGCTATGAGTCGGGTCCGACTCCATGGCACGTAACAACAACAACATGCCTTTCTCAGAAGTGACGTTGGAAACGAAAAGTAGATGTGCAAAGGCAATGTTCTTACTGAAGCTTCAGGAAGTGATTTTTATCTCCTGATCAATGGAGAATAATCCCACTTTAAGGATGACACACACCTCTGAGAAGTACAGATTTAATTCTGGCAATAGATTTTACTTATTTTTAAATTGATATATAACGTATGTGTTCAAAACCATTTCACTAATTCTTGATCCCACTGGAATAAGATCTTACATTTTAGAAGGAACTTAAACATACTGAAGAATGTGGATCAACATTGTACATTTCCAACAATAGAATAAAGCTTCTCTCTTTCCATGTGAAAGACCTTTAGAAAGCTGCCCTGGAAGGCTGCTACGTACCAGTGTCTAAAAGAGCTTTTGTAAGGTAAATTAATATGCAATGAAATGGACTATTTTTTTGTGTGAAGTTCTATGGATTAGCACTTGTCTAGATGGGCATAACCTTCACCACAATCAGGATTCAGGAAGAGTTCCAGCATTCCTAAAAACTTCCTCATATTATCCTTCTGCAGTCATGCCTCCTCCCTGACCAGTCATGCCCTCCTCCCACCCCCAACCCAGCGACCTTCGATCTGCTGGCCTCTGTCACTATGTTGTTGTTGTTGTTATGTGCCGAGTCAGACCTGACTCATAGCGACCCCTCCTTGGGTTTTGGAGGCAGTATCACTATGGAAATAGACTGCCCAACCTTCCTTCCGAGGAGTGGCTGGTGGGTTTGAACTGGCAGCCTTTTGGTTAGCAAGCAGTCAACTGCCTTATGCACTACACTACTGTTTTGTTTTTTCAAGCCTGTCATATAAATGAGATCATATGAAGTGTAACCTTTGAGACTGGCTTCTTCAGCTTAACAGAATTCTTCTGGCATCCAGCCAACTTGCTGTGCATGGCAGTAATCCACTCCTTTCTGGTGCATGGTGTGATTCCATTGGACAGATGCACTAAGGTTTGTTTATCCACTTACCAGTTAAAGGACATTTTGGGGTGTTCCCTGGTTTGAGCAATTACGAATACAGTGGTTATAAACATTTGTGTATGTGTATTATGGGAATGTAAGTTTTCATCTCTCTAGGGTAATACCTTGGAGTGGGATTGCTGGATCCCACGGTAAACATAGGTTTAATGTGATAGGAAATTGAAACTATTCTTCCAGAGTGGTCATACCATGT
This sequence comes from Orycteropus afer afer, assembly GCF_000298275.1. Classification (NCBI taxonomy): domain Eukaryota; kingdom Metazoa; phylum Chordata; class Mammalia; order Tubulidentata; family Orycteropodidae; genus Orycteropus; species Orycteropus afer. Next base: position 869,035 of record NW_006921952.1, read on the forward strand.
TGTTACTCCCAGCAGCAGTGGATGAGTTTCAGGTGTTCCATATCCTTGTCAGCGCTTGCGATTGTCAGTATGTTTTTAAATTTAGCCATCCTAATTGGTGTGTAGTATTATCTCCTTGAATAAATTTATATATCCTTGCATACTATCTTCTAGTACTAGATTACTAAGAGAGGAATCTGAAGTCTCCAATTACAATTGTGCATTTTGGTAAGAAACACTTAAGGGAAAACCTAGAGATATTTTTAAGCAGACTTTCCATTATATGGAAGATCTGTTTTAATTGCAGACCACTTAGTTGTTTGTGGTTTTTAAGAAATTGGTCCACTTCATCTAAGACCACAAAAGGTTAGTGATCTAAGACTCTAAGAACTATGTCAATAGCCTCAATGTTGAAACATCTTAGTAGCAGAGGGTCATTTTACAGAAGCCATAATCTATATTTAAGGGCACTGACTTATCAACTTGATAGGAGCAGCTTCAGGAGTGGGGCTGGTCTTTCTGGTGTTTTCTTTTCCATTTGGGTAAGAAATCAGTGCTTTTTGTAAATAGCTCTTATTATCCACTCACCCTTTGCTTCACATGTTGATCCTCAGTTATCCCAAGAGAACAAGTAGTACTTCCCAGGAAGTCCTTTGGAACTAAACTGGCTAGTGGATGACCTGTTGTTGTTATGTGCTGTTGAGTCGGACCCGACTCATAGCGACCCTCCTTGGGTTTCCGAGGCAGTATCACTACGGAAGTAGATTGCCCCATCTTCCTTCCGAGGAGTGGCTGGTGGGTTTGAACCACCAGCCTTCTGGTTAGCAGTCAAGGGTCTTAGGCACTAAGCTACCAGAGCTCCTTAAGGGGATGTTTATAGGAGTTATCTTTGCTATATTAAAATTTAGGTATTTTTTTTCTAAAGAATGACTAAAGTAATTTTCACACATGGTAAATAAGTAACTCCAAGACTTCTACCTTCTGAGAAAAATAATAATAATACACTTTTTATCCTTTTCTCAAGCTAAGTTCTACTTTTGAAACACTGATAACTTCACAAAGTCTCCCTAAACATTCCACATGATTGCTTTCTTATGATTAACTGTATAAAGCACTCAAAATAGCTAAGTAAGAAATTCACTTGATAGGACTGCCCATTCACACAGGGGCAGCTTTTAGTACAGGGAAGGTTAGAATCTTAAATGGTGCTTACTTTATCCGGACAATTTTTGCTCAGCATAAGCGGGAAGATGCGTTGCTGTAAATACAGCCCTTTCGCTCTGTCGCTGCCATCACAGCCATACATGAAGATGTTCTCTTTCCTACTGTGGCCGTGCAGGTCACAGTATAAAAGGACCTCTCGTTTCTCCATCAGCCTACCAAGGAGAAAAAGACCACGTTACTACGCTATGCCTCTGCGTTTTTCTTCTATGAGGGCAACTATGCCAGGGTCATTTTCAAAGAAACACAATTTATCCTAGCCTTCCATTTCTCCTTCTCATCTGTGCTGCATATTAACACAAACATACGATTCTTAAAAGTCTGCAATACATTTCTACCGACCGTAGGTAAAGTCTGAATATTCTAGCCTTCCACAATCAGGCCCAGATAGACCTTTTAACCTGCTCCAAGATTTTCTCCACCAGGACCCCTCTGCCTTATTATCTGGGTCTCTGTTGTACGCAGAAAGCAGCTCACTCTGGTCTTTGCTCGTCACCTCTCACATGGATTCCACATTCCAACTGGAGTGTCTCTCTTCATCTCTGTGTCTGCAATGCTACCCCCACCCCCATCCTTCATGACTGACCTCAAGTCTCCCTTCCTCTCTGAAGAGAGGGAATGGTCCTCCTTCGAAACTCTTACAGCATTTAACACTGGTTCTGTTTAGTTGGCACTTGCCCAGATTTGGTATTTATGTCCATTAAGGGTGAGAAACACTTCAAGCCGCCTAGCCTAGTGCTATGCACATAGCAAGGACTCTGATACTTACTGAATAACTAAACAGCTGATGAGTTGGTGCTGAAGCCAAGTAATATGTAACCCTTGATTAAAGTGACAGCGAAGTCTCACTTTGAAAAGAATGGTACCAAAGCTTAAATTGATTTTTTTTCCTGGTAGAATTCTAATACATACATATATGTATATATTTAAATAATATTTTATTGTGTTTTTGGCGAAAATTTACACAGCACATGAGGTTCCCATATCACAATTTCTATACCAATTGGTCAATGCCATGAGTTACGTTCTCACAGTGTACCACCATTCTCTTTAATGACATTCTGGTTGCTCTGTTTCCAGAGCTCTAGGCTCCCTGCCCCCTTATCTTCCCATCCTTGCTTTAGAGTCACTGTTGACCTTTTGGCTCATAAATATTTTAGAGAAATGATCCCACATTTCTTAAGAGCACAACCCTTAGTGTATAATTTAGACACTCAGTGAATATTACAACCATCAAAAACAAGCTACAACAACTGAGTGATGAAAATGACTAACAGTTGAGGCTTTCAGGAGGTAACAGGTGGTGGTGGAGGTAACATGGTAGGATCATGAGCATTATTTTCCGTATCTCCAAACTTTATATAGTTATATAAGTAATATTACTATATTGTTAAATAATGAAAATTATAATTTGTTATACATGGAAGGATACATAGCACCATGTTATCAAAGGCAATTATAGTACCATAAGATGCATTACTTTTATAACAAAAATATTAAAAACCAAAACATTCTAAGCATAGCTTCTATCAGAAACAATAGTACTTTATAGTGAAATCCCAAATGGAAATCAGCTACATGTATTAATTTATTGCCCTGTTCTCCCTTGGTGCCCAATACATTCTAATTGATAACATCACATTGTCATAAAGCCAGTGATAGTTAGGTGTTTAGAAAACCAGGTTATAAACATGGTATCACGTGACGCCCTTAGACATGAAACCTACAAAACCTGTTGCCTCGAGGAGATTCCGACGCATAGTGACCCTGTAGGACAGAGCAGATCTACGTCTAGGGTTTCCTAGGCTGTGATCTTTACGGGGAGCCCTGGTGGTGCAGTGCTCAACTGCTCGGCTGTGAACCGAGAGGTCTGTGACCACCAGCTGCTCTGTGGGAGAACGAGGAGCAGGGCTCCCATGCAGATCCACGGCCTTAGAAAGCCTCCGGGTGGCTCATGCGTCCTGCAGGATTTGGGGTTGGAATTTGCTCAACGGCAATGGCTGTTCTGAATCTTCATGGAAGCAGACCGCAAGGCCTTGTCCCCTGTGGAGTGGCTAATGGGGTTGAACCGCCAAACTTTCAATTCACAACTGACTGCTTAAGCACTGCGCCCCCAGGGCTCTTTATGTATGAAACTTACTGAATATTTTCTAAACAAAAAGTTCCTCATTTTTAATATCTTTCCGTTTCTTATACGTGAATCAAAAGAAACTTCTACTTCCGAGTGATTGATTCCTAAAGAGATGCGATCGCTTCGGAAGTGTTTCCTTTCGGATCTTACACTAAGATCTCTCCCTCTTATTCTCACACACAGGTAGCTCCCACTCGCACTGGGGTTCCACTCCCACAACAGGATAGTAAGGCAGTTCTGATGGGAGATGAATATCTCATTATTATTTTTTTTTCAGTTTTCATTATTGTCTTTTATTATCAGTATCGTTATAAACCTAATCTTTGAACATCTATGAGTGAACATCTGAGAATCAGAACATTAGCTGACAATGTGCAGCAACACTGTAAGTAGTGTCTTTTACCAATGCTAAAGTGTGCCCCTGCCTCCAAAACAAAAGATGGTCCTAAGTGCAGACTGAGGTAATTAGAATCCATGCTGAGTTTGGGACTACCTGTACTATACACATAAATTCAGTATTAGTTGTGCTTGGTGGTCACCTTTCCACAAATATGTGACCTCCTCTCCTCCTTACCTGCCTGCTATCAACTGCCTACGGTCCTTCTCTTGTAAATCTTTCAGAAACTTACTGAGTAGGCTCCTGCCTTAACTTTCTCACAAACTGAGAAAAGCTGAGACATGTCCATCTCCATAGAGACATGCCAAGGGGCTTTGGCGTGCAGTCCACCTCGTGTTAGACCAAGGGTCCTTAATGTCAATGAGCAGTAGGTAGACAATATACATTCTTCAGTGGGCATCCCACCAGCTACCCTTTTATGGGGCAAAAAAAACTACACATTTCATTTTGGAATAATTTTAGATTTGCTAAAAGTGCAAAAATAGTGCTGAGAGTTCCTGTACTCTTGGAGTCACGACCTTACATAACCATGACCCAGAGTCTGAGTCATGACCCAGAGGGTCACGATCTCCATAACCATGGCATGCTGTCAAAGACCACGAAGCCAACACTGTACACGACTATTAACTCTCATCTTTGTCTCCACTTCACTGAGGTCCTGCTTCAGCCCAGAATCCAATCCAGGATGTATGACCTCAAGTGTGCTCAGTTCCTTTTTCAGACAGTTTTCTATCCCCAGGAGGAGGAGGAGGTCATGGGTTTTCTTACATCATGTAAACATTTCTCAAATGTTACATCATAAATCTACCACATTTACAATAGGTATGACACCAGGGCTCAGCCCCTTTTGTAGAGACCTGCACTTCACACCCTTTGCTTCCAAGCAGACACAAGGATTAGCAAGACCATGAGCGCTGAGGCTGAACTGCCTGAGACAATCAGACCTCTCCAAGGCCCCTCTGAGGGCCCAGAAGTATCCTGGGTCCTCAGCCCTGAGACAGGACCCTTGTACCAAAGCTGACTGGGATAATCTATAAAAGTTCACCAAGAATTTTCACATCCTATCTAATCCAACTAACAAGTCATTTTTCCTTTTTCCTTTGAGGAAGCACTCTGAGTGCATTTAGGGATTTCTATGTTCCAGGTCCCATTCATTTCCTCATTTAAGCCTCCCACCTGTGGTAATATTTTTATTCCCATTTTACAGATGACAAAACTGAGACTTAGACTGGTTTTCCAATTGCTTGAGGTCATACAGTTAGTAAATGATATAGTGGGGATTCCAATCTGAGATGCTTAGGCCTGGGTCCATGCCCATAAAACTTAAGAGGTTTTGAACTTGGAACGGGTGTCCTCTGATACCAGGAGGTCTTTCTCCTGTGCCACAGACACATCTCTGAGGGTCACGACCTGAGCCTGTCGAAGAATTCAACTCGTCATTCCAAAACTGTTTATACTATGTGCATTTTACTGCTCTAGATTCTTTGGAGAATTTAAAGTTGCTCAATTCCAGTTTTCCAAGGGGAAGTAAGACTAGTGTACGTGAAATAAATTATATAACCTGATAATCAAAAGATCCAACAACAATGATCACCACAGTACTAAAGTCTTCTGTGACATAGAGCTCATGTTCACGTGCAAGGGACCCTAGGGTCCCCAGTAAGTATCAGTGCTGCCATCAGCTTCAGCAAGATATCATTTGAGATATGCAAGTTTAACCATTAGTTTCAAGACATTCTAGAATCTGTTCTGTTTAAGGGAAGGCATGTGAATCCAGTGGCCTCACGTTGTAAGGCTGTGGAACCAAGCAGTGGGGGAAAAAGTGAAGCAGCCATTGCTAAACTCTCTTAAGGAAAGCTAGAGACAAGGAAGGGGATCGTGGGATCAAAATTCTTACTACCAAGCTTGCTAAAGGAGCAGGGTGGTAACTTGAGGCTTATTTTACCTACGGATCATGTTCCGGGTATACCAAACAGAAGGAAAAGATTCCTTCAGGACAGATGTATAGCTACGGTTTAAATCCCGTCCAGCTAAGGAACACCGATAATTGCCCACAATCACACCATCTGGATTCAGCATGGGTACCACCTTGAAGATAAAAGTGTCCCGAAGCAACTGCGCATCACTTGAGTCTCCTAAAATATAATCTAGGAAGCCTTTCATGATCCATGAACTGTTGGTTTCTCCTGGATGGACCCTCGCGGTCAGAATCACGGCCTTGCGCTGTCTTGGCTCCGTGATCTTCAAGGGGTTAGTGATCGTTAAGACGTACACCATGTTCCTAGCGAGCGTGTGGCACAAGACACGGATTTTACAAAACTTGGAGCGCACGGGGTCACCATTGATGCCAGAAAGGTAGTCCTGCAGGTTGGAGTAAGTGTACGGGTAGCAGTGAGCAAAGTAGCACGTATCCTTGTTGTGCGGAAACTGAAAGGTCCACGTCAGAGAGAAATAGTGGCGCCCATCTTGCCCCAGGTTGTTCCTGTAATACTTGATTTGGTCTCCCACCCTCTTCCAGCCAACATGATGAGCCTCGGCTTCCTTCTCGGAATAGAAGAGAGGGCGCATGCCTCGATTGTACAGACTAGCAGGCTTGGTGAAGTTGACGATCGTGAACCTGTAGGCTATGCCTGCTTGGGTGTTTGTGACTTGGAAGTAGTACCACTGGGTGTGTTTATTTGTGAAGAGGTCCGGACGCACAGTCAACTGGTACTCGTATTCTGCCCTAATACACAGAAGGAAAGGGAGCAAGCACACGAGATGTCAAGACGACATTCAAGGTTAAATTAAATTAGGAAAATTATTTTATTTTCATTACACATAGAAAGCTTTTCTTTAAGATACACTTATTGATTGCTGCTGCATTGTAAATTTTGGTCAATGACATGAGACAAAGTATATGTGAACTGCTGTATGAAAAGTGAATTTACTCTCTAAATCTTCACCCAAATCCTAATAAAAAGAAAAAAAAAAAAAAAGATACACTTATTGAGGCAGCCCCCAGTAGCAAGTGATTGCTTAAGAGAAGCCTTTTGAAATTCTTTCATTAGATGAGAAACCATTGCTCCGCTAATTCTAAAGAAAGTCTCGTATTCCTTTGTCTTTAGAAAACACAGACAAACACGGACATTTAATAAAAAAATCATTTTGATTCAAGTATGTTTCCTATAAAAGAAATGACCAAACAACTCTTGAAACAAAGTTCCAATACTTCCTTTTTTGCTACATCTTCTCTTTTCTGTTAGAGACTAATTCCAGAGATCTGAAGTAACCACTGCTGAGAAACGTTTAAAAACACATACAAATTAATATGATCACATAGATTACAAAATTTTAAACTCCTTGAGGACAAGGACCATATTTGATGACTATCTGTACGCTCATGTTTAGCACATTGAAGATGTCCAAATAAAGGCAAAAACAGTGATTTCATTGGTACCTCACTTACCTACCTAACAATCTTATCTGGTTAGTTGTGACTTGTTTTCTTTACTAAACAGGTTTCTACTCTATCAACACTAGACACTTAGTGTGTATAGTGTGTGTGTATGGTTATAAAGAATAACTTGGGAATAGATGAAAAAAGACTGCAAAATCTTTATAGCTGCTGAGCCCAGGTAATGGGTGTAGGTAATTAATATAGAATTGTACTGTGCTCTCTACTGTAGTGTATCTTTACAATTTTTCATAATAAATAAACATTTTTTTTTAAAAAAAGAATGCCCTTGGGCAACATGTTCCTAAAGCATATTTAGGGAACACTCATCCCAAGAACTCAAACCAAAACTCACTGCCATCGAGATGATTCTGACAAATAGAACCCCATTGGGTTTCCAAGACTTTGAATCTTTACAGAGGCAGACTGCCTCATCTGCCGTGGAGCAGCTGGTGGGTTCAACACACCAACCTTTTGGTTGGCAGCCAAATGCCTTAACCACTCTACCACCAGAGCTCAGTCCATTGAAAGTTTGAGCAGCACTGTATGTGTGTCATGAAACACATTAGCCTACTGAAAATATAGTCCCTTGCTTAACTTAAACTCACAGTCTCAAAATTATTTGAACTAAGAACCCTTTTTGCACCTTCTATCCCTGTAATGAAAGGTGGTGTGCAGTGGTTAAAGCATTTAGCTGCCAACCAAAACATGTGACTGCTCCCAGAAGGCTGGCGGTTTAAACCCACCAGCCACTTTGCAGGATACAAATGAGGCAGTCTGTTTCCATAAAGATTTATAGCCTTGGAAAACCCTATGGGGCAGTTATACTCCATCCTATAGGGCTGCTATAGGTCAGAATCTACCCTTTGATTTTGGTTTGGTATCCCTGTAATAATTTCTCATTAACATTTATATTTCAAGGAACTATAGGTGGCACGGGAGCTCTGGTAGCATAGTGGCTAAGGCACTTGACTGCTAACCAGAAGGCTGGCAGTTCAAACCCACCAGCCACTCCTTGGAAGGAAGATGGGGGCAATCTACTTCCGTAGTGATACTGCCTCGGAAACCCAAGGAGGGGTCGCTATGAGTCGGGTCCGACTCGACGGCATATAACAACAACAACAACATAGGTGGCACAGTGCCTATGGCATTTACTGTGAAACAGAAAGCTGCCAGTTCAAGCCCACCAGCTGGAAGGAAGATGAGGCAATCTACTTCCGTAAAGATTTACTGCCTTGGAAACCCAATGAGGGTCACTGAGTCGGAATCAACTCGATGGCAGTGGATTTGGTTTGGTTTGCGTTTAATGTATAGTAAGAACTTTAGGGTACAGAAAATAACAGACAGTTGATAGTCTAGCTCCTTAAATAAAAGCAATTAAAACCTACACTTTGACTACCTTCTGTAGGTTACCACTCTCAAATCTTGCTTCAAATATCAGCGTGTTGTCACAGTCACCCACGGGCTGCTTCAGCGGTGTTCGGTTGCCCCCCACTCGAGAATACACAAAACAGGGTTCTTTGTAAGCTGATGAGAGAAGACCATAGAGACACAAGCCATGATTGAAGCACACGGACTATTATGAATACAGTTCGGAGCTAGAGTGAAAGTAATTAAAGTTCCAGTAAAGATAGAAAAGTTTAAAGTAATCTGACATGATTTATATAGCTTTACCTTGTGTAGTTCAAGTTCTGACTAGACTAAATCAACCTCTCTACCCCTAACTCATACACAACTTCAAGGCCCAGCACCTAGAAAGTTCCACCCACTTCCAAGTCAGAAACCATTTACCAATGATTCTACTGACACACGGAAGATGCACACCATTTGACAAAGAAAAATTACAAGGCATACAAAAAAGCAAGGAAAATCTCCTAGTGCACCGTCAAAAGGCAGGGCCATCAAGACAACCAGACTCAAATATGATAAAGGTGTTAGGGCGATCAGATAGGAAATTTAAAGTAACCATGACAAGTATAGGAACTCAGGTGGCGTAGTGCCTTAGACATGTGACTGCTAACCAGAAGGCTGTCAGTTCAAACCCACCAGCCACTCTTCAGAAGGAAGTAGGGGCAATCTACTTCCGTAGTGACCCTCAGAAACCAAAGGAGGGGTTGCTATGAGTTGAAATCAACTCGACGTCAGTGAGTTTCCTATTTTTTTTTTTTTTTAATAACAAGTATGGGAGCTCTGGTGGCATAGTGCCTAAGGCATATAACTGCTAACCAGAAAGCTGGTGGTTCAAATCCACCAGCCACTGGGCAATCTACTTCATAGAGATACTGCCTCAGAAGTGTATAAGGGCTACAGTGGAAAACGTAAAAACATGCGAGATCACATGATTATATGTTTAGCAGAAAGCTGAATGAAAAGAAAGTTCAAGTAGCTATATTAATATCAGACAAAGTAGACTGCAGGGATACAGCTACAATAACCAACATGGTGGTATTAGCATAAGAACCAACAGACTAATGAGGAGTCTAGAAATCAGCCCACACATAAATGGTTAATTGACATTCAGTAAAGGTGGTCAAAGGAGCTGTGGTGGTGCAAGTACCTAAGGCATCTGACAGCTAACCAGAAGGTTGGCGGTTCAAACCCACCATCCACTCTGTAGAAGGAAGACAGGGCAATCTACTTCCATAAAGATTTATTGCCTCAGAAACCCAATGGGGTTTGCTATGAGTTAGAATCGACTCAATGGCAGTGGGTTTTTTTTTTTTTTTTTTTTTTTTTTTTTTTTTTTAATTTTTATTGTGACCTTGGTGAAAGTTTACAGGGCAAATTTACTTTCCATACAGCAACTCACATACACTTTGTCTCATGATATTGACTACAATTTACCACAATGCAACAGCTCCCCTCCCATTTCCTCCCCAGAGTTACCTCTTCCCTGTGTCTTTCCCTCCTGTTTTGGTTCCCTAGTGCCACTCCGACAAGAATATACCACAAGGGGGATGCCCCTAACAAGCAGGAGTTTATTCTCTTACAGTTCGGGAGGCTAGAAGTGCCAGACTCTAGGGGCTGGGTGAAAGCTAACTGACCTTGGGTTTCAGCTCTGCTTCTTGCTCCCAGCCCACTGGAGCTAGAGGCATCTTTTCACTCAGGCAGCTACTGGCTACTGAGGCTAACAAGCCTAAGGCCAACAAATAAAATGGCACAGTCCTGATGTTACCAAACCACATGGCAGGCCATTGATTCAAGTCCATTGAAAGTCCCAAGATTGGCAGAACATGGCAGGCTGCTGAACAACAACACAGCTACATGCAGGGTTCAGACATGCCAGAAGCTGGAGACTATTCCCAAAGCTGTTTCTTATATACGGGAAGCAGATCACGTCCCTAAGGCAGCTACTCAGCTGCTCACAGTAGATTCCACCATGGAGCTGATTACCAGTCTCATCATGGGGAATACTACATCCAGCTGCCCAGCCACTCAACCAGGCCTAGCCAAGTTGACACACAAACTTAACCACCACCGCTCCCATGCACTCCTGCCTCCGAGCTGTCTTCCTATGCATACACAACCCTTCTACTCTCCCATGATTGATCTCTCCAAGGAGTGTATCCACCTAATGCAAATGTTCAGCTCACATGCCTGTCTTTTGATTGGCTGGAAGCCATAGGAGTGGGTTAAATTCCAGACCTGAAGGGCAGCTAGGGGCCATAGTCTCAGTGGTTCCATCAGGCTCTATCAGACCAGCAAACCTGGTCCTTTTTTTAAAAAATGATTTTGTTCCACATTGCTCTACCACCCTACCCGGGATCTCAGTAGGAGATGAGGTTAACAGTGGTTAACCTCCGAGTGGTTAACAGTGGTGGCCAGGCACCATCTCATTCTTCTGGTCTCATAGTCATATAGGCTGAGGACTGCATGATGTACTTGGACTAATTGTTTCCATGGAGCTTTGGTTTTCTTCATTCTTCATTGTTCTGGATGAGAAGAGACCCATCGTTGCATCTAGCTGGCGACTTGCAAGCTTTTAAGATCCCAGTTGCTACTCACCAAAGTAGGAAATGGAGCAATGTTTTCATGTGGTATGTTCTGCCAACTGAGCTTGATGTCCCCTGTGACTATGGTCCCGAGTCCATAGGTCCAACTACTTGCTCCCTCTGGCTAGCTGGCTGTGGCCAAGAAGTGACTACAACCATGCCCCCTGTCAGCTCTACTGTATACCTGGGAATTCTTACAGAACACACTGATATACTTGTAGAAACACTGTCTGCCAACCCTACACATGATCATGAGCACATTCCCCCCTGGACAGACATACCTAACAGTTCAGCCTGTCCACTCCTCTATCCATCCATGGATCAATGTTTGCCTTCACTGACAACACAGTACTGTATATGCAAAAGTTCATCTTTGTTGTCTGCACCTCCTATGCACCTCTCTATGTCTTCCTCCTCCTCAATGCCACTATATTGATCACTCACATTTGGTATACTGCCCTTCTAGTCATCCAAATCAACACTTGTCTTTACCTATCTAATAGTGTTTCCTTCCCTCCCCTCCCACCCCTGGTAACCAACAAAGAAAATTTCCTTCCATATATAAACCTTTCAGTGACTTTTTACAATAATGGATTAATACAATATATGTCCTTCTGTGATTGACTTATTTCACACAGCATAATATCCTGCAAGTTCACCCACATTATGCATTGTTTTGCAGATTCTACACTATTCTTTAGGGTTGCATAGTATTCCACTGTGTGTATGTACCATCGTTTGGTTACCCGTTCCTCTGCTGATGGGCACCTGGGTTGCTTCCATCTTTTGGCTATTGTAAATAGTGCTGCGATGAACACGAGTGTGCATATGTCTGTTCTTGAACTGGCTCTCGCTTCTTTAGGATATACACCTAGTAATGGAATGGCTAGGTCAAATGGTATTTCTAATTTCAACTTTTTAAGGAATTGCCATACCACTTTCCACAGTGGTTTTATCATTTTACAGTCCCACCAGCAGCATATGAAAGTCCCTATCTCTCCTCATCCTTGCCAGCATTTGTTATTTTCTGTCTTGTTGAACTTTGCTACTAGTGCTGGGGCCACATGGTATCTCACTGTTGTTTTGATTTGCATCTTTCTAATGGCTAATGATCATGAATATTTCTTCATGTGTTTGTTGGCTGCCTGAATATCCTCTTTGGTGAAGTATCTACTCATGTCTTCTGCCCATTTTTAAACTGGATTATTTTTCTTTTTGTTGTGGAGGTGCTGGAGTTTTCTATAAATTCCGAAAATAAGTCCCTTGTCAGATATGTCATTGAACAGCAGTTGGTTTTAAGGTGGTCAGGCAACTGCATAAACCGTTGGGGAAGAAAATAAGCCTCGGGAGACATCAACTGGCAAACGAGGACAACTACAAACCAAAAAGAGGGAAAATACTGTGTAGTTACACATCTTCTAAATGGTAAGGAAGTCAAGAGAGTTGCAAGATAGAATAGACTGTTCTAAACTCGGGGAGAAAATTATAAATCACAGGGTAACCTCAAAGAAAAATGATAAACCTTCACATCACAATAAAAAAGAGGACAAACACAAATATTCAGCAAATACT
>NW_006921952.1:882252-882770 GCF_000298275.1 Orycteropus afer afer
ACCCAATGAAAGAGCCCCAAAATACATAAATCAGACTTTAAAAGAGTTGAAAAGGCAAATAGATGACTCCACAGTCATAGTGGGAGACTCTAATAAACCACTTTCAATGAAAGACAGAACAATTGGAAAGAAACTGAACAAAGATGCAGAAGAGCTAAACAACACAATCCACCAACTTGACCTTATACACATCTACAGAGCACTTCACCCAATAACAGCATAATATACATTCTTTTCCAGTGCATATGGAACATTTTCCATGATACACCATGTGTTAGCCCATAAAGCAAGCCTTAATAAATTTAAAAACATTGAAATACTGCAAAGAATCTTCTCAGATCATAATGCTATCAAATTAGTAATTAACAATGGAAATTAGAAATTAACAATGTGTTTACAGAAAAAGTAAATACATGGAAACTGAACAACACCCTCCTTGAGAAAGACTGGGTAAGAGAAGAAATAAAAAATGAAATTCAAAAATTCCTTGAATCAAATGAGAATGAAAACACAACATA
>NW_006921952.1:888620-912124 GCF_000298275.1 Orycteropus afer afer
TTAGCAGTCAAGTGCCTTAGCCACTATGCTACCAGAGCTCCCCATTAGCCATTAGAGAGATGCAAATCAAAACAACAATGAGATACCATCATGCCCCAGCACTACTAGCAAAGTTCAACAAGACAGAAAATAACAAATGCTGGTGAGGATATGGAGAGATTGGGACTCTCCTACACTGCTAGTGGGACTGTAAAATGGTACAACCACTGGGCAAAGCAGTATGACGATTCCTTCAAAAGTTGGAATTAGAAATACCATTTGATCCAGCCATCCCATTACTAGGTATATATCCTAAAGAAGTGAGAGCCATGACAACAGACTTTTGCACACCCATGTTTATTGCAGTAGTATTTACAATAGCCAAAAGATGGAAACAACCTAGGTGTCCATTAACTGAGGAATGAATAACCAAAGTATGGTACATACACAAAATGGAATTCTATGCAACCCTAAAGAATAACGTAGAATCTGAAAACACCGCATAATGTGGACAAATTTGGAGGACATTATGCTGAGTGAAATAAATCAATCACAGAAGGACAAATATTGTACTAGTCCATTGTTGTAAAAGTCAAGGAAAGGTTTATATATGGAAGGAAATTTTCTTTGTTGGTTACCAGGGATGGGAAGTGAGGATAAGGAACACTGTTCAATAGGTAGAGATATGTATTGATTTGGGTGAAGAGAAGGGCAATGTATTAAATGTGAGTGATCAACATGGTGGCATTGAGGAAGAGGAAGACATAGAGAGGTACATGGGAGGTACAGACAACAAAGATGAACCCTTTTGCACATACAGTACAGCATTGTCAGTGAAGGCAATCATGGGTATATGGGTGCATAGATGGGTGGACAGGGTGAACTATTAGGTATGTCTATGAAGTGGGGAGTGTACCCAAGACCATATATAGGGTTGGCAGACAACAGTCCTATAAGTCTATTTGTATGATCTGTAAGAATTCCTAGGTGTATAGTAGAGCTGACAAGGGACAAGGTTGTAATCACTTCTTGGTCACAGCCAGAGGGACCGAGTAGTTGAACTGGTGGACTTGGGACCACAGTTGCAAGGGATATCAAGCTTAACTGGCATACTACCCAAAACATTGTTCCACCTCCTACTTAGGCGAGTAACGACTGGGATCTTAAAAGCTTGCAAGCAGCCATCTAGTTGCAATGATGGGTCTCTCCTTGTCCAGAGCAAAGAAGAATGAAGAAAACCAAAGATTCTTGGAAAGAATTAGTCCTAGCAACTGGTATACCATGTGATCCACAGCCTATACGACTGTGAGACTAGAACTGGATGGTGCCCGGCTACCACTGTCAACCACTCAGAGGGGGATCTATGTAGGAGATCCTGGATAGAGAGGGAGAACAATATGGAACAAAACTCAAAATCATTTGGGAAAAAAAAAAATGGGAGGGGGAGACCAGGTTTGCTGGTCTGACAGAGCCTGATGGAACCACTGAGACTATGGCCCCTAGCTGCCCTTCAGGTCTGGAATTGAACCTATACATGTGGCTTCCAGACAAACAAAAGACAAGCATATGAGTTGAACATTTACCTGAGGTAGATAAACTCCTTGGAGAGAACAATTATGGGAAAAAGAAGGACTGTTTATGCACAGGGAGACAGCTCAGGGGGCAGGAGTGCATGTAGGGATGGACACGGGGAAGATGTAACTATCAGGAGGAAGAGGGAGGGGAGCTGTTGCATTGGGGTAAATTGTAGTCAATGTCATGAGACAATGTGTGTGTGTGTATGGAAACTGAATTTATTCTGTAAATTTTCCCCCCAATCCCCCCCCCCCCCCCCAAAAAAAAAACACCTCGACCCCTATTCCAAACAATTCACAAGATGAATTGCAGACATAAATGTAAAAGCTAAAAAACAAAGTTTCTAGTATAGGACATAGGTGATCTGTCAGACCTGACTCATAGCGACCCCTCCTTGGGTTTCTGAGGCAGTATCACTATGGAAGTAGATTGCCCCATCTTCCTTCCGAGGAGTGGCTGATGGGTTTGAACCACCAGCCCTCTATTTAGCAGTCAAGTGCCTTAGGCACTACACTACCAGAGCTCTGATCTTGGGAAAAGGAATGATTTATTTAAAAAGACATAAACTGCATTAAACTTGAAAGAAAAACAATTGCTAACTGACTTTATCACAATGTAAATGTTCTACTTGTCAAGACACTGTTCTGAAATGAAAAGGCCCACCACAGGCGGAAAGACAACACTCACAAGACAAGGATCTGAAAAGGATTTACGGTTTCAATATATGTCAATCACAAAAAGACAACTCAGTGCACGTGGACAAAGTATGTGAACACACACTGCACAAAAGAAGGTATGTGAACGCCCAATAAACACATGAGAAAGTGCTCACCATTGTTAGCCATCAGAGGGATGCAAATTAAACTCACACTACGGTACCACCTCCTGTCCATTAGAGTGACGAAAATGAAAAATCGGGCAATGCCAAAAGCTGACAATGGGAAGAAACTGGAACTCTCACAGAATGCTGATGGCAGTGAAAAGTGGTGCAACTGCTTTGGGACAATTTGAGGTAATTTCTTAGGATGTGAAACCTATACTTACCTTATGACTTGGCAATTCTACTTATAGGTACTCAGCCAAGAAACATGAAAGCAGAGAGTCCACAAAAGATTTGCACATGAAGGTTTAAGAACATTTAATCTGCAATAGCTCCAAATTGTAAATAATTCGAATGTCCATAAACAAATTGTGAGTCTTAATGATGACCTACTATTCAGCAATATAAAGCAATCAACAACTGATCCACAGCTGTAGGAAAGCTACCATGCCGAGACAAAGAAGCTAGGTACAAAGGTGCACACCCCGAATGACTGCAGGACCCTGTGTGACCTGTGTGACCCTGAAGAGCAGGAAAACAGTGATAAAAATCGGATGCCATCTGGGCTGGAGACTGCCCAGCCAAGGGCAGGTGGGGGCTTCTTGGTATCTTCAGAGTGCCACTGCTTACATGAGTGTCTGTATTGTTTTAAACTCATAGAAGTGTGGCCTTATGTCCACTATAAACAGCAATACAAATCTAACTAAGAGATTAGCCCAGTTGCCAAACTGTTTTACAGAAATAAGCCTCACTGTGGACCCACCATCTTCAGCCAGATAAACCACAATGTCATCCTTGGA
The DNA here is from genome assembly GCF_000298275.1 of Orycteropus afer afer. Taxonomy (NCBI): domain Eukaryota; kingdom Metazoa; phylum Chordata; class Mammalia; order Tubulidentata; family Orycteropodidae; genus Orycteropus; species Orycteropus afer. The sequence continues at coordinate 891,795 of NW_006921952.1, forward strand.
GTTTGGATAAAGGGGTTCCATCTCCAGGCCTGTGGGGGTATACATTGGCTCAGGATAAGGAGTCCAATCTGACAAAAGCAAAAAAAAGAAAACATCTTTTGAATATGATCTTAAAGTCAAACAGAAAAAATTTCATTATGTATTTACAAATGACTCATTGGTAGACTGAGGCTAATTTTAGTGTTTATGTAGGGCTGGATTTTACCAAGGGTTCACTGGACATAATATCAACATTGTCACTTATAACCATGCCTTTCATCTGCACCTTGTTCTACATGATTGTTAACTGGCTCATGATTATTTCGTTCTCACTATAGATTTGACTAGAGCTCTGGTAGTGTAGTGCCTAAGGCACTTGACTGCTAACCAGAAGGCTGGTGGTTCATACCCACCAGCCACTCCTTGGAAGGAAGACTGGGCAGTCTACTTCCATAGTGATACCGCCTCGGAAACCCAAGGAGGGGTCACTATGAGTCGGCTGACTCGACAGCACTGAGTGAGAATCCTGATACAACTGTGAATTACTATGTTTTGTAGGGTTAACTCAACAATATAAAACCAAGTAAGTGATAACAAGAAAGCCAGACACAAATATAATTAAATAGGTAAATATATAAAATATAAATATATAATTATAATCATCATTAAATATTATAATTATAATTAAATATAATTAAAAAGTGAGATATTTAATAACTGCAAACTTAATCAACTCAAGTAAAATTTACTAGTGCACTTGTAACACAGCATCTACTCTGCACACTGGGAATTTCAATGCTTTGCCTGTGTGCATGCTTGTTTTCAAAAGTAGCACGGTAGCCAGACTTCTGAGTTAGAGAGAATGAAAGATTTCATTTATCTCTGCTTATGTCCTTCTTTAAGTTTATAGCAGCACTTACTAGTAAAAAAAAAAAAATCTTTATTGTAAATTAACATGAAACTATTATAAGAACTGCAGAAAGCTCTTGAACATCCGGGCGAACGCTGCAGTGAGATTTTCCGAAGTACCCTCACTGAAGACCATATATATACATTGGGTTCAAGTTTACAGAGCAAATTGGTTCCCATTCGGCAATCCACACACATTCTGTGACATTTATTCAATCCCCACATGGTAACAGCATGTTTCCCACTTCCTCCCTACACCCATCCCTTCCCTTCCTCTTCCCTTCTCATCCCCTTCCGCCTTCCTAGCTCTGTCCCTGGGCAAGTGCTGTCTTCTTGATCTCACATGCTTGATTGTTCTAATGAGTGTTCTAATACCTTCCTGATATTACTGTTCACCTGAGAGGTCTATCATTTGGCTGACAGTTGAGTCCCAGGGTTAAGCTCAGTTCCTAGCTTAAAGGGTGTCTTAGGGCCACAGTCTCAGAGGCTCCTCTAGTCTTCATCAGTCTAGTAAGCCTGCTCTTTTTCATGATTGAGTTTTGTTCCACATTCCCCCCCACTCTATTCAGGACCTCTTTTGGGGATCCCTTTCAGAGTACCATCTAGTTCCTCGGACAGAAGACTACATTTTGAGAATGCATCTTAACCCACTTCAGACTAGTTCTTCACTTTCCTTGTCCCATGCCTGCTAAAACTGTGATCTGCATTGTATTTGAAACAGAGTAGACAGTTAAATGCTGGTAAACTGGATGGATGGATGAATAACAAACTCAGATGGGGAACTTATCTATACACACCTCCCATTTAAATGATGCGTGCTGGTTATGGCCATAAGTGTCTTAGAATCTGCAATCTCTTCACTGTACACAGCAGGGATTTGGGCTGGAAATGAAGTTTTCCCAGATTTTTTGAGTACTGTACATTCAAGAATGCCACCTGAAATGGACTCAAACATCTACGTGCGTGCCTGATATCGACTCTTCTTGATTATTACCCGTGGTAGCTTTTGCAGGTGTCTTTATGTCAAATAGCCTGGCAGGATGTATATTCCTTTAGCATCTTTTCATTATCAGAATCTCCTGCTAGCCTTGTTGATGTCTGACATCCAGAAACCATTTGAAGAAGGTAGTGGTCATCTCTGTCCCAAGAGAACTCAGAGGCCTGCGTGTAACAATGTTCTGTTTTCCAGTTCTCATAAAACTTGAGGTGCCAGAATGGCACTGTGTTCCTCCAAGTTCTCTGTGGTTCAAAGCCACAGTTGCAGAAGAATGTCACACTCGCTCAGCATTCCCCACGTGACAGGAGCACCCAGTCACCCCCACTTCTAACGGAGCACCTCATGAAGTTTTTTGCTTTGCTTCACCTCCTTTCTCTGCAGGCCTGAGATCTAGGTGGGAGGTCAATGTCTGAGACAACATAGTGCCCTCTGCCCTACAGCAGACACTTCATTGTCTTTTAAGAAAAAACAAAGAAAAGAAACATCTCTCATGCAAATAAGAACTCCTCAAAGCCCAAACCACCAGTCTAGCACGCAGGCCTGGGCATATGTAAAATAATTTAACTTAAAGCTGAGCCCTGTACAAAAATGAATGCAGAGGGCGGCTCTTGCAAAACTCAAAAGGGAATTTTGTTTTCAAGATTTTCATTTGTGTGGTGGCCTCCCTCCTCCCACCCCAGCCTTTATTAGATGAGTTTGTGTTCTGTTCTCTCTGTGAACAATACTGTTCTGGGTGGTGACAATAGAACATCACTTATTCAGAAATTCAAGAAATGCAGACTTCGGAAAGTGTCTTCATGATGGTAAATCCAAATCCGTGGGATACAGTAATTTGCCCTAGATATGTCATCCTTTCATGGAAGGAAAATGTCATAAAAATGAACAGCTCCAAGACTAACTTAAAAGACCACAATGGGCTTGGTTTCCTGTTTGTTTGTTTTGATTTTTTGGTTTAACTGACTGAAGAATAAAGTTGGAAGACTGATACCACACAGTTTCAAGACTTCTTATAAAGGCAGCAATCAGGACAGTGTGGTATTGATGAAAGAACAGACAAATAGGTCAGTGGAGCAGGATGGAGAACCCGGAAATAGACTTGCACAAATATTGTCAACTGATGTTTGAGAAAGGAGCAAAAGTGGGTCAGTGAAGAAAGGGCAGTCTTTGCAACACATGGCACATGCACACGTATGTGCACAGAAAGATAGAGATGCAGGCCTTATACCTTGCACAACATTTAACTCAAGACGGACTGTAGACATGAATGTTAAACAAAAAACTACACAACTTCTAAAAAGTAATACAGGAGAAAATCTAGGTGGCCTTGGGCTTGGCAACGAGTTTTTAGATACAACACCAAAAGCATAATCCATAAAAGGAAAAAGGGGACTTCATTAAAATGAAAAACTTCTGTTCTGTGAAAGATACTTTTAAGTATGAATGAAAAGATAAGCCATAGATTGAGAAAAAATATTTTCAAAACTAATAAAGAACTTGTTTTCAAGATATACAAGAACTTTTAAAATGCAACAAGAAAACTAACCACCCAATCAAAACATGGGCTAAAGATCTGGCCAGTGACCTCACCAAAGAAGATACACAGGTGATGAGTAAGCACATGAAAGATGTTCAACGTCATATGTAATTGTTGTTGTTATTTGCCGTCGAGTCGGCCCCGACTCATAGCGACCCCTTCTTGGGTTTCCGAGGCAGTATCACTACGGAAGTAGGATTGCCCAACCTTCCTTCCAAGGAGTGGCTGGTGGGTTTGAACCGCCAGCCTTCTGGTGAGCAGTCAAGTGCCTTAGCCACTATGCTACCAGAGCTCCTTCATATGTAATTAGGGCACTGAAAATCAGAACCACAGTGAGACAGCACTACACACCTGTCAACATGGCGAAGATAAAAAGCAGTGACACCCAAATGCTGGCAAGGTGCAGAGAAATCAGATCACTAACAAAGAAGAAAGACATTTTCAATTAACATTATTTCCCTTTCTAAAACAACAATACAAATAAACACAGATGGTTTTAGGGTAATCCCACCAAATTTTAAAAGAATAGTTAATTACAGAAATATTTAAACTATTTTCGAACACAGTGAAAGGAGCTCTGTTGGCATAGTGCCTACCGCATTTGACTGCTAACTGGGTTGTGGTTCAAACCCACCAACCACTCTGTGGAAGGAAGACAGGGCAATCTACTTCTGTAAAGATTCATCGCCTCAGAAACCCAGTGGGGGTCGCTGTGAGAAAGAACTGACTCAATGGCAGTCAGTCTGGTTTGTTTGTTTGTTTGTTTGTTTAGAACATAGAGAAGCAACCCTGCATAAGATTTATACAATAACTGAAAAAAAGGCACAAAAGTTAGAAAATTACAAATCAAATTTGTAAATATTAAAGTAAAAATCCTGTATAAAATATTAGCAGTCAGAATTCAACATGCTAAAAATAAAATACAATGACCAAGAACAGTTATTCTAGGATATGCAGCTAGTTCAATATTAAGAAACCTATTACTTCACCAAAGAGTTAAGTCAAAAGAGAACATCATTATGATCTCTCCTCTCCATAGATATTGACACGGCATTTAATAAAAGTTAGTACTTATTCCTGGTAAAGTCTCGATAATATAAGACTAACTGGATAATATAAGACTAACCGTTTCTTAATGGGATCAAAAGAAATACATTTCAAATCCAAAGCCAACATTTCGCATAGTAAGAATACACTAAAAGTGCTCCCATTAAGGAGAGGAGCCAGATCAAAGTACCACTAGCATATGACATTTCCTTAAAGTACCAGTCGAAGGAGCTCTGGTGGTATAGTGGTTAAAGCATTAGGCCGTTAACCAAGAGGTTGGTGGTTCAAAATCACCAGCGATCCTCTACGGAAGAAAGATGAGGCAGTCTGTTTCTGTAAAGATTTATAGCTGTGGAAACCCAATTGGGTTGTTAAAAGTTGGAATCAACTTGATGGCAGTAAGTTTGGTTTGGAAAGTACCAATAAATGCATTTAGTCAGGAAAAACATGAGGTACCAAATTAGAAATGAGAAGATGTAAGTACAGTATCACCAGACGATGTAACTGCACAACTAGAACACATGGTCACCGGGGGCACTCGGTCACTAGCTGAAACATTGGCGGTTTGAACCACCCAGAGCCATCCAAGAAGACAGGCCTGGCAATCTGCTTTTGGAAGGTCACAGCCTTGAAACTGAAAATTCAATGGAGCAGTTCCACTCTGCACACACGGGGTCACCATGCGTCAGAGTCAACGTGACGGCAACTAACAGGGTCAATGTATAAAACTCGGAGACTTCCCTTTATATAAATAAGGTATATGATGAAAAAATGATTCTATTTGAAATAGCAACAAAATAAGTAAAATACCCATCATAAACTCACAAAAGGTAAAGGAAAAAAGTCAAAACTCTACCAAGGGAGATAAAGGAAACCTACAATACTTAGTGAGACGTCCCTTGTTCTTGGATAGGAAGACACACGATTGCAACTATGTCAACCTTCCTTAATTAACCTATAAATATGATGTGATTACAATGAAGTTACCAATATTAATTCTGGTAGAAGCAGGAAAGCTTATTTTAAAGTCCACATAGAAACTCAGGAAGGTTAAAGAATAAGCAGGGAAATTCTGAAAACAAAAGGTAATGATGGGAACCCCGTCTCCCAGATACCGGGTTCTGGCATAGTTTTAAAGCTACCATATAAAGAATGGGGTGTTGGCAAATGAACAGATACATTAATGGAGTAGAAGAGGGTTCAAAATTAGATCTAGGGTTTAGTATGTCCTAAACGTGGCACTGCCACTCAGTGGAGAAAAGACGACTTAGTTAATAATTTGTTGAAATAACTGGCTAGACATTTAGTTAAACAGCTGGATTGGCTGCTTGTTTCTTGCATCAAAATGGATTCCTGACAGGTCAAAAATTTAATCATGAGAGAACAAACAAAAAACTGACAGTGCTGAGAAATGCAATCCCAGAAATCATAAAGGAATGGATAGACAGAGTAATTACATAAAGATTAAAAATTTCTGTGTTACAAACAAAAGGCAAATGATAAACTGAAGAGGGGATAAAAGGCAACATATACGACATAGTAAGCTAATTTACTGACTATACAGAGAGCACCTACAGACCAAGTTAATAAAGTGCTACCTCACAGCAAAAGGGGCATAGGATTGTAATGGACAATTCACATAAAAATAGGCAACAAATACATGTACAGATGGTCAACTTTAACCTTAAATAATGAATTCAACAACATCATATAGCAACAAAAGTGTACCAGCTGGTAAAGATCAGAACAGGAACTCTTAGGTAAACAGGCACTCTCATCTAATGCTTTTATGACTATAAATTCTTACAAAGATTTTGAAGGACAATATGCCTTTCACCAGAACTCTAGGAATTTATCCCCCAAATGTATTTATATATGTATGTGTATGAATTAGGACACACATTAAAGGATGTCCTCACAGCCAAAGACTGGAAACATCAAATTCATTAATAGGATCCCAGTTAAAGAAATCAGGGTTCATTCACTTCACGAAATCCAATGCACTGGTTTATGAAAACAGAGACAGGTGGACATGGTTGATGGGGAAAGGCTTCCACGACAGATGGCTGGGCAGGACAGGTTCACTGACGGTGGGACTGCAGAGCTCTGTCTTCATCTCTGGCCAAGGCAAGAACGGGAAGGGTCACAGTGTGCTCTCTCAAGTCCAAAACTCCCCTGGTGGTCCTCCAGGGCCAGGCTGTTCCGTGATGGCTTTCCCGAGGTAGAGACAGCCTGGCCTGACCCAGGACCAGAGGGGCACAGAAACCCAGCTGAACTGTGGCCTGGAGGACATCGGCGGCTGAGCTTCATCACACAGACCCGAAGGTCAGCCTGTGCACGCGTGAGGAAGGGCCCTGGAGAACTGCAGGGACCCTCAGGCCTGCCCCAAGCCTCCTTCTCTTGCTGCTCCGTTTCTTCGGCTTTGAAGTGAGTTGTACACGAGGATGTTCTATGGGGCTTTGCGTCCTTTCAAGTATCTGAATTTGTGAAAGCTTCTCATTAATCAATGCAGAAAAGCAAGGTCCAGGACAAGATGCCAGAGTGTGGGAAATGGATTTTCTGAGACGCTAGCTAGCACAGTGGAGAGCCATGAGGACACCAGGGAGCTAACTGGAATTCTTCCCAGAGGAGGAGGTAGTGCATGCTGCAGTTGGACGGAGACCCAGGAATGCTTGCAGATGTTTCAAGGACACAGACTGTGAATAAAAGAGCAGTGGCATGGCACAGAGTGATGGCACAGTGCAAAGTGATGGCCTGGTGCAAAATGAGGCTTTCACACATAAGGCCCTCCTTGTGTAGACACACCAGCAGCGCTGTGACGCCATCCATGGCTCTGGGGGCCTGGGAGACTCAGGCAGAGAGAGGCTGCACCTGCACCTGCACCTATGCACGGCTACCCCCTTTCAGGTGGCCTGGGGGGGGTGTCACAGCACCCCAAAGCCTGTTAACATGCAAGAGATCTAAAATAGGGTGCCAGGAAATCTAGTCACTCTTGAAAGAATATTTCGTCAAGAAAATACATTCAGAATTTTAAGCAAAGAGGCCTGAAATACATCTGCCCCTCTCTGAGAGGCCCTCAGCAGTAAACGTGGGGAGACACTAAGCACCCGGTGGTGATGGGAGCTTTCTCCTCCCTGAGCCACTGACGGCGATGCCCATGACTAAGGGCAAGAGGAAGGCAGAGTGGGAGGTTTTTCTCTTGCCTGTCGGTGGCCTGGGGAGTTGAGGCTGTCAGTGCCTGGGAGAGTCGGAGCCAAAGCTGGGGACACAGATACCACACACAGACCAAAGCTAAACAGTTATACTAACACCTGCATTCTTCAGGCCACACACGCTCAGTATGAACTGAAGTAAAAGTGGGAAAGGAGAGAAGACAGAGATAAGGGGCAAAGAGACAGAAAGTTAGAGGAACAGAAGTGGGGAAAGGGAAAAAAAAAGACGCAAAGGAAGACAAAGATACATACAAAGACTAGGAAGATACAACAAACCAAAAAAAACCAAATCCACTGCTGTGGAGTTGATTCTGACCCACAGCGCCCCTAGAGGCCAGAGTGGAACTACCCCACAGGGTTTCCAAGGCTGTCAACCTTTATAGAGGCAAACTGCCTCAACCTTCTCCTGTGGAGTGGCTGGTGGGTTTAAACTGCAGACCTTCCAGTTGGCAGCTGAGCTCTGTAATCACTGTCCCACCAGGGCTCCTCAGATACTTTAAAAAGAAAGAGAGAGAAAAGGAAACAGTAGAAAAAGGGTCACAGCACAGCTCGCAGTCATTCTGGAAAGCCTGCCTATAACTTCACCTGATCTAGGGGTCTGAGTGGCACTGGGGCCCAGCACTGCTGCTCAGTTGTTTAGACTCACGGAAGCTGCGCACGCACACCTCGAGTTAAGCACCTGTAGTTACTGGGCATCTGCACTCTGGCCCATCCGAGCTGTGATGTCTGTAAGCAGAAATGCCCTCCAGATGTCTAGGACTCACTATGACAGGAACAAATGCAAAATATTTTGAGTATTCTGGATTAAATAACATCTACTTTCGAATGAATCCCACCTGGTTTCTTTTAGCTTTTGAAACGTGGCTACTAGAAAACTTAAGGCTGTGTGCATCTCATGGTCTATTTCTCCTGGAACAGGCTATTCTAACATCATGCATCTCCTCATGGAATCGAGGCTGGCAACATTAGTGTGAGGATGTTGAGTGGCAGACACTACTAAGAACATACCGATATGCTGCACTTTCTCATCGATGACCTCACAGTGGTATGGCCACCGCGTTGGGCTCAGTGGGCCAGAAGAAGAGACACCATAGAGGTCTCGTGGTCCACGAAGACGTGGCACCCATCTCCCTAGCTGATATTCCAGCAGTATCTGTGTTGTCCGCGGGAAAAATAGGTCGCTGATAGAGTCAGCTGAAAAAAGATGCAAATCCAGTTGTAAGTACCAAGAAGGAAAACCCTCATCCTAGAATTTTTATATTGTTCCTTTTCTCCTTTGTGGATATCATTATTATTATTTTACAATTCTTGACATTTCTTTATTTACAAAAGCATACTGAAATTTTTAATAGCCGATCTTCATGATTATCTAAAAAAACAAAAAACAAAAAAACAAACTGATCTTACCCCTCTGAAACTATTGCCCTAAGATGATCTGTAGAACTTAAACCAAAAATAGCTCCGGAGGTCTGCTTAAAACCAAACAATAGTTGAGTTTAACTAGTGAGGAATGTTGGCCTTGAGTGCCAGCCAGTTGGGATGAAACCGACAATAGCAACTCGAAAGATGAGACAGGTACCTGGGGGACAGTGAGTTTATGTCAGTGGGGGAGGCAACTCAAGCCCATGAAGGAGGATGAGAACGGCGTGACGTGAAGAACGTCGTGTCAGTGAAGTGGACATGCACGAACTAGAAGGCACGTGTACTCTTGCTGTGCGTATTCACAACAATAATACATTTAGTAAGAAAAGTTGATCTCATGTACTATTAATTTATGCTAAACTGTCACTAAAAAGGGAAAAAAAAACCAACCCATTGCCATTGAGTTGATTCCAACTCCTAGCGACCCATAGGACACAGCAGAACTGCCCCACAGGGTTTCCCAAGCTGCGTGTCTTTACAGTAGCAGACGGCCTCACCTTCCTCCCGCAGAGTGGCTGGACCTCTCCATCAGCAGCCAAGCCCTTTAACCACTGTTCCACTGCTCCAAAAAGTCTGTTGCTTGCAGCTTTCCTAGCAAACTGTCTACTTTTGGCTCTTTTTGAACTTAATCACATTAAGGTAACAATTTCTCTAGTAAGTTTAATATATCCACTGACTATAATTCCGTCAGTATGGATTACACCTCAACATAAAACAAAAATCTTCATAGCTGGACCAATAAGCAACATCATGATAAATGGAGAAAAGACTGAATTTTCCAGGGATTTCATTTTACTTCGATCCATAATCAATGTCCATGGAAGTAGCAGTCAAGAAATCAAGTGACATATTGCATTGGGCAAATCTGCTGCAAAAGATCTCTCTAAAGTGTTTAAGACCAAAGATGTCACTTTGAAGACTAAAGTGTGCCTGACCCAAACTATGGTATTTGCAATAGCTTCATATGCACATGAGAGCTGCACAATGAAAAGGGAAGACCACTGAATAAATGATGCCTTCGAATAATGGTGTTGGCAAAGAATATTAAATGTACCATGGACTGCTAGAGGAACAGAGAAATCTGTCTTGGAACAAGTATAGTCGGAATGCTCCTTAGAACCAAGAATAGCCAGACTTCATCTCTCATACTTTGGTCGTGTTGTCAGAAGGGAGCAATCCCTGGAGAAGAGTATCAGGATAGGTAGAGGGTTAGTGAAAAGGGGGAAGATCCTCAATGAGATGGACGGACATAGTGGCTGTGAGGACAGACACAAGCATGACAATGACTCTGAGGATGGTGCAGGATCAGCCAGGGTGTTGTGCTGTTGTTCATAAGGTCACTGAGTCAAAATCAACCCTGCGGCACATAATTCCTCACCACTTCTCGGTAACTGGATTCTCAAAGGTTACCAGTGGCCTCTCAACCACAGCTGTTTCTCCTCTCTCCTTCGAGGACGTCACATGGAATCTAATGAGGCCTTTCCCACTGTGCTGTGCGGTGTGGTGATATCCATACTCACACCTTCTGTAAGCCCATGTCCCTTGTTTTTCATGCTATATTTCCTGCCCTCTCCACCTCTCACATACTTGGTTCTCCATTTGTCTCACTGACTTTTGCTATTCCACCTTGAAATGCACCTTTTAACTTACATTTAGTAATCGGCTATTTCTGTATTATAGCAAATACAGCAACTGGACTAGGAGTCAGACAAACTGGATTCTATTCCACCACTTGGTCTCAGTATGATTTTGGGCAAAGCAGCCTCTTTGAATAGAGACCTTACTAAGTGAAATAGGGATAATATCAGTCTAACTACTTAAGACTGTTACCTACATCACTCATTTAACACATAGTTACTAAGCACTTACTATGTGCCAAGGATGGGGATTCCAGAACACTTAAATGTGCTCATAAGGAACCTGTACACAGATCAGGAAGCTGTCATTTGAACAGAACAAGGGAATACAGCATGGTTTAAAATCAAGAAGGGAGTGTGTGGGGGTTGTACCCTTGCACCATACTTATTCAATCTGTATGCTGAGCTTATAATCTAAGAAGATCGACTATATGAAGAAGAACGCAGCATCCGCATTGGAAGAAGACTCACTGACAACCTGCAGTATGCAGATGACACTACCTTGCTTGCTGAAAGTGAGGATGACTTGAAGCACTTACCGATAAAGATTAAAGACCACAGTCTGCAGTATGGATTACACCTCAACATAAAGAAAATGAAAATCCTCACAAATGGACCTATAAGCAGCATCATGATAAATGGAGAAAAGATTGAAGTTGTCAAAGACTTCATGGTACTGGGATCCACCATCAACATCAATGGAAGCAGCAGCTGAGAAAACAGACATCATATTACACCGGGCAAATCTGCTGCAAAAAACTTCCTCGGGGTGCTAAAGAGCAAAGACGTCCCTTGGAAGACTAAGGTGTACCTAACCCAAGCCACGGTATTTTTAATCGCTTCATACGCATGTGAGAGTTGGACAATGAGTAAGGAAGACCAAAGAAGAGTTGATGCTTTTGAGTTGTGGTGTTGGCGAAGAACAGTGAAAGCACCATGGACTGTCAGAAGGACAAACAAATCTGTCCTGGAGAAAGTGCAGCCAGAATGTTCCTGGGAAGTGAGAATGGCCAGACTTCATCTCCCCTACTTTGGCCATGTTGTCAGAAGGGACCACTCCCTGGAGAAGGACGTCATGCTGGTAAAGTAAAGGATCAGTGAAAATGGGGCAGACTCTCAACAAGGTGGACTGACACAGTGGCTGTAATGATGGGCTCAGGTGCAGCACGGATTGGGAGGATGATGCAGGGCCAGGCAGCGTCTCGTTCTGTTGTACATACAGTTGCTATGAGTTGGAGCCAACCTGACAGCACCTGACGACAACAGCATGTGCTAAGTAGAGGAGCCCTGGTGGCACAGTGGTTAAGTGCTCAGCTGTTAACAAAAAGGTTGACGGTTTCAACAGCCTCTTCATCGGAGAAAGATGTGACAATATGCTTCTATAAAGATGCCAGCCTTGGATACCCTAGAAGGCAGTTCTACTCTGTCTTACAGGGTGTTGATGAGTCGGAGTTGACTGATGGCAAGCGGTTTGGTTTTTGGTTTATGTGCCAAGTAAGGAGTTTGACTGCTAACTGACAAGTTGGTGGTTGGGATCACCCAGCTGCTTTGTGGGATAAAGGCCTGGGGATGTGCTCCCATAAAGATCACAGCCTAGAATGCCCTGCAGGGTAGTTCTACTCTGTTGCATGGCATCGCTAGGAGTTGAAAACCAACTCGAGGACACTTGACAACAGCAATGTACCGAGCAGTATAGGCAGGTATTGGTTACAGAGGTGAGAAAGTCCAGGCGCTTGCCAACGTAAGCTGACACTGCAGTAGGAGAACACATAATTAGTAGAAACACAAGGCAATTTCAAATGGTGATAAATCCTATAAGAGAAATAAGAGAGTAACAGAAAATGAGAAATGAGGGAATACTACTTTAGAGAGGGTGGACACCCCTTCTGAGAAGGGTGGCGTCTGAGCTGAGACCTGAATGAGGAGAATGCAGCCCAGAGGTCTGCTCTGGACACATCTGACAAAGCTTAGAAGCATGAAGTCATGAAACCTACCAGTGTGTCAGGTCAAGTTCAACATTCCCTAACAGAACTCAGAATGCAGCCATCAACAAAGAAAACTCACAAGGTCAGCCAATCAAAAGCTAACATCCAAGAGTCCAGTTCCACCACGGCCACCCAACACACCACCCTCCCCCTCCTCTGATTACAGCTCATGAAATGCAAAAATCAAACCAAAACACAACACACAACTTTCTGAGAAGTCTGAACAGTAAACAAAACAGGCAGGCTGTCAAAACGTGGAAAAGAGACCCATAGAGTAGAGGTGAGTTTCTCACTCCTGGTGTTTCTGGCTACTTTGTCCCAAAGGCCACTCTAGAAGAGACAAACAACAGTGGACAGAAAGCCAGCCACGGCTGCTCAGGGCCAGGGGTGAAGGGGAGGAAGGGACTGACTGCAAAGAGGCACAGGGAGCTTTCAGACCTTGATTTGGGTGATGGTTACTGAGCAGCCTAAGTGACCAAATCTCAGACTGAAACCCAGTTTCTCTTAACAGAGTAACCAGGAAAAGGAGCTTATGGTGTGGAGGGGATCCAAGGACAGAAGGAACCCCACAACGCTATCTCCTTCTGTGTTGGAACCTGCAGAACTCTCAGCCTGAGCTCTGCACCTGTAGGACAAACTCAATTAGCACAGACAAGACTTTGTGAATGGAACTGAAATTGAACCACACACCAAGTCTCTCAGTTTAACCCTTGAATAACACATGAGCAAGATAATGCTGAACTGATGTAGGAAAAGCTTAGGAAATGAAACAGCAATTTCAATTCCTAAAACAAGTCTCAGATTAACACCTGAACTACGGAGGTTGGGACAAAACCACATCAGCATAGCAAAGGCTTACAAATCTGAACGAGACTTGAAAAGTGCCCACAGAAGGGGAGATAGAACTTAGGGTCTGACACTAACTGGCTGAGTGCTTGGCAGAAGCAAAGCGTTGACACTGACAAGAAGGTGCCAGAATCAACATAGCACTGCATTCATAATGGAGGAACCGGGACTCTGACCAGTTCTCAGGGGAAAAGACAATCAGCAACTGCCAACCATGAGACTTCCCAGATGTCAGAACTATCTGAGACAAGGACTTGAAAGGAGGGATTACAGTTATGCTCTGTGAGGTAAGGGAAGCACACCTGGAATGAATGAAAAGACAAGAATTCTCGCAAAGAAGTAGAAATGAAAAGAAAGAAACACATGGAAATTTTAAAACTGAAAAATACAGTATCTGAGAATTTGAAAACTCACAGTATGGGTTTAATAGCAGAATGGAGATGATGATATAAGGTCAACCAAACCAAAAAACCAAACTCACTCCACTGAGTCGGATCCAACTCATAGTGACCCCTCCTTGGGTTTTCGAGGCAGTATCACTATGGAAGTAGATTGCCCAACCTTCCTTCCGAAGAGTGGCTGCTGGGTTTGAACCACCAGCCTTCTGGTTAGCAGTCAAATACCTTAGGCACTATGCCACCAGAGCTCATGCAAATAGATCATTATATGCAACAAAATGGATAAATCTCAAAAGCACTATGCAAAGTGAAAGAACTTGCAAAATACAACCATACATGATGTATGATTTTGTTTCTATGGAATTCTAGTGGACAGAAAGCAAATCAGGGGTGGTCTGGAGCCAGGGGTGAAGGGAGGTGGGGCCTGACTGCAGACAGGTACTGGGAGCTCTGGGTGACAGAAATATCTTACATGGTGATTTTGGTGATGGTTAAACATTAGACTTTAGTCAAAACTTATTGAACTGTACTCTTAAAATTGGGTGAATTTTGTTGCATGTATATTAAAAGCTGATTTTATAAAGCAAAATCTGCACAGGCTGCTATTGAGGTAGATTAGTATTATGTGACTTTTGAAGTTAAGTCTACAGCAAGATGCCCCCATCACATACATCGGTGAATGAATGACTTTATTAAAACCAAAACTCCAAACTCACTGCCATCAACTTGATTCTGACTCCCAGTGGCCTCATCGTTCTACCACAGAGCGGCTGGTGGGTTTGAACCACTGTCCTTGTAGTTAACAGACAAATACCTTAACCACTACACCACCAGAGCTCCTTTGACTTTACTAAGGAAACCCTTTATACGGGCATGCTTCATTTAAATCAAAGATATATTTTCAAAACATTGTGTTTATTATAACTGGAGTTGTAGTATAAATGCTTTTATGGAGCTAGCTATTTAAAGAAATGCCAAGGTAAATCCTTATGTGAAGACCTTCATAAAGAAAAAATCATCACCTTCACTTAGCTTCACTTACATTTTCTAATATAAATCAAATTTACCTAAAATAAACCTGACGAGTTTGAACCCCAAGACTCTTATAAAAGCTGGTATGACACATACATTTTCCAGATCTTTTTTCCCATCTCTGTCTCTCACCAACCAGAAAAATAATTCCCTATGTTACTCAATCTAACTTTCAATTTCTTCTATTTAGTTTTCA
The DNA here is from genome assembly GCF_000298275.1 of Orycteropus afer afer. Lineage (NCBI taxonomy): Eukaryota > Metazoa > Chordata > Mammalia > Tubulidentata > Orycteropodidae > Orycteropus > Orycteropus afer. The sequence continues at coordinate 906,989 of NW_006921952.1, forward strand.
TCTACTCAAGGTTTTATTACAAGGGAAGGAAAAATATATGGGTGAGTTCAAACCTGTGAAAAGTGCACACGGATGGATATCTTCACGTACAAATGCCATAAAGTTATCCTCATCCTCATCCTAAGACAGAATTGAAAGAAATGTTTCCCTTTTAAAAATCAACAGTTTCTAAGCCCAGAAAAGGTCTCTACTTCTATTGTAACACTTGGAATTTAAGTCTATGCGTTTAGTCTTTAATAGCTTGGGGGGGGGGCGCAACATTATAATTAAAAGATTGGCCTCAAATCACCCAACACTTCAAATATCCTGAAAGTTTAGGTTCCATCTTTCATTCCTCTTCTTCTACCTGGTATGGGCACTGAATGACTACTGGGAAGGAATGAACTTTGGAGGTTCACGGTATACGTGAGAAAACAAGCAAATTAACACTGATTACAACCAAAAGGGAAACACAGAAAGCCAGAACTAAAAGGGTTATCTTTTACATCTTGGGGAGCATTATTTAGGGACTTTAATTTACTAAAAATGAAGGAAATCTCTCAGAAACATGTACTAGAACCAGACAACATGCTTTCAAATACTACAATTTGATTTTTCTTGTCTGTCTTCTTCTGTGTTCTTTCTTTTGTGACCTCAGAGCCACGCAAAGCTGCTACGGGGACACACAGAGCGATCGGAACACACCAAGTTCCACTCTTCTGTCCAGTTGTTGTTGTTCTGTGCCGTGGAGTCGGGCCCGACTCATGGCGACCCCTCGTTGGTTTCCAAAGCAGTATCTCTACGGAAGCAGATTGGCCAACCTTCCTTCCGAGGAGTGGCTGGTGGGTTTGAACCGCCAGCCTTCTGGTTAGCAGTCAAGTGCCTTAGGCACTATGCTACCAGAGCTCCCCACTGCGTATCATGATGTAACAGTACAATCAGAACACACAAGCAGCAGATAGACTTACTGAAACCAAACCCCGACTGTGATTCAATGCACACATTTTTATAAAGCACAGAGGAGCCGGAGCCCAAACATTTTCTCAATAAAACAAGGTCAGCCAAGTTTCTCTTTCTGGACAGGACATGCTACACAGAAATAGCTTTCCAATCATTCATTCCCCAACTTCACAGACATCCACAAACATCCAACTGGTTTTCATACTGAATTGACTTACATTTAACTGGGATTCTACACGGGATATCATAAAGTTCGTTTTAGATTAAGTAAAATAAAGTTTAGAAAAACATACTGACTCATCTTCGTCACTGACTGAATAATCTTCCTTTTCCGAGTCTTCTGACATCTCTTCCAAAGTTGGGCTTGCGAATTCTTTACGTGTGGAGGCTGTAAAACAATTTCTAAGGAACTTATTTGATGCCTTTTTAAGCTGACTATAGATACTCAAAAAGATCGTCCATTGTGTTTAATTAACAGTGGCCATCAAACCCAACCAAACCCATTGCTGTGGAGTCAATTCCGACTCGTGGAGACCCTGTAAGACAGAGTAGAACTGTCCCATAGAGTTTCCAGGACTGTCAGCTCTGCAGAAGTAGACTGTCACATCTTCCTCCTACACAACAGCTTCCAGCACATAACACATAACAACAACAATAGTCAATTAAACTCTCAAACACTAGAAGAAATCTTCCACTTAAATGAGAAAGACAATCACAATAAAAAGCAATCAAGTTAATAGTTTAATTGGATAGCAATCTCCTGGGTACAAAACCAAATAATTTACATCTTATTTTTTTACAATTAAATACATTCCATATACCACATAATGACAGTGCGTTCAGCATGATCTTGGGGCATTAAAAGATCATGAAACAAAGAACAATTATTTAACTGGTTAGCCGGCTGCCGACTAGCTGACTCTGACTCACGACCGCCTCCCAGGTGTCACACTAGAACTGTGCTCCATAGGGTTTTCACTGGCTGATTGGACACATCACCAGCACTTTCTTCCAAGGCACTCCGGGTGGGTTCCAATGACCAAGCTTTGCGTTACTACCCGGTGCTTGGAAGTGTGGCAAAATATTTTGATTTCAAAATAAAATTTTTGCTTAATTTTCAACAGACCAAAAGTTCAAATGACTACACTAGCCGTTTCTCTTTATATTGTGGTTAACATTACTAAATATAAAAAATTTCTATTTTTTACACTACCACACGCTGAGGTGGGTAAGGGGAGGGATGGTATGGTAAGAATCTGTGACCACCATGATAACCCTGGGGAAAGGGAGGACACCGAATCATGCACATCAGATACAAACGACAGAGGCTAATACAATATACCACAATACTGCATTACCATTAACACCAAACACCAGGCTACAGATAAACACATAGACATCTGAGAAGACCAGACGGGGGTCAGTGAACAGGAGTATGCTCTAGATCAAGGATAGATTCAGCTGAAGCTAATCTTGCACAGATACCAGTGATACAAAATACCTGCAATCCTAACAGAAACAACAGAAGACATAGAGCAATTCCTCACAGACACCCAGACACTGTGGGAGAGAGATCCAATAGATCTATCGACTCAGGACCATAGTACTGGGGGACACTAGACTCAATTGGCACAACAAAATACATAAAAATCTTGTTCCACAACCTACCATGGTGAGAAGCGACTGGGGTCTTGAAAGCTTTCAAGTGGCCATCTAAGATGCAGCTAATGGTCTCCTATCATCGGAAGCAAAGAAGAGGGCAAAAAACCAAGGGCATTTGGAAGCAATCAGCCCAAGGATATGATGGCCCTTGAGACCAGAAAAACTAGATGGTGCCCGGCTACCAATGCCAGCCACTTGGGAAAGGATCAAAACTGGAGATCCTGGATACAGTGGGAGGGAAAATGTGGACCAAAATCCAAAAACACAATAATGACCAGAATTACTGGTTGGAGTCTGGTGGGACCCCCTATACTATGGCCCTGGGATACACTTTGGGCCTGGAATAAAATTCACTTCCAGGGGCTGGCTCTCAGTCCAATAGAAAAGAGGAAGTGCATGCACACCACTCAACTCATGGTGACGCACCCACATACTCTACAGAGATGCATCCCTTGGAGCAATCAACCACGGGGCACCAGAGAGGCAACATTCGCCAGAGGAAATGCAGGACACACAGGAGTGGATAACTTTGAGGGGTATGTGTTTGTGGAGTACTGTTAATGGGAAGGGAGGGAGGAGAGGAGAGTGAATTAGGGTTGGGGATGGTAGCTGAGGAGTGAAACCAAATGTACATGTAATGTTGAATGTAAAGCAAACTGTGCTCTGTAAACTTGCACCTAAAGCACAATCAATCAATCAATCAATAAAAGTGCACCTAAATGTCAAAACAGAGAAATTAATGCCACCAAGACTTAACCGTGTTGTGTTCTGATTCCTTCATTCCACTCAAGACCATTAATAGGCTCAGAGAATAATTACATTTATCAGACTGAAGTGGTGAGTCCACTTACAAGGTCTTTCTAGACACAGTCTCCTTGCTGGAATAAATAAATATAGCTTCTGGCGAGTGGGAATAAACTACTGATCTGAAAATGCATTTTTCTGTATTTTGATCAACAAAGATTATCAGGAAAAATTTGGTTTTAATTGGTAGGGTTAGCAGTACACTTTCAGAGAGGTGGTACACCCCAGCAATTCAAAGCATGAACCCGAGACTCACCACACCTGGGTTCAAAAAAAAAAAAAAAAAATCTGTAGCTACTGTCTGTTCTAATATTCAATCATATTATTTTTGCCGAAACCTCAATAGCTATCAGAAGGTGAGGACCATTAACCTTCTTCGGCAAAAGCATCCTCCCATGTAGTTATCATTAAGAAAAGGGGATAATCAAAATCAAAACCTATTCTATTATTTTTGGAAAGACCAGGAGAACTGGCCAATTTCCAATCTAGGGCTTGATGCTGCACGCTACAGAAAGGCAGTCAGTTTGGCAGTTCACTCTCCACAGCAAGTAACTACAAACGTAGCAGAGACCGTTCTCTAGGCGTCACCTGCAACGGGAAGAGACAGAGTGTGGGTCTGGGGACTACACTGCAAGTCTGGAAACCTGGGTCGGCACAGGTCTTGATTCAGTCTCCGTACGTGAGCACAGGAGGCTCACGAACGTGTGGACCTGCAGCTGGAAAAGACCTCGGCTTGCGGGAAGCCCCCCCTCTGGGACTGAACGGCGCTCCGCGACTACCTCCCAGGCCGGAAGCACAGGAGACTAGAGAAGGCCCGGCCCGCGCGGAGACTTTAGTTTCTTGGTGGGACGGACGATGAAGCCACAACTTGTGCTGGCAAAGAAGTCTCCCGCTCACGTTTCCTTCTGGGCCCGGCAGCGCCAGAAAAAGCGCAACTTCCCGGGCCCTACGGGGCTCCCTCTTTGGCGGAGCGCTGCACCTGCGCTTCGCCTACCCTCTGGCCACCTCCCTCGCCCGTCTTGGCCGGCCCCTGGTTCCCGTCCCGAGCCCTCCGGCCAGGCTAGCCGTCCTTTCTGGGCGAGGAGCAGCCGTTGCCCTCGCGATCACAGAGCCCGTTGGCAGTACTTAGTCTCCGTGGGAGCGCAGCAGGCCCAACCACGCCCTCCAGCGGCACGGCTACGCGTTACCCAGGCAACGGGTCCGCCGTCGCGAGACTTGGCGCGGCTCACAGGGAGGAGTGGGGCGGCCACCCTTCCCTCGGGAATCCTCTCGGGATGTACGTGGTGGGAAAGTCCCGGGGGAAGACGGGAACTCGGGGCAGGGTCGCGGAGTCGGGGAGACTTCTGGGCAGGGCAGATGAAAGCGCCTGGGTCTGGTGGGAGAATTTAGGGGAGGGGAAGGCGGGTTTTGTCTCTGTTTTGCACTTGGTTGCTTTACGTATCTCTTCTCAGCGGAGACAATAGAGCAGCCCACCTGATCTTAGCAGCGTGACCTTGGGCAAATTAATTTTCTTTATCCGTCAAATGGGTGTTATAATTGCAGCTACTACTTGGACTTGTTGTTGTTGTTGTTAAGTGCCGTCGAGTCGTTTCCGACTCATAGCGACCCCACGCACAGCAGAACGAAACACTGCCCTATCCCGCGCCAGCCCCAAAATCCCTGCTATACTTGAGCCCATCATCGCAGCCACTGTATCAATCCATCTCGTTGAAGGCCTCCCCCTCTTTCGTC
>NW_006921952.1:913051-930459 GCF_000298275.1 Orycteropus afer afer
GGGTTTGAACCACCAGCCTTCTGGTTAGCAGTCAAGTGCCTTAGGCACTATGCTACCAGAGCTCCCATTCAGTGCCCACAGGAGGCATTAGAGCCACCGGATTTGTAATATTGTAGAAAAGTAAATAATGAAAGCAGCAGTTTTGAAGAGATTAAAGAACAAAGCCCCGTGGAAACAAATGACCTCTTTGTAAATGTTCAAGTTTTAGAAAATAACGGTTCTGTGAGGTCAGCAATTTATTTTTTATTTTTTTAGAACAAGCCAAGGATGCCTTCTAATATCACTTCAACTTGACATTATTTTTTTCCAAAAGAAGAACAAATGGAGGGCCCTGGCAAAGCATGTAGCATAGTGCTTAGTGCATTAAGGAAAAAAAAAAAAAATGCTTTTCAGACTCACAGTGGCCCCATGTATGTCAGTGGAACCGTTTAGTAGCGTGTTCTTTTTTTCCCTTCACTGCTTCACCCAAGTTGGTCTATGTCTACCCTCTAGTGGTTTAACTTTTCTTCCCTACCCACTCCTGGCAGCCATCAAAGACTATTTACTTTTTGGTTGTGAAATCCTTTTCCTGACTTTCACAGTGGTAATGTCAGACAATATTTGTCCTTTTGTGACGAATTTCACTCGGCACAGCACCCTCTAAGTTCATCCACACTATACGATGTTTTGCAGATTCATCATTGTTTTTTCTGTTGTGTGGTATTCCATTGTATTTACCGCAGTTTGTTGATTCACTCCTCCGTTGATGGGAATTTAGGTTGTTTCCATCTTCTTGCTATGGTGAATAGTGCTGCAATGAACATGCGTGTGCGTGTATCTGTTCATGTCACGGCTCTTACATCTCTAGGACATAGACCTAGAAGGAGGATTACTAGATCTCTATTTCCAGCTTTTTAAGAAAGTGAGGGCAGCAATTTACCAGTTTGACTTTCTAGATTAGACCTTGGCCTGAGATAATAAATAGAGCACATATTAGATCAGCTTCTCTTGAGAAATAGTTATCTTCATGTGTGGATAAATATCAAATGCCACTACTTTTTCTGTTCTGACACCAGCGCACACATGTTGTTGTTGTTGTTGTTGTATGCCGTCGAGTCGGCCCCGACTCATAGCGACCCCTCCTTGGATTTCCGAGGCAGTATCACTATGGAAGTAGGATTGCCCAACCTTCCTTCCGAGGAGGAGTGGCTGGTGGGTTTGAACCGCCAGCCTTCTGGTTAGCAGTCAAGTGCCTTAGGCACTATGCTACCAGAGCTCCCCCAGCGCACACACAGCACTTCTTTATCTGACCCTAACCACCTGGAGTGAGGATAACTCTCACAAGATAAAGGACAGAATCCTCCAGAAGCCAAGCCTGCCTGAGGTTTCAGATACCAGCTATAAGCTTCGGGACCCTATGTCCCCACTTCACTTCTGACCTACTGGCTGCAAATTCTGGGGTTTCCTTTTTGGGCTCAGGATACCAGCCAAAGTTGAAAGTTCCCTGCCCCCCTTACTTTTGACCTACTTCCTCAGATTCTAGAATTCACTGGAATGATTCATAGGACTCATGGAGAGGTCCATGCTTAATGAACAGTTTTATTTCAATAAAAAGAGATACAAATGAAGAGACACATAGGGCAAGGTCTGGGCGGGTGCCCAATGCAAAGCTTCCATGTCCCAAGGGGTGTGCATTGATGTTTTTCACAAATCAGGAATCTCATGGAGATTCAATGTCCAAATTCAATGCCTCATCACCTAATGCAAATGCCAGCTCCTCTCCTCGGAGGTCAGTTAATATCAGGAAGTGATCCCAAGGTGAGTTCCTCTGGCCGTGTCACAGGAAGTGAACATCATGAGGTGAGGCTCTCTGGCCTGGCTACCATGAGGTAATCGTCATGAGGTAAGTCCCTCTGAGCTGGCCAGCCCCGTACCCTAGAGTCACCTCTCACATAACCTGTCCAATCTGGGATGCTTATCAAGGACACTTAAATCATTATCAAAATTCTAAGGTTTTAGAGATTATCTTTCAGGAACCTGGGACAAAGATTAAATTCTTTGGGTAGGGTTAAATTCTTTACCTCACACTTTCAGTTGTACTTTGCTTAATTCCGTACTTTGCCAAATGTGATACGCACAGGGGATTTTTATCTTCAGGATCTATTCTTCCATTTGATTTTAGGGTCATGATTGCGAACCACGAGATGTCAGACGTAGGGGCTGAAGCCCAGAGCAGTGATCTAACTAGGTCACACAAGGAGCTAATGGCCGACCTGGGATGTAAGTCTCCCAATTTCCAGTCAAAATATTTACATCATCATATATCAAGTGATCCTTACAGGAAAAAAAAAAAAATCTATATCTATATCTATCTATCTATATCTATCTATCTATCTATATGTGTGTGTATAATAAAAAATATTTAAGAATGCAACATAACTTTGAAAACATATTCATTTATTATTTAATTAATTCAACACCAATTTATTGAACACTTACTGCTTGTCAAGGTGTGTTCCCAGAGTGGTAAGGTTATTGCTGGCAGCACACCAGACTTTCCTCATGGAGTTATGTCCTAGTTGAAGACAGAGAAGCCAAAATTAATTTTTTAAAACAGTTAGGTGGTGGTAGGTGGTGGTATCAGCTATGGAGAAAAATACAGCCGGGAGAAATGACATGCATAGGAAGTGCTGGGGTGGGGGGGCTCAGGTAGGGGTTACTTTGTTCCATGGGATGGTCAGGCAAGGCTGCCCTGATCAGGGATCATCTGAGCAGAGCCCTGAAGCTGGTTGAAAGGGATGAGCCGTATGGTTGTCTAGAGGGTAGACTACAATGCAAAGCTCTGAGAGATGAACATGTTATAAGTTATAGTGGGCAATACAATAGCCAATGGTCCTGGTGGCACCATGCATGAGTTCTGGGCTGCCAGCTAAAATGTTTGTGATTCGAGTCCACCAGTGGCTCTGCAGGAGATAAGACCTGGTGATCTGATGATCACAGCCTAGGACTTCCCATGGTGCAGTTCTACTGTTATATAGTGTCACTATAAGTCAGAATCGACTTGACCCAGCACCCAACAACAACAACCATGTAGCCAAACTTAGCTGGAGTATGATTTCAAAGACAGTTATTTTTTTAGAACTTCCTTTTTTTCTGTTGTACATTTATAATTAATTTCTCAATATTGCAACTCGAGGCTTAAATTTTTTCTTCAGTTCTTTCAGTTTGAGAAATGCTGAGTGTGTTCTTCCTTTTTGTTTTTCAGACTCCAGGTCTTTGCACATTTCATTATAGTAATTGGCTCTGTCTACTCGAGCTGCTCTTTGAAATCTTCTGTTCAGCCCTTTTACCTTTTCATTTCTTCCATTTGCTTTAGCGATTCTCCGCTCAAGGGCAAGGTTCAGAGTCTCTTCTGTCATCCACTTGGTCTTCTCTTCTTTTCTTGTCTTTTTAGTGATCTCTTGCCTTCTTCATGGATAATGTGGCTTTCGGTCGTTGGTATTCAATGCATCAATGATGATGGGCTCAAGTATAGCAGGGATTATGGGGCTGGTGTGGGATCGGGCAGTGTTTCGTTCTGCTGTGCATGGGGTCGCTATGAGTCGGAAATGACTCGACGGCACTTAACAACAACAACAACAACATTTAAAATGGTTTTCTTAAACATTTACTTTATTTATTTATTTTTTTACTTTCTTATTCCAGACAGTAGAATATAATAGAAACAAATGTTTTTGCCTTTAGGTTGGAGTAGAAGCAGGGCAAGGATCTCTGGCAGTTTGAACCCACCAGCCATTCCACAGGAGAAACACGAGGCAGTCTGCTTCCATGAAGATCTACAGTCTTGGAAACCCTGTGAATTGGTATTGACTCAATGGCAGTGGGTTTGGTTTGGTTTTGGTTTAGAAGTAGGGCCTGGAGTAAACTTCTTCCAAGGAGTTTGTCACTCTGACTTTTTGGTTCGCTTCCTTACTATCTGAGTGGAGCAGATGGGTAAGTGCTCAACTGCTAAAAGGTTGGCAGTTCAAATTCACCCAGACATGCCTCAGAAAAAAAAGGTCTGGCAATCTGCTTCCTGAAAGTCACAGCCTAGGAAACCCTATGAAACAGCTCTACTCTGCACATGTTTGGTTGCTATGAGCAGGAATCGACTCCAGAGCAACTGACAACAGCATCGCCCCTGATATCTTACTGGAGAAGGTCACTGGACAGACCCATTGGACACACAGCTCTTGCCTTCTGAGAAGGAAGCTTTACCCCTGTGACATATTTCCTCCCCCATATTTTATTTCAGTGAGTTTATCCATGTCGAGATTTCAGGATAAAAGGTAATATAATAAAAGTAGAGTCAGAAAAGGAGACAACCAAAATGATACCCCAGAAGGTGTGCTTTCTAATGTGAGAATAATGAGGAAAGTTCACTTTAGCAACAACACCAAATGTCAATTGTGTTAGGAGCATCATTTATTTTGCATGATTATATCCCTTTGAATTTGCTGAGCCTGGGCTTAAATGAGAATATGAAGTGACCAGGGCAACTGGAGTTGTTTATGACATCATAGAAGTTAGTGGCCGTGGGGCTCCAGAAGCCACACTAGAGTCTGGGAACCCTGAAATAGTTTGGTAGTTAAGGTTGTGTGCCAAGTTGGCTGGGCTGTGGTTTTGAGATTGTAATCACCTGCATGGTGGAATGTGCTGTGAGCAGCTAAACGGTTGAAGGGGAGTTACCTTCAGGGGTGGCCTGCTTCCGGGACATATGGAGAAGCTTTGGGAAAGGTCTCTAGCTTTTTGGCACATTTTGGATCCTGTGTTTGGCTGAGTATTCATCTCCAGTTCTGGGGCTTGAACCAGTGGCCTGCCATGTTGCCTGCTGATTTTGGGGTTGTGTCATTTTATCTGCTGATCTTGTGTTCGTCAGCCTCAACAGCTAGCAGCTGTGTGAGATAGGAGCCAGCTCCAGCTCCAGTGGGCCTGGAACAAGAGGCAGAGCTGAAGCCCAAGGTCAAGCAGTCTTCACCCAGCCCCTAGAGCTGGCACTCTGAATTCAGACTTCTAGCCTCCTAAATTGCAAGAGAATAAATTCTTGTTTGTTGAAGCCATCCACTTGTGGTATTTCTGTTATAGCAGCACTAGAGAACTAAGACAGCTGGTAACCATCTTGGCCTTCTTCAGACTCTCTAGGTCTAGGATGATCCTAGACAGAGCCAAACCTTGAAAACTACTTCCAAGATAAAATCTTAAGATCTGTCCCACTTAGTCAAGTAACCCAGATTCAGGTCATGGGTCATCCCCCCTATTACATCTTTCTAATCCTTTTACCATGGTATATTTACCTGTCTATATTTAAGGAGCTCTGATGGTACAGTGGTTCAGGCATTTGCCTGCCTACCAGGAGGTTGATGGTTTGAACCCACTGCCTGCTCTACAGAAGAAAGATGAGGCAGTCTGCTTCCATAAAGATTTATAGCCTTGGAAACCCAATAGGGGTCACTAAGAGTCAGAATTGACTTGATGGCAGGTAGTTTTGATTTAAGCACTAAAATGAAGTAATCATTCCCCTAAACACTTGGAAGTATGGTATGAGAACACTCTCTGCCTGTCCTACAGAGAATGAATGTTGTTTTTAGTTGTCATGGAGTGGGCTCACGTCCATGGCGATCTCACGTACAACAGAACAAAAGGTTGCTGGTCCTCATCATCCTCATGATCACTGGTGTGTTTGAGTCTGGTGTTGTGGCCTCTGTGTGCTTTCCAACCCAGGGGCCCGCCTTCCAACCCAGTGGCTCGCCTTCCAGCCTAGGGGCCCGCCTTCCACCTCTGGATCAGACAGTGTTCTGTTGTGAAGTGTACAGTTGTCATCGGCTGAATTTTGGAAGTAGATCACCAGACCTTTTTTCCCCTAATCTGTGTTGTCTGAAAGGCTCTGCTGGAACCTGTCCACCATGAGTGACCTTGCTGGTATTTGAACTAACAGTGGCCTAGCTTCCAGAATCACAGCAATATGGAAGAAACCATAGTATAACAAACTGATAGATGGATGGTGCAATCTGTACATGTTGTTGTTGTTGTTACGTGCCGTGGAGTCAGACCCAACTCATAGCGACCCCTCCTTGGGTTTCAGAGGCAGTATCACTACGAAAGTAGATTGCCCAACCTTCCTTCCAAGGAGTGGCTAAAGGTAGGAGTATGGATGATTTTTACGTGCATATTTCCTTACATCATCTATTCCGTGAGCTCTACAAGCTTTATCTTTTTTTTTTTTTACAAAGCATATTTTTTTAATGTTAAAAAGTGAAAGTTGTGACACCTTTTGAATCAGTGTATTGTTTTGACATCATTCTTTTATAAACGGGATTGAGAAAATTTGCCATTTGATGGGGGGAACATCAGATCTGCTCCACATTTCACATAATAACCAAAGTTCCTCTGACTGCATCATCCCACCTGTGGGGATCTAGCCTCAGGAAATTAGCCGACATGTCTCCAATGCTTTACTCCCAGTTATGTTCCTGGAAGTGTTATTTCTTTAGAATAGCTGCAAACTGGAAACAACCGAAATGTCTAAGAGTGCGATAAGCAGTGGAATAAATTATATCCATAAGACAGAATATTATAAAGTCATCAACAATGTTGTTTAGTGTAAAGAGAATTCTAAAAAGAGCTTTTACAACTGTGTATAGAGGCTGGTTTTATGGTATCAAGTTCTAAAATGATGATATGTAGCCGTCTATGCAGTGTATTACAAATCTGTATGCACAGAGGGGGTCGGAGGACAAAGCACTGGGGTGTAGGATCTTGACTGCTGGGGATACAGGTGATTTACATTCCCTTAGACACAGACCGTCCCCAGTTTGTGAACATCCGATTTAGATACAACTCATCGTTATGAACTCAACCCTACAAAGCCTAATGTGTTAAACATTTGAGGTACATACAATGGTTCATAATAACACACAGGTGCCAGTTTGTGACCACCTCAAAACATTATTATTACTATATCATTATGTTAAAGAAAAGGAGCTCTGGTGGCATAGTGGGTAAGGCATTTGGCTGCTAACCACACGTTTGGTGGTTTAAACCCACCTGCTGCTCCATGGATGAAGATGAGGCAATCTACTTCTGTAAAGATTTACAGCCTTGGAAACCCAGTGGGAATCGACTCAATGGCAGTGGGTTTGGTTTTGCTTTTGGATTATGTTAAAGATGTTTTAGTGCATCTAGAAGTGTTTCTTTAATGTATTTTATGCACAGGAAGGTACGTGATGTACTACATAGTATATGAAGACAAACATTTGCCTAACCGACATTAGATAGGAATCGTACCTAACTGTTCGGACTTTAAAACAGACTTAGGAATGGAACTCATTTGTAGTGTGCCTGTGTAGCTTTTTTTTTTTCCATTTTTTTACAATGAGTATATTTTATTTTTATAATGACAAAGTTATTTTTTTAATGAAGTCACAGAATTTGAAAAGTTCATTATAAATATAATTGATCAATGCCAACCCAAAGTAAATATATGAAGAATACAAATACATAGAGATCATGTCCAGGTGAGTACCAGGCACACTCCATGCAATCTGACAGGTACTAATGAAAATGCCTGCTGTTTCATTGTTGATACGTCAAACTCGCAAAAGAAAACAAGAGCTGACAAAAGCCCTGGGTATCACTGCCATGAAGTTATTCATGCATTTAGCACCAGGATGTGTTTTGCACATGGTTACCATGTGTGTTTCGTTGGCCGTAATCAGTCTTCAGAACAAGAGCAGATTAGGTGGGCTGTGCTACCACGGCTGGAAACTGCGCGCCCCCAGAGCTGGCTCCTCCCTCTGCTATGTGGTCAGTCCTACTTAACCAGGTCACAGAGTACCCTCTGCTCAGATCCGTGTCTACACTGACCGTGGCCACCTTCGTGGAGCTCAGCACCAAAGTCAAGATGCCCATCCTGGGCCTGGGCACCTGGAAGGTAAATATGCACGTGTGTGGACACCTGCCTCCCTCGGGGGCTCTTCAGCAGAGGAGCCCTGCTGTCGAGTGGGGTTCGGGAAGGGAGTCCTCCCCCCGCCCTGAAGCCAGGAGCTGGTGCTCCCCCCTCTGCAGCAGACTTAGCCTCCAAAGCTCCAGGGCTGCTTTTCCCAGCATGGCCAGAACTTCCTTTTCAGGATCGAGTTTCAAGCAGATATTGGGCTGACAAACAGTTGTTTTCCAGGGCAGTTTCTCTACCAGACTTCCCTCTTCTCACTGCTCCCTGGCTGTGGGACCTTCATAGGGGCTCCACACTGTGTGTTTGCTGTGAGGTGGATGGATGGTTTGGGGGGGTGTATGGAGGAGCTCAATCCTGTGGCCCTGGCTGGACACAGTATGGTCCTGGGAGATGGTTAGAAATACAGGCTGCTGGGCCAGGGCAGGCCTTTTGCATTGGAATCTGCATTTGAACAAGATCTGCAAGGGTTCCAGTGCAGGTCAAGTCCCAGAAGTGCTGCTTCCCTGGAGGGTGGCCCTGTGCCTGGGCAGTGAATTCGGCTGAGTTGGGCTCCCTGGGTTGGGCCAGCACCAGCTGGGCTGGGCCAACATCTTTGGTGAGTACACGTTTTATGTGCTGGGGCTCCATGAAGAGGTCCGGGTACCTCTCTTAGGCAAACAATCTTAAATTAGAATGTTTTGGTGTTGTCTTCTAACTCTGCCTTCGGCCTCCTATCTCATTTCCATGCTAACCCAATGAGTTGTTGTTAAGTGCCATTTGGTCGACACAGGACCTGCCCTCTAGGATTTTCTAAGCTGTAAGCTTTACAAAAGCTGACTTCCAGGTCTTTCTCTTGAGGAGCTGTTGGGTGGGTTGAGCCTTTGGGTGGGTTCAAACACTAGCCTTTCTACCTTTCGGTTAGCAGCGAGTGCTTAACCATTGTGCCAGCAAGGATCCTTACTAGGAAGAATCTTGATTCTTTCTTCTCTGGTGTGCTTAATTCTTTCCACTGTCCTTCCCAGCTCCTCTGCTGATGAGGGTGACAGCCTGTGGTCCCAGCACTGGGTGTTCCCAGGAAGCGCACTGGGCCCGTTGGGGGAGTCGATGGCTTCCAGCTGGTTCAGCAACAGCATCTCTTGCTGGGACAGGGCTGTTTTATCCCAAGTCAGAGCCTGGGCCTCCACAGAAACGTGGCAGCGAATGGCTCTGGGTCTCCAGGGCCCCTGCTCCCCCAGATCAGTGACGGAACCTTGTTTTCAGCACCAGAGCTGAGCACTGTGGAGAGAACTCTTTCAGGACCTGGTGATGGTGCCATTTCCAAGGTTCTGAACTTATCAGTAGAGATGTGGGAGGGGGGCGAGCGTGGGAGAGGACAGCTGCACTTTCTGTTGGTCTACTTGTGGTGGGATTGTTTTCTCTTTCACAGTAGAAGATGTTTAAAAAAGATGTTGTGGAAGTCCAGTACAAAGATCTTTTTTCTTTCCTCTTTGTTTATATTGCTTGGATTGACCAGGCTCTGCTACAATGTGGTATTTCCAATGCTATTTCCACTTTTCCACTGGAGGGGGAAAGGAACCTCTATTCTTTCAAGGTTGTCTTCTTCTCTCCTGCAGAGCCCTCCTTCGACCTTGTGCTGACAACTTTCTGTTCACTGTGGCCCTTTACCAATCCAACCACCCCCTCAGGCAGGTACTGTTATCATTCTCAATTTGGAGAGGAGGTTTAGAGAGATTAAGTAATCTGCCCAAGGCTAAACCCCTACAGGTGGTGGAGCCTGGATTTACCTGAACTGACATTATTATGAATAGGAATCCACTCAGTGGGTTTGGACATTCTTATAAAAGGTGCCCTGATGGCGCAGTGACTAAAGCACTCAGCTGCTAACCAAAAGGTTGGTGGTTCAAACCAGAAATTTCTCCCCTGGAGAAAGATGTATGTAACACTCTGCTGCTGTAGCTGATAATCTTGAAACCATATGGGGCCTTTCTGCTCTGTCCTGTGGGGTTGCTACAACTTGGAATCATCTTGATGGCAGTGGGTTTGACCTTCTTACAGCCCCACCACTGTTAGGAGAACTTTTCTGCTAATCCTTCTGGGTCATTTCACAGGGTAGTTTCAGCCTAGTCTTTACAAAAGGGGGCATGAGGAGCCGTGGGTCACCTCCTATTTATAAAGGGAGATGAGGACCCAGGGGTCACCCCATCTTTATACAGGGGTAGGCACAAGAAGCCATGGGTCACTGCATCTTTAGAAAGGGGGGTCCATGGGGCTGTGGGTCACCCCCACTCAGCCCTAGCATGCCTGGAAGGTTAACCTGGATGAAGTTGGGAAGGATGGGACATGAGCCATGATGACAAAGCCAATCTACTTTCCTTCCTTCCTCCTTTAAAACATTCTCCAAAGTTCTCTGCCTATTGTCCCTTGGAAATTGGGGTCCCAGCGAGGCCCTGGTTTGGAGAGGTGGGCCATGGAGGGGGTCCCTGAGGTGTGGTGGCCTGGGGTTGAGAACATGTAACGGTCCGTTCCTTCTCATTCTTCTCCAAGTCAAGTCGAAGAGGCTGTGAAGGCAGCTATTGACATGGGGTACCGCCACATTGACTGTGCCTTCATGTACCAGAACGAGAGCGAGGTGGGGGACGCCATCCAGGAGAAGCTCCAAGAGAAGGCTGTGAGGAGGGAGGACCTCTTCATCGTCAGCAAGGTGCCCAAGGCCCGTGGGGTGGAAGGGAGGCTGAATCACAGAGCAGCTGGAAGTGTTTGGAAACTGCAGGAGCTTTTTTTTTTTTTCCTTTAATTTCCTCCTATGGATTTCATTCTCTTAAAAGATGCGTGAGAAATGTTCTTTAAAAAAAGGGGTGTGTTGGTCTGTAGGGTCGGGACTCACTAGACTGGTATCATGCACACCTAGCTAAAACACAAGCATTTGTCACCCAGTGCACAGACCCCGTGTGCAGTGCTAAGTCAGGACGGACTCTATGAGAAGCCAACAGTGAGCCTGGCAGCAGGTAGATGTGGGCTGCAGAAAGAGGAAGTTCTGGCCCTGAGGCCTAAGAACTTGGAATCTGAGTTACACATGATCCCTGCTCTCAGGGAGCCTACAGCTGAGGGATGAATGACACAGGGAAGAAAGTGTGGGATCAGGGACCAAATATGCCCACTGACATGAAGGACCCATAACATCCTGGGAGAGCTGAGCAAGTAAATTGCCCTCAACACTTAGGAACTATCCTCGACTTGCTGAGCCCTAGGGCCGAGCTGGCCAGGGTCATCGGGCTGAACCACCTTGCCTGGAAATAGCCCAGCCCCGGTTAGATCCAAGAGCAGGGCAATGTGGATGCTGGAGCCTTCTGTCTCAGCACTGACCCTGGCTCTTGCTCTCTGCAGTTGTGGTCTACCTTCTTCGAGAGGCCCCTGGTGAAGGAAGCCTGTTTGAAGACCCTCAAGGATCTGAAGCTAGACTATCTTGACATCTACCTTGTTCATTGGCCACAGGGGCTGCAGGTGGGAGTTACTACCCATCCTATCTCTCGTTCCTAAGCAGATCCCAGAGAATATCCAGAGCCAGCTGCTCAGTGGGGCTGCTAAGGAGGGAGTGTGTTCCCTTCTTACTTAGGAACTGCAGGTGGTCAGGAGGCCGAGATGGGGCAGAGGGCTGGGCTGTCAGAGAGGCCAAGGCCACGGCTGCAGAGCTGGCCATGTGCTGGGTCTTCTCTCAGTGATGCCTGCAGGGGGCATGGCTTCTGGCAGTTGACAGAGGCTGCGGCTGCCATGTTACCTATGTGACAGTCCCATACCATGGACTTTTCTCCCAGGAGAATGCTTGGGGACTCTGCTTACCAGTACTTCGGGGTTCAACCCTCTTGTAATCAAGAAGCACACCCTGGGTGTGACATCTTTGTACAAAGCCCAAGTGCATTCTTGCTGGAAGGTGGCCTCACTGAAAACCTCGCAGTTCTCACTGAAGACCCAGCATGCCTGTCCTGCCCTCCCCTCCTGCTCCTGAAAGGTGGGAAGGGATCTGATGTCCCACCCTTTCACTTCATGTCCCACGGGTAGCAATTGGCGCCATCCTCCCTCCAGGCCTCCTGAGCCTGCAAAAAGAGAAGTGTGCCGATGTCTTCTCCAGAAATGCCACTCTTGTGATGGAACTTGTCTGCTGCTCTTGAAATTCAAGTTTATCTCCAAGTGTATAGGGGGCCTGGGTATATGGCTAATGATGGATTCTAAAACAGGAGGATTTACTTATGAGAGAAGATTAGATTAGAGATTTTATTTAATCTCACATTCTTGAAGTTTGCAGCCTGGAGTCTGAAAAGGTAAAAAGCAGGTGGGGTTGTTTAGTTGGTGAGGGAGGTTCAGAAGACTAGAACCTCCTGAACAAAAACTCAGGGTCTGGAGGGTGATTCCAGTTTTTGTTTTGCATTTACAGCCGCAGAAGGAAATTCTCCCCAAAGACGAGAAAGGCAATGTCCTCCTCAGTAAGACAACATTCTTGGATGCCTGGGAGGTAGGTTCCAGCTCTTTCTAAATTGAAACTTCCCTTCAGTGATCTAAGCTGCTCCTCACTGGCATGAGAGAGCCCAGGTACCTGACACTGTTCAATGTCCTCAGTGTCATCTGTACTTCTTCCAGCTCCTTCCAAATCACCTTGGCTTCTTTTTTTCTACCACTGTTGATATTTCCGAATGCTAAGATGGAACCCATAAAATAGAAGAGAAATATGATGTAGCCTACTTTAAGAGATGCACACATACTGTTCTTCAACCAGGGGAGAAGGATTTGAGCAGAGGTTTTAGCCTGGGATTGCATGAATTAGCTGAGCACCCTGGGGGAAGTTAGGTAACTTCTCTGGGCCTCACTTTCTCCATCTTTAACAAAATTTTGATAATGTTATTAAGTGCCATTGAATTGGTTCCGTCTCACAGTGAGCCTGTGTACAACAGAAAGAGACATTGCCCAGTGCTGCACCATCCTGAAAACGGTTGCTATACTTGATGCCATAGCTGCAGCCACTGTGTCAAATCCATCTCATTGAGGGTCTTCCCCTTTTTTGCTGACCCTCTACTTTACCAAGTATGATATCCTTCTCCAGGGACTGGTCCCTTCTGAAAACATGACCAAAGTAAATGAGATGAAAGCTGGCTGTTCTCGTTTCTAAGGTGGATTCTGGCTGTATTTCTTCCAAGACAGATTTGTTTATACTTTTGGCAGTTCACAGTATATTCACTTTTTTTTTGCCAATACCATAATTCAAAGGCCTTGATTCTTGTGCAGTCTTATTCATTGTCCGGCTTTCACATGTATATGAGACTATTGAAAAGACAATGGCTTGGGTCAGTTGCACTTAGTCTTCAAAGTGACATCTTTGCTCTTTAACAGTTTTTTTTACAACAGATTTGCTCAGTGCAATACATCCTTTGATTTCTTGACTGCTGCTTCCATGGGCGTTGTGGTAGTTAAGGCTGTGTGTCAACTTGGCTGGGCCTGGTTGAGTGGCTGGGCAGTGGTATTTACTCCCCATGATGAGACTGGCAGTCAGCTCCATGGTGGGATCTACCACAAGCAGCTGAGTAGCTGCTTTAGGGATGTGGTCTACTTCCCGTATATAGGAAGCAGCTTTGGGAATGGTCTCTAGCTTATGGCACGCTTGAATCCTGCACGTAGCCGAGTTGTTCATCAGCCTGCCATGCTTTGCTGATCTTGGGACTTTCAATGGACTTGGATCAATGGCCTGCCGTGTGGTTTGTTAATATTGGGACAGTGCCTTTTCACTTGTTGACCTTGAATTTGTCGCCTCAGCAGCTAGCAGCTGCCTGAGTGAAGAGATGCCTCTAGCTTCAATGGGCTGGGAAGAAGAAGCAGAGCTGAAGCCCAAGGTCGAGGGACTTTGACTCAGCCCCTAGAGCCTGGCACTTTGAACTCAGACTTCTAGCCTCCAAAACTATAAGAGACTAGACTTCTGTTTGTTGAAGCATCCCATCTGTGGTATCTTCTGTTAGAGCAGCACTAGGTAACCAAAACAGGCGTTGATTGTGGATGCTAGCAAAATGAAATTCTTGAGAACTGCAGTCTTTTCTCCATTTTTCATAATGTTGCTTATTGGTCCTGTTGTAAGGATTTTTGTTTTCTTTATACTGAGATGTAAACCATATGGAAAGGAGCTCTGGAGACATAGTGGGTAAGGCATTTGTTTGCTAACCAGAAGGTTGGCAGTTCAAACCCATCAGCTGCTCAGTGGGAAGAAGATGAGGCAATCTACTTCCATAATGATTACAACCTT
This sequence comes from Orycteropus afer afer, assembly GCF_000298275.1. Lineage (NCBI taxonomy): Eukaryota > Metazoa > Chordata > Mammalia > Tubulidentata > Orycteropodidae > Orycteropus > Orycteropus afer. The sequence continues at coordinate 927,277 of NW_006921952.1, forward strand.
GGAATTCCAACAGGGCTTGCTACAAGTCAGAATTGACTCAGTGACAGTGGGTTTGGTTTGGTTTTTGAAAGTTGTTGTCTTTGATCTTCATGGGTAAGTGCTTCAGGTCATCTTTACTTTCAGCAAGCAAGGTTGTACCATCTGCATATCTTAGATTGTTAATGAGTCTTCCTCTAATCTTGATGCCACCTCCTTCTTATAGTCCAGCGTCCCGGAGTATTTGCTCAGCATACTGATTGAATAAGTATGGTGAAAGGATATGGTCCTGATGCACATCTCGTTTTAAACCATGCAGTATCCCCTTGTTCTGTTTGAGTGACCGCCTTGTGGTCTATGTAGAGGTTCCTCATGAGCACAATTAAGTGTTCTGGAATTGCTGTTCTTCACAGTGTTATCTGTAATTTGTTATGACTCACACAGTCAAATGCTTTTGCATAGTCAACAAAACATAGGTAAACATATTTTTGGTATTCTTTGCTTTCAACCAAGATCCATATGACTTTAGCCATGATATCCTTGTTCCATGTCTTCTTCTGAATCTGGCTTGAATCTGGCAGTTTCCTGTCAATGTATTGCTGCAACTGTTTTTGAATCATCTTCAGCAAAATTTTATTTGCATGTGGTATTAATGATATTGTTCAATAATTTCTGCATTCTGTTAGATCACCTTTCTTTGGAATAGGCATGGATATGGATCTCTTCTAGTTGGTTGGCTAGGTAGCTGTCTTCCAAATTTCTTGGCATTAACAAGTACTACCAGCACTGCATCAGTTTGTTGAAACATCTCAATGCGTATTCCATCAATTCCTGCAGCCTTTTTCTTTGTTTCCAGTTCCTTCAGTGCAGCTTGGACTTCTTGCTTCAATACTTTTGGTTCTTGATCATATGGTACCTCCTGAAACCTTTTTGGTACAGTGGCTTTGTGTGTTCCTTCTTTTTTTTTTTTTTTATGCTTTTCTGCATGATTCAATATTTTACCTATAGACTTCTTCAATATTTCAACTCAAAGCTTAATTTTTTTCTTCAGTTCTTTCACCTTGAGAAATGCCAAGTGTGTTCTTCCCTTTTGCTTTCCTAACCCCAGGTCTTTGCATATTTCATTATAATAATTTACTTTGTCTTCTTGAACTGACCTTTGAAACCTTCTGTTCAGCTTGTACTTCATTTCTTCCATCAGTTTTAGTTACTCTCTGTTCAACAGCAAATTGCAGAGTCTGACTCATGGCGACCCCATGTGTTACAGAGAAGAACTGAGCTCCATGGGGTTTTCTTGGCTGTAATCTTTACAGAAGCAGGTCACTTGCCTTTCCACCATGACTCCAGTGGATAGGTTCCAATCATTGACTTTCAGTTGGTAAGGAATGCAAACCATTTGTATCACCCAGGGACCTATACTATTGTATCCTCATGCACATGCTAACAGAACAAAGTGGGTGAACAAGCTGAGAGTGAATAGCGAGAGGAAAACTCAGTTCAATGTGGTCTTAGCTTGTTGTGTATGTATTATGGTTTTGTGTTGTATTGTACAGCTTGCAAATGTATGATGCCTAACCTTTCTGAAGAGCTTAGGGTTGATATAATTAAATTAAATGTAACTTAATTAAATCTGATGACTCAAAAGTTGATATTTATAACACAACCTTCCTGCTGCTTTGAATGTTAACAATTAGCAGCAAGAATATTTAGAATCAAATTTGACTTGATAATGAAAGGATAGGAAAAGGCATCATCTGGTAATGGTAACATTAGCAATCCTGTAAATCTGAGTATTTGAAGGGAATTATCTTTGGCAAAGGAATGCTGGTGGTATAGTGCCTAAGGCATTTGCCTGCTAACCAGAAGCCTAGCAGTTCAAACCCACAAGCCACTCTGCAGAAGAAAGACTGGGCAATCTACTTCCATAAAGATTTACTGCCTCAGAAGGTTGTGGTCACTTCTTGGCCACAGCCAGCTACCCAGAGGGAATGAGTAGTTGGACCTGTGGGCTTGGGACCATAGTCTCAGGGAACATCAAGCTCAGTTGACATAATATACTACACAAAAACATTATTCCACTTTCTACTTTGGCAAGTAGTGACTGGGATCTTAAATGCTTGCAAGCGGCCATCTAGGTGCAACAATGGATCTCTCCTAGTCCAGAGCAAAGAAGAATGAAGAAAATCAAAGACATGGAAACAATTTGTCCAAGCAATTGGTACACCATGTGATCCTCAGCCTATACAACTATGAGACCAGAAGAACTAGATGGTGCCTGGCTACCTGTAAACCACTCAGAGGGGGATCTCTGTAGGAGATCCTGGATAGAGTGGGAGAACAATGTGGAACAAAACTCAAAATCATTAAAAAAAAAAAAAGACCAGGTTTGCTGGTCTGATGGAGCCTGATGCAACCACTGAGACGATGGCCTGGAGTTCAGGCCTGGAACTTCAGGTCTGGAATGGAACCCACTCCTGGGGCTTTCAGCCAAACAAAAAACAAGCATATGAACTGAACATTTGCATTAGGTAGATACACTCCTTGGAGAGATCAATCATGGGAGAACAGAAGGGCTGTATATGCACAGGGAGACAGCTCATGGGAGGGAAGGATACAGGGAAGAGGTAACAACGGGGAGGAAACGGGAGAGGAGCTATTGCATTGTGATAAATTGTTTATGTCATGAGACAAAGTGTATGTGAGGTGCTGTATGGAAAGTGAATTTGCTCTGTAAACTTTCACCCAAATCATACACATATACAAAAAAGATTTACTGCCTCAGAAACCCAAAAGGGGTCCCCATGAGTCAGAATTGATACAATGGCAGCGAGTGGTTTTTGATTTGGTATCTTTGGCAAAGATCCCTGGTGGCACATTGGTTAAGTGCTTGGCTGTTAACCAAAAAGTCAGTGGTTTGAATCTACCAGTTACTCTATGGGAGAATAATGTGGCAGTGTGCTTCCATAAAGGTTTACAACCTTGGAAACCCTATCGGACACTTCTACTCTGTCTTCCAAGGTCCCTGTGAGCTGGAATTGACTTGACAGCAATGGAGTTGGTTTGGTTTTGGTTATCTTTGGCAAATAGATCATTAAATGTTCCTACCAGCAGCAGTAAACATCTTTCTGGTATTCTTTGCCTTGAGCCAAGATCCATCTGACAACAGCTATGATATCCCTTGTTCCACGTCCTCTTCTGAATCCGGCT